>NW_028290712.1:3620000-3955000 GCF_057876585.1 Rhinolophus sinicus
CTGGATACATAGAATTATATCACTACCATGGAAAACAGTTCTCTATTTGTCCAGGATGTTGAGAATGAAAATATCACGTGTCCATTGATATACACAAAATAGTGTTTAAAAGAGATGCCCAGAAACTGCTAAAAAGAATTCAGAACTGCACTGTAGATAATCAAAGCAAAATGTAGAACACAATATCAGGTCAACTGATGAATGCATTAGCTAAGGTGGTACATGTATAAAATGAAACAAGATACAGTCATAAAGGTGATAGAAGTCATCATAATGGCCACCACAAAAAGGTATCTTGAGAAATTGGGAAGAAACAAGCTGTCATCCCAAAGCCACACACGCAGTGTCTCCATTAAGATAACAGACAATGCCAAATTGCCAAATTCATAGGTAAAGAAAGCAGGTCAGTGTTTGCCATGGCACATGGTGTGGGGCAGCGTAGATGGGAAGTGAATGTTTCATGGCTTGGGTTTCTATGGATTGCTTGTAATCAGAGAAATGGTACAAGAAAGCAAGGATTTAGGAAAGCACAATGTTGTTGGCATATTACTGAACTGAATTGTATTTCTTAAAGCTTCCAATGGCAAACTGGTAGTGTAAATTAAAAAAAAAAAATGTAAGGGAGATTCACTGTAGGGCACTTCTCATAAACCACAAATCCTGTAATGTTGTGATGGCCCTGCCCCCTAGACTCTTTGGACTACATGAGAAAGCTCCTCAGTTCTAAAGACAAACACTGCCAGTAAAATTTATGTACTATTGGAGAAGTGCCCTTGCTAAAAATAAGTCTGGTGGTGGTGATTTCACTGATGGATTAGGTTACCATTTTACAGAGACCGCACTGACTTTAGAAAGGAGTTTTCAAATATTTCATTCGTTGTGAATTGAAAGGGAGAGAATCATTGCACATTGAAAGAAGACTGAAACAAACCATGATGGGCATCCTCAACTGTGAGTGTACAAATTTCCTTTGAGGGGAAAGGATAGATTGTTCAGAGACCATGGCAAAGGCTGAGGTCTTTTCTGGGGTTCAAACGTGGGCTATCCTGAAGGACTTGGAGTCAAATCAGGCTAAACCTTAGATTGCTGCGGATCTGCTCTGTCTGTCCCATTCTCTTTCAAGTTACTGGCAGTCTTCTATGGCATGCCTATCTGTTTCATCTTTTATATTTTGCACATGTTTTGTGAATTTTTTTTAATACTCTGATCTTCATAATTGAGGAAACATTCCCAAATTTCACACTTTCTCTCAGAGAGTGTGTACATTTTGCATGGGTGGATTCCATGAGAGCAAGCAGACATTCAGATGAGACTTCCAATTCATTGTTACATCAACTGCTAAGGCATGACAGAGAAGGTCTTCACCAGAGAAATTCAGTCTCTGACAAGTAGAATATGGAGAAATACAGTACATGTTGAGCCTGGTACTGAGCCCACATACAAAGAACGTGGGTGGACTTGCCTTCCTTTCTTAGGTAATTGCTGGCGAACATGACCTCTACTGAATTAGATCCAACCCTCTAACATCAGCTGGTTGATAAGCACATATCGGAGAATTCAGATGGCAGACACATGGAGCCCCTCCTGCCTGTCAGTACTAAAAGAGTGCCATTAAAATGTGCATCCTTCTTCTTCATGTAGCAACACTCCCTTGACACTAATCTGCAAATCATGAGGACAATCAAAAACCTGCTGCCCCAACTTCCTAAGTATGATAAGTGGTTCTTTTTGAAAATCAGCATCAGAGGCTAGAAGACCCGATCTGCTTCTATCTGTCATTCATAGTCATCTGGTAACACTGTTTCATGGGGCACTTTTTGGAGCCTCCACTCATACAAACTGCATGTCACTTCTTGCCCCTTTTTTAAGTGGCAAGGTGATTCCTGGCAAGTCATTTTGCCTGGATCCAAGGGCCACTGTAGTATGAGAAAGAAGGGTCTACGGAGCATAGAGTATGGTGAAGGACACACTCTGGGTTCAAAGTGGAAGTATTATCCAGGATAATTCCCTAGGCAGCAAAAACTCCAAGAAATGTCTATAGCTGTGGCCGCCTGGAGAGGAAATGATGATGTCACCGTTGTTTTTTAGTAACACGTGAGATTACTGACATGTGATTGGCCAGGGGGCTACTGGGCATGGATTATAGCTACAGTGCTGTGAAGACAACAGAGTGTGAGTTTGTGAAGGAATGGAATTATGTGGCTCTACTAAGGCTGTTCATTCCTCTTGATGCCCTCAGCATCCGACTCTGCTGAGAATTTTCCTGTTGACAGACCCTCTTCAGAAAGAAACCTTATAGCACCTTCATCTTGGAATTTCAGGAAGGTGAAAAATACATTTCTGTTATTGAAGCCACACAGTCTATAATATTTTGATATGAAAGTCAGAGACTTTATCAATCAGAGAGGGAAAATGGAAACCAGAATGAGACAATATGCTACACCTCCACGAATGATGTGATCAACCAAAGAGAAAAGATCACTTATGCGTGACAATGAGATGTGGAAAAACTGGAATGCTCACATGTCTCTACTGGATATACAATGGTATAGCTACGGGGGAAAATATTTCACTATTATTTCAGAATGTTGAGAATGAAAATATCGTGAGACCATTGATATATACACAATAGTGTTTAAAATGGATTCCCAGAAACTCCTACACAGAATTCAGAACTGCACTGTAGATAATGGCAAAATTGTAGAAACACAATATCTGTTCAACTGATGAAAGCATTAGTGAAGGTGGTAAATTTATAAAATGAAACAAGATGCAGTCTTAAAGGTGACAGAAGTCATGATACAGGCCACCGCAAGAAGGTATCTTGAGAAATTGGCAAGAGAGAGAGAGCTAGCATCCCAAGGCCACATACTATGTCTCTTCATTAAGACAACAGAATGGCAATGTCAAATCATAAGGATAGATGGTAAGTCAGTGTTTGCCAGGAAACAAGGTGTGGAGAAGTGTGTATGGGAAGTGGATGGCTTGTGTTTCTATTGATTACTTGTAATCAGAAAAAATTGTACTAGACAACAAGGATTAAGGAAAGCATAATGTTGGTGGCATATTGCTAAACAGAATTGTATTTTTTAAAGGTTCCAATGGCAACATGGTGGAGTAATTTGTACCAAAACAATGTAAGGGACATTCTGTAGGCCACCGCTCATAAACCACAAGTCCTCTAATGTTGTGATGACCATGCCTCCTCGACCTTTGGGCTACATAGATACCTCTTAGTTCTAAAAACACTTCCAGTGAAATTTAGGTCCTGATGGGAGAATTGCCCTTGCTAAAATTTTGTGTGGAGGTGGATATTTGCCTGATGGAGTAGATTGCTATTTTACAGAGAGAGCACTGATTTTGGAAAGGAGTTTTGACAGATTTCATTCACTGTGGATAAAAAGGTAGACAATCAATACACACTGAAAGATGTCTCTGAAACAAAATGTGATGGGCCTCCTCACCTGTGAGCATATATTGGTCAGAGTCCCGGGGCAATGGTGGTTTTCTCTTGATGGATTCAAACCTGGGTTACCCTGAAGGACCTGGGGTCTAAATCAGGCTAAATATTGGAATGCTGCAGATCTGCTGTGTGTCTCCCATTCTCTTCCATGTTACTGAGGGCCTCCTATGGCATGCCTATCTGTTTCATCTTTTATAATTTGCACACGTTGTGAGCATTACTTTTAATACTCTGATCTTCATAACTGAGGAAACAGTCCCAATTTTTACCAATTTACTCATAGAGTAAATTTTGAAAGTGAGACTCCATTTGTGGTCAGAGAATCTATCGTGACTTACGGTTCTTTGTTACATCACCTCCTATGGGACTAGCGGAGTGTCTTCCCCAGAGAAATTCAGTGTGTTTGACAAGAAGAATATGCAGAACTACAGTATGTACTGGGACAGATCCTGAGCCCACACACAAAGAAGTTGGACCTTCCTTTCTTTCTTAGGTAATTCCTGGCAAACCTGACCTGTACTGAATTACATCAAACCCTCTGAAATAAGCTGCTTGATATGCAAACATTGGGAAATTCAGATGGCAGAATCATGGAGGCCATCCTGCCTTTCAGAACTGATAGAGCATCTTACAAATGTGTATCCTTCCTCTCCATGTACCAACTCTCCCTTGACACTACTCAGCAAATGATGAGGAAAATTAAGAATCTGATCCCCCAACTTAACTGGTATGATAAGTGGTTCCTTTTGAAAAACACCATCAGAGAATAGAAGACCCTATTTGCTTCTATCTGGAGCTCACATTCATCCAGTAACACTCTGTGATGGGGCACTTTTTGGAGCCAGCTTTCACACCAACTGCATGTCAGTTCTTGCTACTCTTTAAGTGGTAAGGTGATTCCTGGCAAATCATTACATCTGGGCCTCTGCAGTATGAGAAAGAAGGATCTATGGCACACAGAGAATGGAGAAATCACAATCAGAGCTCAATGTGAAGGACTGTCCTGGAGAAGTCTCTGGGCAGCAAGTGGTCTAAGGCACCTCTGTGGCCGTGGCCTCCTTGAGAGGAGATGATGATGATGTCACAGTTGCCTTTTTGTGACACATGAGGATACTGACATATGATTTGTCAGGCAGCTGCTGGGCCTGAATTACACATCCATTGCTGGGCAGACAATAGAATGTGAGTTTGTGATTAGAGTGAATTATTTGACTCTGCTCAGGCTGTTCCATCCTCTGACACCCTCAGTTTTAGACCATGCAGAGCAGTTCCCTGTTGGCAGACCCTCCTGAGAAAGCAAGTTCCTGGGATCTTCATCTTGGACATTTAGAATGGTGAGAAATACACTTATGTAATTAAAGACAGACAGACGATAATGTTTTGCTATGAAAATCGGACACATTATCAGTCGGGGAGGGAATATTGAAAGCACAATGAAACAATATTCTACATCTCAAGAATGCTGAGATCAACAAAAAAGAAAAGACCAAATGTGCATTGACAATGTGATGTGCAAGAACTGGAATGCTCACATGTCTCTGGTGGATACATAGAATGATATAGCTACCGTGGAAAACAGTTCGCCGTTTGTCCAGTATTTTCAGAATGAAAATATCACGTGACCATCAATATAGGCAAAATAGAGTTTAAATAAGATGCCCAGAAACTCCTAAACATAATTCAGAACTTCCCTGTAGATAAAGGCAGAAATGTGGAAACACAATATCAGGTCAACTGATAAATGCATTAGCAAAGGTGCTATATGTATAAAATGAAACATGCTACAGTCATAAAGGTGACAGAAGTCTTAATGCTGGCCACTGCAAGGTAGCATCTTGAGAAATTGGCAAGAGACAGAAGCTAGCATCGATTAAGATAACAGAACAAAAATGAAATTCACAGGGAAAGAGAGCAGGTCAGTGTTTCCCAGAGCGCAAGGTGTGGAGCATCATGGATGGGAAGTGAAAGTTGCATGGCTTCAGTTACTATAGATTGCATGTAATCAGAAAAATGATATTACACAGCAAAGACTGAGGAAATCACAAAGCTGTTGGCATATTACAAAACTGTATTGTATTTCTGAAACTTGCCAAGGCAAATTGGTGATATGAAATTTTTTTTTTTTTTAATTAGTTTCAGGTGCACAAGACAAAGCAAAACTTAGACATTTATCATTTATATCCCTCACACTGTGTGAACCCCCCTCCCCCCATCCACTATCCCTCTGTACGTTCCCAAAACCTCTCACCTGGACCTAGAGAACATTATGTTAAGTGAAATAAGTCAGAAAGAGAAAGACAAATACCATATGATCTCACTTATATGCGGAATCTAAAGAAAAGAATAAGTGAATGAACTAATCAGAAACAGTTTTGGAAACATGGAGGTGATATGAATTTTAATAAACAATGTAAGAGATATTCCCAATAGATCTCCTGTCCTAAACCACAAGTCCTCTGATGTTGTGATGCCTCTGCCTCGTAGACATTTTGGGCTACATGAGAAAGCTCCTCAGTTCTAAAAACAATCACAACCAATGAAATTTAGGTCCCAATGGGATAAGTGTCCTTGCTAGAGTCAATGTGATCGTGAATATTTGCCTGATGAAGTAGATTGATGTTTTACAGAAAGAGTATTGATTTTGGAAAGGAATTTTCACAGATTTCATTCCCTTTGAATTGAAATGGAGATAATCATTACACATTGAAAGAAGTCTCTGAAACAAAACGTGATGTACCCCTCACCTGTGAGCTTAGTCATTTCTTTCAAGTGGAAAAGAATGATTGGTTAGAGAGACTGGGCAATGGCTATGATCTCTTGTGGTGTTCAAACCTGGGCTCTCATGAAGGACCTTGTGTCTAAATCAGTCTAAAACTCGGATTGCTTCATATCTGTTGTGACTCTCCCATTCTCTTCCATGTTATTTAGGTGTCCTACGTCATGCCTATCTGTTTCATCTTTTATATTTTGTGCATGTTGTTGGCATTAGTTTAATACTCTGATCTTCATAATTGAGGAAACATACCCCATTTTCATGGTTTTACACAGACAGTCTGTAAATTTTGCATGTGGGACTCCATGTGTGGACAGAGAATCTATCATGACTTCCAATTCTTTGTTATGTCACCTGCTAAGGTGCGGCACAGAGTGTCCTCCCCGGAGAAATTCAGTGTCTTTGACATGAAGAATTTGGAGAACTACAGTATATACTGAGCCTACTTCCAAGACGACACACTAAGAAAGTGAACCTTACATTCTTTCTTAGGTAATTGCAGGCAAACCTGACCTCTGCTGAATTACACCCAACCCTCTTAAATCAGCTGGCTGGTAGGCACAAATCGTGGCATTCAGATAGCAGACCCATGGATCTCATCCTGCCTGTGAAAACTAACAGAGCAACATAGAAATGTCTATCCCTCCTCTCCATGTACCAACACTCCCTTGTCACTACTCAGCAAATGGTGAAGACAATCAAGAACCTGATGCCCAAACTTGCTAGGTATAATAAGTGGTTCATGTTGAAAATCACCATCAGAGACTAGAAGACCCAATCTACTTCTATCTGGAGCTCACATTTATCCACTAACACTCTTTGATGGGACACTTTTTGGAGCCAACACTCACACCAACTGCATGGCAGTTGTCCTACTCTTTGAGTTGGCAAGGTGATTCCTGGAAATCATTATATCTGTTCCCATGTAGAAATATATATGGAAATATATTGGAAATCTATAATGGAAATCATTATATCTGGGCCAATTTCCAAAGAATTGGGAAATCATTATATCTGGGCCTCTGTAGTATGAGAAATGAGGCTCTACGGAGCACAGAGAATGGTGAAGTCACACTTAGGGCTCATAGTGGAAAGACTCTGGTGGATAAACCTCTGAGTAGGAAATGTTCCAAGTCACCTCTGTGGCTGTGGTTTCCTGGAGATGGGATGATTCTGTCACTGTTTTCTCTATGTGACATTGGAAGATACTGATACATGATTAGCCAGGTGATTCCTGTTCATGCTTTACATCTTCAGTGCTGCAAATACATCAGAATGTGAGTTTGTGAGGAGAGTGAAATCTGTAGCTCGGCTTGGGGTGTTCTTTCCTCCTGATGCCCTCAGCATCAGACCCAACAAAGCACTTTCCTGTTGACAGACCCTCCTAAGAAAGTAACATTCTGGCACCCTCATGTTAGACTTTCAGGATGGTGAGTAACACACTTCTACTATTGAAGCCACACAACCTATCACATTGTGCTATGAACATCGGTCAATTTTTCAGTCAAGGAGAGAAAATAGCAAGCACAATGAGACTTTATGCTACTCCATCAAGAATATTGTTATTAACCAAAGATAAAAGATCACATGTGCTTTTACAATGCTAGGTGGAAGAACTGGAACACTCACATGTCTCTGCTGCATACAGAGAATGATATACTTACCATGGAAAACAGTCCGCTATTTGTCCAGGACGTTGATAATGAAAATACTATGTGATCATTGATATATACATAATAATGTTTAAAAGGATGCCCAGAAACTCCTAAAGACAATTCAGATATTTCCTTCGAGTGGAAAGAAAGGATTGGTAGAGAGCCAGATAAATGGCTGTGCTCTCTTGCGGGGTTCAAGCCTGGGCTTTCAGACTTGGAGTCTGAATCACGCTAAATATCGGATTGCTGCAGATCTGCTGTACCTCTCCCATTCTCTTCCATGTAACTGAGTGCCTATGCGGCACGCCTATCTGTTTCATCTTCTACAGCTTGTGTCCATTACTTTAATACTCTGATCATCATAATTGAGCAAACACTTCAATTTTCATCCTTTTACTCATAGAGTGTGTACATTTTCCTTTTGAGACTTCATGTGCAGTCAATGAATCATTGTGAATTGCAATTCTTTGTTATGTCACTTGCTTAGGGGTCTCAGAGAGAGTCTTCCCCAGAAAAATAAGTGTATTTGACAAGAAGAATATGGAGAACTTCATTATATACTGAGCCAGCTATTATTCCCACTCACCAAGAAAGTGGACCTTCCTTTCTTTCTTAGGTAATTCCTGGGGAACCTGACCTCTACTGAATTCAATCCAACCTGGTGAAATCATCCAGTTGATAGGCATGCACTAGGAGATTCAGATGGCAGACCCATGGAGTCCAGCCTGCCTGTCAGAACTGAAAGAGGACCATACAAATGTGTATCCTTCCATTCCATGTTCCAACACTCCCTTGACACTACTCAGCAAATCACGAGGACAATAAAAAACTGATCACCCATCTACTAGTTTTTTATTTGTTTGTTGTTTTTTAATTTATTTTTCAAATTTATTGGGGTAACAATTTTTAGGAAAATTACATAGATTTCAGGTGTACAATTCTATATTACGTCATCTATAAATCCCATTCTGTGTTCACCACCCATCACCACCCGTGTGTTCTTCTTCCATCACGGTATATTTAATCCCCCTTACCTCATCTCCCACCTTCCATGACCCTTACCCTCTGGTAACCACTAAACTATTGTCTGTGTCTATGAGTTTCTTTTTCTCATTTGTTTGTCTTGTTCTTTTGTTGTTTTGGGTTTATATACCACATATCAGTGTAATCACATGGTTCTTTGCTTTTTCTGTCTAACTTATTTCGCTCAGCATTACACTCTCAAGATCCATCCATGTTGTCACAAAAGTTCCTATATCATCTTTTCTTACTGCCGAATAGTATTCCATTGTGTATATATACCACAACTTTTTTATCCATTCATCTATCGAAGGACATTTTGGTTGTTTCCATATCTTGGCCACCGTAAACAAAGCTGCAATGAACATTAGAGCACTCGTGTCTTTATGTATAAATGTTTTCAGATTTTTTGGGTAGATACCCAGGAGAGGGATTGCTGGGTCATATGGCTATTCTATTCGTAATTTTTTGAGAAACCTACACACTGCCTTCCATGATGGCTGCACCAGTTTGCATTCCCACCAACAGTGGATGAGGGTTCCTTTTTCTGCACAGCCTCTCTAATACTTGTTACTATTTGTCTTGTTGATGATCACCATTCTGACTGGGGTGAGGTGATAGCTCATTGTGGTTTTTATCTGCATTTCTCTGATGATTAGTGATGTTGAGCATTTTTTCATATGTCTATTTGCCATTTGTATGTCCTCTTTGGAGACATATCTCTTCAAGTCCCCTGCCGATTTTTCAATTCGGTTGTTCGCTTTTTGTTGTTGAGTTGTATGAGGTCCTTTTATATTCTGGACATTAGCCCCTTATCAGAGGCACTATTTGCAAAAATCTTCTCCCATTTCGTTGGTGACCTCTTTATTTTGTCGATGGTTTCTTTGGTGTGCAGAAGCTTATAAGTTTCATATTGTCCCATTCATTTATTTTAGCATTTACTTCCGTTGCCTTTGGACTCAAATTCATAAAATGCTCTTTGAACCCAAGGCCCATAAGTTTAGTACCTATGTTTCCTTCTATGAAGTATTTACGTCAGGTTTTATGCTTAAGTCTTTGATCCATTTTGAATTAACTTAGGTACATGGTGACAAATAGTCCAGTTTCATTCTTTTGCACATGGCTATCCAATTCTCCCAGCACCATTTATTGAAGAGGCTGTCTGTCCTCCATTGTATGTTTTTAGACTCTTTGTCAAAAAATTTCTGACCATATTTATGCGGTTTTATTTCTGGGTTCTCAATTCTATTCCATTGGTCTATGTGTCTGTTTTTCTGCCAATACCATGCTGTTTTGATGATTGTAGCCCTGTAGTACAAGCCAAAGTCAGGAAGTGTGATACCCCCATTATTGTTCTTTTTCCTTAAGATAGCTTTGGCTATTTGGGGTCTTTGGTGGTTCCAAACAAATCTGATGATTTTTTGTTCTATTTCTTTAAAATATGCCATTGGGAGTATGATGGGGATTGCATTGAATCTGTATATTGCTTTGGGTAATATGGCCATTTTAACTATGGTGATTCTTCCAATCGTTGAGCACGGAATGTCTTTCCATTTCTTTGCGTCTTCTTCAATTCCTTTCAAAAATGTCTTATAGTTTTCAGCATATAGGTCTTTCACATTCTTGGTTAAGTTCATTTCTAGGTATTTTATTCTTTTTGTTGCAATTGAATAAGGAATTGTTTTTTTAATTTCTTTTTCTGAGATTTCATTGTTAGTATATAGGAAAGCAATGGACTTTTGTACATTGATTTTGTAGCCAGGAACATTACTGTATTCATTGATTGTTTCTAATAGATTTTTGGTGGAGTCTTCAGGGTTTTCTATATATAGCATCATGTCATCTGCAAAGAGTGATAATTTAACTTCTTCATTCCCAATTTGGATGCCTTTTTTTTCTTTCTCTATCCTGATTGCTCTGGCAAGGACTTCCAACATTATGTTGAAAAGCAGAGGTGATACGGGACAGCCCTGTTGTGTTCTTGAATGTAGAGCAAAAGGTTTCAGTTTTTCACCATTAATTATGAGATTAGTAGAGGGCTTGTCAAATATGGCCTTTACTATGTTAAGGTATTTTTTCCATACCTATTTTATTAAGTGTTTGAATCATAAATGGATGTTGCATCTCGTCAAATGCTTTTTCTGCATCAATTGATATATCATATGATTTTTGTCCTTTATTTAGTTTATGTGATGTATCACACTGATGGAATTGCGTATGTTGAACCATCTTTGAGCCCCGGGGTGGAACCCCACTTCGTCGTGATGAATAATCGTTTTAATGCATTGTTGTATTCGAGTTGTAGAGTTTTATTTACGATTTTTGCATTGGTGATGATCAGAGATATTGGTCTGTAGTTTTCTTTTTTGTGCTGTCCTTACCAGATTTTGGTATCAGGGTAATGTTGGCCTCATAAAATGAGTTAGGTAGTACTGTCTCTTCTTCAATTTTTTGGAAGAGTTTGAGCAGGATTGGTATTAGATCCTCTTTGAAGGTTTGGTAGAATTCACCAGTGCAGCCATCTGGTCCCGGACTTTTGCTTTTGGGAAGGTTTTGGATGATTGATTCAATTTCGTGACTGGTGATCGGTCTGTTTAGAGATTCCAGTTCTTCATGGTTCAGGCTTGGAAGGCTATATGTTTCTAAGAACTTGTCCATTTCTTCTAGGTTGTTGAATTTGGTGGCATATAGTCCTTCATAGTATTCATGGATGATCCTCTGTATTTCTATGGTGTCCATGATAACTTCCCCTCTTTTGTTTCTGATTTTGTTAATTAGAGTCTTCTGTCTTTTTAGCTTAGTGAGTCTAGCCAAGGGTGTGTCAATTTTGTTAATCTTTTCAAAAAACCAGCTCTTTTCACACTAATATTTCTATTGTCTTTTTGTTCTCTATTTCATTTAGTTCTGCTCTATTTTTTGTTATTTCCTTTCTTTTGCTGACCTCAGGTTTTACTTGTTCTTCTATGTGTAGTTCTTTAAGGTGTAACATTAGGTTATTTATTTGAGAGTTTTCTTGTTCCTTGAGATAGGCCTTTAATGAGATAAATTTCCCTCTTAAAACTGCTTTCGCTGCATCAAAAATTTTTTTTTAAATTAAATTTATTGGGCTGACAATTGTTAGTAAAATTACATAGATTTCAGGTGTACAATTCTGTATTACATCATCTATTAATCCCATTGTGTGTTCATCACCCAGAGTCAGTTCTCCTTCCATCACCATATATTTGATCCCCCTTACCCTCATCTCCCACCCCCCACCCCCCACCACCCTTACCCTCTGGCAACCACTAAACTATTGTCTGTGTCTATGAGTTTCTGTTTCTCATTTATTTGTCTTGTTCTTTTGTTGTTTGTGTTTTATATACCACATATCAGTGAAATCACATGGTACTCTGCTTTTGTCTGACTTGTTTCGCTCAGCATTACTCTCTCAAGATCTGTCCATGTTGTCACAAATGTTCCTATATCATCTTTTCTTACTGCCGAATAGTATTCCATTGTGTATATATGCATGGAAACAACCAAAATGTCCTTCAATAGATGAATGGATAAAGAAGTTGTGGTATATATACACAAAAATTTTTGATAGGATGTATTTTCATTGTCATATGTTTCTATGTATCTTGTGATCTCTCCTCTAACTTCTTCTTTGACCCAGTCGTTCTTTAAAAGTACGTTGTTTAATCTCCATGTATTTGTTTATATCCTGCTTTCTTTTTGCTTTCATACCCAATTTCAAAGACTTGTGATCAGAGAATATGCTTGGTATTATTTCAATCTTCTTAAATTTGCTGAGACTGATTTTATGTCCCAGTATATGGTCTATCCTTGAGAATATTCCGTGTACACTACAAAAGAATGTATAGTCTGATGTGTTAGGATGAAGTGCTCTATAAATGTCAATTATGTCCATTTCCTCTAATGTGTCATTTAGGGCTGCTATTTCGTTATTTATTTTCTGTTTGGATTATCTATCCATAGCTGTCAATGACGTGTTTAAGTCCCCTAGTATAATTGTGTTTTGGTCAATTTCTCCCTTTAGTTCTGTTACTAGTTGTTTGGTATATTTCGGTGCTCCCTGATTTGGGGCATAAATATTGATGACTGTTATGTCTTCTTGTTGTACAGTCCCCTTTACCATTATGAAATATCCAACTTTATCTCTTGTTATCTTTTTACCTTGAAGTCTGTTTCATCTGATATTATTATGGCTACACCTGATTTTCTCTGGGCACCATTTGCTTGGAGTGTCAATTTCCACCCTTTCACTTTGAGTCTATGCTTGTCCTTGTAGCTGTGATGTGTCTCTTGTAGAAAGCATATGTTTGGGTTTAGTTTTTTGATCCAATCTGCTACTCTGTGCCTTTTTATTGGTGAGTTCAGTCCATTTACATTTAGGGAGATTATTGATATGTGAGGATTTACTGTCATTGTATCTTTAGTTTTCTGGTAAGGCTTTGTCTCCATTGTTTCATTGCCGTTTTGTTGTTGTCTATTATTTCTGTGTGGTGGTATTCTATGATGTTTCCCTCTGTTTCTTCTTTTATTACAGTTTATGTATCAGTTCTGGATTTTTTTTTTTTTTTTTTTTTTTAGTAGTTACACTTAAGTTTATGTAAAAGAAATTTTGATATTTAGAGTATTCCATTTTCTTCAGCACGCTTACTATCTCCATTCCCTAATTCTGGTTCAGACCTTTACTCTCCCCCTTTTTGAGTTTTGATTGCCACCAATTGTCCCTGTTGATGGTGGTCGAATAGCCTCCTTTAGTATTTCTTGTAGTGCAGTTCGTGTATTAGAAAACTCCCTCAGCTTCTGCATGTCTGGAAACCTCTTTATTCCTCCTTCATATCTAAAGGATATCTTTGCTGGATATATTATTCTTGGCTCATGATTTCTCTCTTTCAATAGTTTGAATATCTGGTTCCACTCCCTCCTGGCTTGTAGAGTTTCTGCTGAAAAATCTGATGATAATCTAATGAGCTTTGCTTTGTAAGTTACCTTCTTCTTTTCCCTGGCTGCCTTGAGGATTCTTTCTTTTTCGTTGATTATAGACAGCTTCAATACAATGTGCCTTGGAGAAAGCCAGTTGGGATTGAGGTAACTAGGTGTTCTGTTTGCTTCTTGTATTTGAGGGTCCCGTTCTGTCCACAAGTTTGGGAAGTTCTCATCGACAATTTGTTTGAATATATTCTCTGTTCCCTTCTCTCTTTCTTTTCCTTCTGGTATGCCCATTATTCTTATACTGCTCTTTCTGATGGAGTCAGAAATTTCTTGTAGAGTTCTTTCATTTCTTTTAAGTCTCATACTCTTTCTTCTTCCATCTGACATTTCCAGGTTTCTATCTTCGATGTCACTGAATCTTTCCTCCATCTGGTCAACTCAACTACCTAAGCTGGTTATTTCATTCATAATTTCTTCTATTGAGTTCATAATCTCCAGAAATTCTATTTGGTTGTTTTTTAAAATTTCAATCACTTTCGAAAAATGCTCATGCTGTTCTTTGATTGAGTATCTGAGTTCATTTAACTGCCTATCTGTGTTTTCTTGCATCTCATTGAGTTTTTTCAGAACTGCAATCTTGAATATTCTGTCAGTTATGTCACATATTTCTATCTTTAAGTGCCTTTTCTGGAGATTTTTCACTTTCTGAGATTCCTTGTTGCCTTCGTTCTTCATGGCGATTACTGGTTTACTATTTCTCTTCCTAGACATCTCCAGGAGTGGCTTCTGCAACAGGTTGATAGGAAGTGTCTTTCTTTGGTTTTCTAGTACTTGTTGGTAGAGTGTTTTATCTTCTTCTCCGACTGCAGCTTATTTTTCTTCTTTCACACGGTAGTGCTGTTTTCTCTGCACTATTCCAGCTTCTCCCACAATGGGGGGATTCCCTGGGAGATGGGCTTCTTCTTTGTTAATAGTTCGTCTAGGTCACAGGGTGCAGTGTCCCGGCGGGTATGCGGAGAGCATTTGATGTTCTAAAGCTTTCCAGCTCCAGATTCAGAGCCCATATGTTTCAGCAGCTCTGTTAACTCCTGCATGGACCCGCCCAGATAAGTGGGGTCAGGAGTGGAGTGAGTTGTGAGAGGTGGCCCAGAGCAATGGTGGCGCCTACCAACACAGCCGGTCCTACTTCCACAGCTCCCTCCCATTTTCCAGAACTAATTGGGCTGCGAATATGTATCTGCGGTTCCCAGTTCTCAGAACAGCAAATATTCTGTTTTTGATGTGACACTGCTAATGTTCTGCTTCCAGCACCAGAGCTGGACCAGCTCTGGGAGGTTAGGGAGGGGTTTGCTAGTCTCAATGCCCAAGGCTTCCATTCTCTGCTTGGCAGTGAGGGCCCAAACCACCATTTTCAGCTCTCTTCCCTCAGCCATCTTTGCTAGGTCTCTTTCGCGAGTGTTGGGTTCAGCAGAGTTATATGCTGCCCACTGGAAAGTACATTAGATTATCATCAGATTTTTCATCAGAAACTCGACAAGCCAAGCGGGAGTGGAAACAAATATTCAAACTATAGAAAGAGATAAATTATGAGCCAAGAATAATATATCTAGCAAAGATATCCTTTTGATATGAAGGAGGTATAAACACATTTCCAGACATACAGAAGCTGAGGGAATTTTCTAATAAATGACTTGTATTACAAGAAATACTAAAGGAGGCTATTCGACCACCATCAACAGGGAAAATTTGTGGGAACCAAAACCTAAAAATTGGGTGAGGAAGGCTTGAACCTGAATAAGGGAATGGAGAATATAAGTGTGCTAAAGAAAATGAAATACTCTAAATATCAAACTTTCTTTTACATAAACTTAAGCATAACAACTCAAAAAAAAAAAAAATCCAGAAATGAAACATATACTGTAATAAGTAGAAACAGGGGAAAATATCATAGAATACCATCACACAGAAATAATAGACAAAAACAAAATGGCAAAGAAACAATGGAGACAGAGACTTACTAGAAAACTAAAGATAGAATGACAGGAAAGCCTCACATATCAATACTCACCGTATATATAAATGCACTTATCTCATCAATAAAAAGGCATAGAGTAGCAGATTGGATCAAAAAACTAAACCCAAACATATGCTGTCTCCGAAGGACACACCCCGCTACAAGGACAAGCATAAACTCAAAAGGAAAAGGTGGAAATTGACATTCCAAGCAAATGGTGCCCAGAGAAAATCAGGGATAGCCATAATGATATCATATGAAACAGACTTCAGGGTGAAAAAGGTAACAAGAGACAAAGATGGACATTTCATAATGGTAAAGGGGACTATACAGCAAGAAGACATAATAGTCATCAATATTTATGCCCCCATGCAGGGAGCACCGAAATATACCAAACAACTACTATACAACTAAAGGGAGAAATTGACCAAAACACAATTATACTAGGGGACTTAAATACATCATTGACAGCTATGGATAGATCATTTAAACAGAAAATAAATAATGAAATAGCAGCCCTAAATGACACATTAGATGAAATGGACATAATTGACATTTATACAGCACTTCATCCTAAAACATCAGACTATACATTCTTTTCTAGTGTACACGGAACATTCTCAAGGATAGACCATATATTAGGACATAAAATTAGCATAAGCAAATTTAAGAAGATTGAAATCATAGCCAGCATATTCTCTGATCACAAGGCTTTGAAATTGGATATCAACTGCAAAAAGAAAGCAGGGAAAAACACAAAATACATGGAGATTAAACAACATACTTTTAAAGAACGACTGGGTCAAAGAGGAAGTTAGTGGAGAAATCAAAAGATACTTGGAAATAAATCACAATGAAAATACATCCTAACAAAATTTTTGGAATGCAGGGAAAGCAGTCTTAAGAGGGAAATTTATCTCAGTACAGGCCTATCTCAAGAAACAAGAAAACTCCCAAGTAAATAACCTCATGTTATACCTTAAAGAACTAGAAAAAGAAAAACAAATAAAACCCAAGGTCAGCAGAAGAAAGGAAATAACAAAAATTAGAGCAGAATTAAATGAAATAGAGAACAAAAAACACTGAAAAAAAATTTATGTGACAAAGAGCTGGTTCTTTGAAAAGATTAACAAAATTGACAAACCCTTGCCTAGACTCACTACGATAAAAAGAGAGAAGACACTAATTAACAAAATCAGAAATGAAAAAGGGGAAGTTATCACAGGAACCACAGAAATAAAAAGGATCATCCAAGATTACTATGAAGGACTATATGCCACCAAATTCAATAACGTAAAAAAAAAATGGACAAGTTCTTAGAAACATATAGCCTTCCAAAGCTGAAACATGAAGAACTGGAAAATCTAAACAGACCGATCACCAGTAACAAAATTGAAGCAATCATCAAGACATACCCAAAAGCAAAAGTCCGCGACCAGATGGTTTCAATAGTGAATTCTACCAAACGTTCAAAGAGGATCTAATACCAATCCTGCATAAACTCTTCCAAAATATTGAAGAAGAGATAGTACTCCCTAACTCATTTTATGAGGCCAACATTACCCTGATACCAAAACTTGGTAAGGACAGCACAAAAAAAGAAAACTACAGACCAATATCTCCGATGAATACCAAAGCAAATATCCTAAATAAAATTCTACAAATCAAATACAACAATGCATTAAAGAGATTATTCATTACGACCAAGTGGGTTTCATCCCCGTGCACAAGGATGGCTCAACATCCACAAATCCATCAATGTGATACACCACATAAACAAATAAAGGACAAAAATCATATGAATTTATCAACTGATGCAGAAAAAGCATTTGACAAGACACAACATCCATTTATGATTCAAACATTTAATAAAATAGGTATAGAAGGAAAATACCTAAACATAATAAAGGCCATATATGACAAGCCCTCTGCTAATCTCATAATTAATGGTGAAAAACTGAAGCCCTTTGCTCTACATTCAGGGACACGAATGGGCTCTCCCCTATCATCTCTGCTTTTCAACATAGTGTTGGAAGTCCTTGCCAGAGCAATCAGGCAAGAGAAAGAAATAAAATGCATCCAAATTGAAATGAAGAAGTTAAGTTATCACCCTTTGCCAATGACATAATGCTATATATAGAAAACCATAAAGACTCCACCAAAAAGCTATTATAAACAATCAACGAATAAAGTAAAGTTGCTGGCTACAAAGTCACCATACAAAAGTCCATTGCTTTCCTATATACTAACAATGAAATCTCAGAAAAAGAAAAACAATACCTTTTGCAATTGCAGCAAAAAAGGATAAAATACCTGGTAATAAACTTAACCAAGTATGTGAAAAACCTATATGCCGTAAACTATAAGACATTTTTGAAAGAAATTGAAGAAGACACAAAGAAATTGAGAGACATTCCGTGCTCATGGATTGGAAGAATCAACATAGTTAAAATGGCTATATTACACAAATTAATATACAGATTAAATATAATCACCAACAAAGTCCTAATGGCATCTTTTTTAAAGAAATAGAATAAAAATCATCAGATTTGTTTGGAACCACAAAAGACCCCGAATAGCCAAAGCAATCTTAAGAAAAAAGAACCATAATGGAGGTATCACACTTCCTGACTTTGGCTTGTACTACAGGGCTACAATAATCAAAACAGCATGGTATTGGCAGAAAAAACAGACACATGGAACAATGGAATAGAATAGAGAACCCAGAAATAAAACCACATAAATATGGACAGATAGTTTTTGACAAAGAAGCTAAAAACATACAATGGAGCAAAGACAGCCTCTTCAATAAATGGTGCTGGGAGAATTGGATAGCCACCTGCAAAAGAGTGAAACTGGACTGCTATTTGTAACCACGTACCAAAATTAATTCAAAACAAATCAAAGACTTTAGCATAAAACCTGACACAATAAACCGCATAGAAGAAAACATAGTTTCTAAACTTATGGACCTTGGGTTCAAAGAGCATTTTATGAATTTGACTCCAAAGGCAATGAAAGTAAAAGCTAAAATAAATGAATGGGACTATATGAAACTTAAAAGCTTCTGCACAGCAAAAGAAACCATCAACAAAATAAAGAATCAACCAACTGAATGGGAGAAGATTTTGCAAACAGTGCTTCCGATAAGGGGCTAATATCCAAAATATAAAAGAACTCATGCAACTCAACAACAAAAAAACATACAACCCAATTGAAAAATGGAAATCTATGTAATTTTACTAACAATTGTCACCCCAATAAATTTAATAAAAAAAAAAAAAAAAGGAAAAAGAAAAATGGGCAGAGGTCCTGGAGAGACATTTCTCCAAAGAGGACATACAAATGGCAAATAGACATATGAAAAAATGCTCAACATCACTAATCATCAGAGCAATGCATATCATAACCACAATAGCCTCACCCCAGTCAGAATAGCTATCATCAACAAGACAAATAGTAACAAGTGTTGGAACGGCTGTGGAGAAAAAGAAACCCTCATACACTGTTGGTGGGAATGCAGACTAGTGCAGCCGTTATGGAAGGCAGTGTGGAGGTTCCTCAAAAAATTACAAATATAATTACCATAACCCAGCAATCCGTCTCCTGGGTATCTACCCAAACATCTGGAAACATTTATACCTAAAGACATGTGTGCTCAAATGTTCACTGCAGTTTTCTTTACAGTGGCCAAAACATGGAAACAACCAAAATGTCCTTCGATAGATGAATGGATAAAGAAGTTATGGTATATATACACAATGGAATACTATTTGGCGGTAAGAAAAGATGATATAGGAACATTTGTGACAACATGGATGGATCTTTAGAGTGTAATGCTGAGAGAAATAAGTCAGACAGAAAAAGCAGAGAACCATGTGATTTCACTGATATGTGGCATATAAACCAAAAACAAAAAAAGAACAAGACAAACAAATGAGAAACAGAAACTCATAGACACAGACAATAGTTTATGGTTACCAGAGGGTAAGGAGGATGGGGGGTGGGAGTTGAAGGTAAGGGGGATCAAATATGGTGATGGAAGGAGAACTGACTCTGGGTGGTGAACACACAATGGGTTTTATAGATATGTAATACAGAATTTTTCACCTGAAATCTATGTAATTTTACTCACAATTGTTACCCCAATATATTAAAAATATGTATATCATGTGACCATTGATATATGCACTATAGTGTTTGAAACGGATTCCCGGAAACTACTTAACAGAATCAGAACTGCACTGTAGATAATGGCAAAAATGTAGATACACAATATCAGGTCAACTGATGAATGCATTTTCTAATGTGATATATGTATCAAATGAATCAAAATACAGTCATAAAGGTGACATAATTCCTGATGATGTCCACCCCAAGAAAATATCTTGAGAAATTGGCAAGGAAAACAAGTTAGCATCCCAAGGCCACATATGCTGTCTTTCCATTAAGATAACAGAATGACAATGTGAAATTCACAGGGAATGAAGGCAGGTCAGTGTTTGCCAGAGCACATGGTGTGGGACAGCATGGATGGGAAGTAGAAGTTGCATTGCTTGGGTTTCTGTTGATTGCTGTAATCAGAAAAATGGTATAAGAGAGCAAGGATTAAGGAAAGCACATGTATTTTCCTTAAACATATTACAAGGTTGAATTGTACTTTCTAAATATTCCAATGGCAAACTGGTGGTGTGAATTTTACCAAAATAATGTAAGGGGTATTCCCAGTAGGGAACATCTGATAAAGCTGAATTCTTCTAATGTTGTGATGGCCCTGCTTCCTAGACCCTTTGCACTACATGAGAAAACTTTTCAGTTCTGGAAACAAACTCTGCCATTGAAATATAGGTCCCAATGGGAGAAGTGCCCTTGGTAGAAATAAGTGTGTTGGTGGATATTTGTCTGATGAGGTAGCTTGCCATTCTACACAGAGAGCACTGGTTTTGGAAAGGAGTTTTCACAGATTTCTTTCACTGTGAAATGATAGGCAGAGAATCATTACACATTGAAAGAAGTCTCTTAAACAAAACGTGATGGGCCTCCTCACCTGTGATCATAGATATTTCCTATGAGTTGAAAGGAAGGATTGGACAGAGAACTGGTGCAATGACTGTTGTTTCTTGCGCGGTTCAAGCCTTTGTTATCCTGATGAACCTGGAGTCCAAATCAGTCTAAACTTGGATTGCTGTGGATCTGCTGTGCTTCTCCCATTCACTTCCGTTCTACTGAGGGCCTCCTATGACATTCCTATCTGTTTCATCCTTTATATTTTGGGTATGTTATGTGCTTTTTTTTAATACTCTGATGTTGATAATTGAGTAAACATTCCCAATTTTCACATTATTACTCACAGAGTGTGTACATTTTACATGTGGGACTCCATGTGTGGTTAGATAATCTACCATGCATTCCAATTCTGTGTTACATAACCACCTAAGGAATGGCAGGAGGTGACTTCCACGGAGAAATTCAGTGTCTTTGACAAGGAGAATATGAAGAACTGAAGTATATACTAAGCCTACTTCTACACACACACACACACAAAGAAAGTGGACATTCCTTTCTTTCTCAGGTACATCCTGGCAGAACTGACCTCTACTGAATTACATCCAACCCTCTGAAATCATTCTGTTTTTTAGGCAGATATCAGATAATTCAGATGGCAGATGCATAGAGTACATCTTTCCTGTCAGAACTGACAGAGCACCATACAAATGTGTATCCTTCCTCTCAATGTACCAACACTCCCTTGAAACTGACACCCAAAGACCCTGACACTCAAACGTGCTATGTATGATAAGTGTTCTGGTTGAAAATCAATGTCACAGACTAGAAGACTTAACCTGCTTCTATGTGGAGCTCACATTCATCCCGGAACTCTTTTTGATGGGGCACTTTTTGCAGCCAGCGCTCACACCAACTGCATAGAAATACTTGCTCCTCTTCGAAGTGGCAACATTATTCCTGGCAAGTCATTTTTCCTGGACCCAAGGGCCTCTCTAGTATGAGAAGGTTGGCTCCATGGAGCACAGAGAATAATGAAGTCACAATCTGGGCTCAACATGGAAGGACTGCCCTAGAAAAGTCTTTGGGCTGCAAATGGTTGAAGGCACCTCTGTGGCTGTGGCCTCCTGGAGAGGGAATGATGATGTCATAGTTGTCTTTCTGTGACACATTTGTACACTGATATGTGATTGACCAGTCAGCTGCTGGGCATGGATTAAAGCTCCAGTGCCGCGCAGACATTAGAGTGTAAGTCTGTGAGGATACCAAATTTGGTGGCTCTGCTCAGGCTGTTCCTTCTTCCTGATGCCCTCAGCATCAGACCCTGATGAGCAGTTTCCTTTTGACAGACCCTCCTGAGAAAGCAACATTCTGGCACCTTCATCTTGGACATTCAGGACACTGAGAAATACACTTCTGTTATTGAACCCATACAGTCTATAACATTTAGCTATGAAAATCAGACACTTTATCAGTCAGGGAGGAAAAATTGAAAGCACAATGACAAAATGAGACAACATGCTACTCCTTCAAGAATGCTGTGATCAACTGAAGAGAAAAGATCACATGTGCATTGACAATACTACGTGGAAGAAATGGATTGCTCACATGTCTCTGAGGCTGGATACATAGAATGATGTAGCTATCATGGAAAACAGTTCGCTATTTGTACAGGAGGTTGTGAATGAAAATATCACATGACCATTGACATATACACAATAGTGTTTAAAAAGGATGCCAGAAACTCCTAAACTGAAATCAGAACTGCTCTGTAGATAATGGCAAAAATGTAGAAACACAAAATCAGGTCAACTGATGAATGCATTAGCGAAGGTGGTGTATGTACAAAATGAAACAAGATACAGTCATAAAGGTGACAGAAGTGTTGATGCTGGCCACAGCAAGAAAGAATCTTGAGAAATTGTCATGAGAAACAGGCTAGCATGTAAAGGCCAAATACACTGTGTCTCAATTAAGATAACATAAGGACAGTGTCAAATTCATGGGGGAAAAAGGCAAGTCATTGTTTTGCAAGGCACAAGGTGGGGGCAGCCTGGATGGGAATTGAAAGTTGAATGGCTTGGGTATCTATTGAATGCTTGTAGTCAGACAAATGGTTTTAGACAGCAACAATTGAGGTAAGCAAAATGATGTTCGCATATTAAAAAACTGAATTGTATTTTTTTATTTTATTAAATTTATTGGGGTGACAATTGTTAGTAAAATTACATTTTTTAAAGATTCCAATTTCAAACTGGCTGTGTTAATTTTACCAAAACAATTTAAGAGGTTGGGTAAGCCTCGTACACCATAATTCCTCTAATGGTGTGGTAGCACTGCCTCCTAGACCCTCTGGGCTACATGAGAAAGATCCTCAGTTCTAAATCCTAACACTGCCATTGAAATTTAGGTCGCAATGAGAGAAGTGTCCTTGCTAGAAATAAGTGTGTTAGTGGATATTTGCCTGATGGAGTAGATTACCTTTTTACAGAGAGAGGACTGATTTTGGAAAGGTTTTTCACAGATTTCATTCACTGTGAATTGAAAGACACAGCATAATTAAAGATTGAAAGACATCTCTGAAAAAAAATGTGATGGAACTCCTCACCTCCAAGCATAGATATTTCCTTCAAGTATAGAGGAAGGATTGGTCAGAGAGTCAGGGCAACTGCTGTCATCTCTTTTGGGGTTCAAGCCGGGGCTATCCTGAAAGAGCCAGAATCTAAATGAGGCTAAAACTTGGATTGCTGTGGATCTGCAGTGCCTCCCCCTTCTCTTGCATGTTACTGAGAGCCTCCTATGGCATATCTATCTGTTTCATCTTTTACATTTTGCACACGTTATGTTTGTTTCTTTAATACTCTGATCTTCATAATTAAGGAAACATTCCCTTTTTCACTCTTTTAAAAATAGAGTCTGTACATTTGAATGTGGGACTCCATGTGAGGTCAGAGTATCTATAGTGACATCCAGTTCTTTGTTTTGCCACCTTGTAAGGGGTGGCAGATAATGTCTTCCCCGGAAAAATTCCGTGTTTTTGATAAATTGAATATGAAGAACTGCAGTATATACTGAGCCAGCTATTGAGCCCAAAAACAAAGAAAGTGGACCTTTCTTTCTTTTTAGGTAATTTCTGGTAACCTGACCTCTACTGAATTACATTGAACTCTCTGAAATCAGCCACTTTAAGGCACATATTGGGAAATTCAAATGGCAGACACACGGAGCCCATCCTGCCTGTTAGAACTGACAGAGCACCACACAAGTGTGTATCCATCGTCTCCATGTAACAACACTTCCTTGACACCACTCAGAAAATTATGAGGACATTAAGAATCTGATGCCACAACCTGCTAGGCTTGATAACTGGTTCTGGTTGAAAATCACCATCAGAAACTAGAAGACCTGATCTGCTTTTATCTGGAGTTCACGTTCCTCTGGTAACACTCTTTGATTAGGGTCTTTTTGGAGCCAGCACTCACACCAACTACTTGTCAGTTCTTGCTCCTCTTTGAAATGGCAAGATGATTCATGGCAAGTCATTATGGCTGTTCCCAAGGGCCTCTGTAGTATAAATCACATGGCTCTATGGAGCACAGAGAATAGTGAAGTCACACTAAAGGCTAAAAGGGGAAGGACTGTCCTGGATGGTTCTCTGGGCAGCAAATGGTCCAGCCAACTCTGTGGCAGCAGCCTCCTGGAAAGGGGATGATGATGTCACAGTTGTATTTTTGTGACACAGGAGGATAGTGATACAGGAGGATAGTGACATGTGATTTTTGTGACACAGGAGGATAGTGATATGTGATTGGCCAGGCTGCTGCTTGGCACAGATTACAGCTCCAGAACTGGGTAGAAAACAGAGTGTGAGTATGTGAGGAGAGCAATTTCTGTGGCTCTGCTGGGACTGTTCCTTCCTTCTGATGCTGTCATGTTGATTCCTTGCTCTGTACTTTCCAGTTGACACCCACATGAGAATGAAATATTCTGGCACCTTCATTTTGACTTATAGGATGGTGAGAAATAAACTGATATTGAAGGCAAACAGTCTATAACATTTTGCTATGAACACTGGACAGTTAATCAGTCAGTGAGGTAAAATCAAAAGCACCATGAGACAATATACTACTACTTCATGAATGCTGCGATCAACCAAAGAGAAAAGATCACATGTGCATTCACAATGAAATGTGGAAGAAGTAGAATGCTCACATATCTCTTCTGGGTACTAGAATGATATAGCTAGCAAGGAAAACAGTTCATTATTTGTCCAGGATGTTGAGATGAGAATATAACATGACCATTAATAAATACCCAGTAGAGTTTAAACGGATGCCCAAAAAGTCCTAAAGAGAATCAGAACTGCACTGTAGATAATGGCAAAAATGTAGCAACACAATATAAGGTCAAATGATGGATGTATTAGAAGGTGGAATATGTATAAAATGAAACAAGATACAGTCATAAAGGTGACAGAAGTGCTGATGCTGGCCACTGCAAGAAAGGGTCTTGTTGATTGGCAAGAGAATGAAGCTACCATCGCAAAGCCACGTATGCTGTCTCTCCATTAAGAAAACAGAATGACAATGTCACATTCATAGGGAAAGAAGGCAGGTCAGTGTTTCCCAGGGTGCAAGGCATGGGACAGCATGGATGTGAAGTGAAAGTTGCATGTTTTGTGTTTCCATTGATTGTTTCTAATCAGAAAAATGGTAATAGAACCAAGGATTACCATTGGAAAGCACAATGTGTTGGCCTGTTACAAAATTGAATAGTATTTTTAAAGGTCCAATGGCAAACTGGTGTTCTAAATTTTACCAAAACAATATAAGGGATACTCCAAGTAGGGCAACTCTCATAAACCACAAGTCCTCTAATATTGTAAAGCCCTGCCACCTAGATCCTTTGGGATACATGAGAAAGCTCCTGAGTTCTGAAAACAACCACTGCAGGTGAAATTTAGGTGCCAATGGGAGAAGTGCCCTTGCTAGCCATAAGTGTGGTGGTGGATATTTCCCTGATGGAGTAGCTTGCCGTTCTAATGAGAGTGCACTGATTTTGGAAAGGAGTTTTCACTGATTTCATTCACTGTGATCTGAAAGGCAGAGAACCATTGCACATTGAAGGAAGTCTCTGAAACAAAGCTTGATGGGCCACCTCACCTCTGAGTACTGATGTTTCCTTTGAGTGGAAAGGAAGGATTGGTCAGAGAGCCAGGTCAATGGGTGTGGTCTCTTCTGGTTCAAGCCTAGCCTATACTGAAAGACCTGGAGTCTAAATCAGGCTAAAACTCGGACTGCTAGAGATCTGCTGTGCCTGTCCCATTCTCTTCCATGTTTCAGAGGGCCTCCTATGTCATGCCTATCTGTTTCATCTTTTACATTTTGTGGATGATTTGTGCATTACTTTAATACCCTGATCTTCAAATTGAGGAGACATTCCCAAATTTCACACTTTTGCTCATAGAGGCTGCACATTTTGCATGTGGGATTCCATGTGCAGTCAGTGACTCTATCATGATTTCCAATCTTAGTTAGGTCCCCTGGTAAGGTGTGGCAGAAAGTGTCTTCCCCGGAGAAATTCAGTGTCTTTGACAATTAGAATATGCAGAACTACAGTATAAACTGAGCCAGCTACTGAGCCCAAAGACAAAGAAAGTAGACCTTCCTTTCTTCTTTGGTAATTCCTGGTGAACCTCATGTCTACTGAATTAAATTCAACAATCTGAAATCATCCCGTTGATAGGCACGCATCGGAGAATTCAGATGGCAGAACCACGGAGCCCATCCTGCGTGTCAGAACAGAGACAGCACTATACAAATGTGTATCGTACCTCTCCATGTACCAACACTCAGTTGAAAATACTCATCACAGGATGAGGACAATCAAGAACCTGATGACCAAACTTGTTAGGTATGATAAGCGGTTCTATTTGAAAATCACCATCATAGACTAGAAGACCAGATCTGCTTCTATCTGGGTTTACATTCATCAGGGAACACTCTTTGATGGGGCAATTTTTGGAGACCATGCATGCACCAATGACATGTCAGTTCTTGCTCCTCTTTGATGTGGCAAAGTGATTCCTGACAAATAATTTTTGTTGTGCCCAACTTCCTCACTAGTATGAGTCAGATGGCTCTACAGAGCACAGAGAATGGTGAAGTGTCACTCATGGCTGAAAATGGAAAGACTGTTCTGGATAATTCTCTGGGCAGCAAATGGTCCTCGGCACCTCTGTGGCTGCAGCCTCCAGGACAGGGGTTGATCATGTAACAGTTGTCTTTTTGTGACACATGAGGATACTGATATGTGATTGGCCAGGCTGCTTCTGGACATTGAATATAGCTCCAGTGCTGGACATATAGCAGAATGTGTAACTGTGAGGAGAGCGACTTCTGTGGCTCTGCTTGGGCTCTTCCTTCCTCCTGACGCCCTCAATGTCAGCTCCTCCTGAGCGATTTCCTGTTGACAGATCTTCCTGAGATAGCAATGTTCTGGCACCTTCACCTTGGAATTTCAGGACGGTGAGAAACATACTTCTGTTATTGTAGCCACATACTCTATAGCATTTTGCTATTAAAATCAGACACTTTATCAGTCAAGGAGGGAAAACCAAAAGCGCAATGAAACAATATGCTATTCCTTGAAGAATCCTGTGATCAACCAAAGAGAGAAGATCACATGTGCTTTGAGAACATGATGTGGAAGAAATGGAATCTTCAATTGTCTCTGCTGGATACATACAATGCTATGAATATCATGGAAAACAGTTTGTTACTTGTCCAGGATGTTGAGATGAGAATATCACGTGACCATTGATAAATACCCAATAGTGTTTAAACGGATGCCCAGTAACTCCAAAAGAGAATAAGAACTTCTCTGTAGATAATGGCAAAAATGTAGAAACACAATATAAGGTCAAATGATTCATGCATTACTGAAGGTGGAATACATATAAAATGAAACAAGATACAGTCATAAATGTGACAGAAGTCCTGATGCTGGCCACTACAAGAAATTGTCTTGAGAGATTGGCAAGAGAAAGAAGCTGGCAACCCAAGGCCACATACACTGCCTCTCCATTCAGATAACTGACCAACAATGTCAAATACATAGGGAAAGAAGGCAGGTCAGTGTTTGCCAGGGAGCAATTTTGGGGGCAGCATGGATGGGAAGTGTAAGTTGCATGGCTTCAGTTTCTATTGATTGTTGTAATAAAAAAAAAAAAAAAAAGAGTATTAGACAGCATGGATTAAGGAAAACACAATTATTTGGCATATTAAAAAACTGAGTTGTATTTTTTTACAGGTTCCAATGAAAAACTTGTGGCGTGAATTATAGCAAAATATTGTAAGGTATATTCCCAGGAGAGCACCTCTCGTAATGCACATTTCCTCTAATGTTCTGATGTGTTTGCCTCCTAGACACTTTGGCCCACATCAGAAAGCTCCTCAATTCTAAAAACAAACACTGTCAGTAACATTAAGGACCCAATAGGAGAAGTGCCCTTCCTAGAAATAAGTGTGGCGGGGGATATTTGCCTGACTGAGTACATTACCTTTTTACAGAGACAGCACTGATTTTGGAACACAGTTTTCACAAATTATATTCACTGTGAATTGAAAAGCAGAGAATCATTACACATTGAAAGAAGTCTCAGAAACTTAATCTGAAGGGCCTCCTCAACTGTGAGCACTGATATTTCCTTCCAGTGGAAAGTAAGGAAAGGTCAGAGCCAGGAGAACAGCTGTGGTCTCTTGTTGGATATCCAGAAGGTCCTAGAGTCTAAATCAGGCTTAAACTTGGATAGCTGCACATGTACTGTGCCTCTCCCATTCAGTTGCATGTTACTGAGGGTCTCCTATGGTATGCCCATCTGTGTCATCTTTTATGTTTCTGCATGTTATGTGCATTTCTTTAATACTCTAACCTTAATAATTGATAAGACATTCCCAATTTTCACACTTTTACTCATAGAGTCTGTACATTTTGAATTTGGGGCACCATGTGTGGTAAGAGAATCTATTGTGCCTTCTACTTCTTTCTTACATCACCTGCTGAGGAGTGGCATAGAGTGACTTCCCCGGAGAATTCAGTGTCTTTGACTGGTATAATATGGACAACTACAGTATACACTTAGCCAAATACTGAGTCCACACACAAAGAAAGTGGACCTTCCTTTCTTTCTTAGGTAATTCCTCGTGAACCTGACCTCTACTTAATCACATCCAACCCTCTGAAATCAGCCAGTTGATAGGCACGTATCGGGGAATTCAGTTGGCAGACCCTTCGAACCCATCTTCAATATCAGAACAGATAGAGCACCATAAAAATGTGTCCTTCCTCTCCATATACCAGAGTCCCTTTACACTACTCTGCACATGATGAGGTCTATCAAGTACCAGATAACCAAACTTGCTATTTATGATAAGTTGTTCACCATCAGAAACTAGAAGATGTCTGCTTCTATCTGGAGCTCACATTCTTCTGGGAACACTCTTTGATCGGTCCCTTTTTGTAATCAGTGCTCACACCAACTGCATGTCAGTTCTTTCTCCTCTTTGAAGTTGCAAGGTGATTCCGGGCAAGTCTTTTGACTTGTCCCAAGGGACTCCTTAGTATGAGAATATGGTTTTACAGAGCACAGAAAATGGTGAAGTCACACTCAGGGGTCAAAGGGGAAGGAATGTCCTAAAAAGTCCCTGGGCAGCAAATGGGACAATGTACCATGGTGCCTGCGGCCTTCTGGAGAGTGGATGATGATGTCACAGTTGTCTTTTTTTGACACATGAGGATACTGATATATGATTGGCCAGGTCGCTGATGGGCACAGATAGCAGCTCCAGTGCTGGGCAGAAAACAGAGTCTGTGTCTGTGTGTAGAGTGACTTCTGTGTTTCTACTGGGGCTGTTCTTTCATCCTGATGCCCTCTGCATCAGACTCTGCTGAGCAGTTTTCTGATGACTGACCCTCCTCAGAAAGCAATGTTCTGGTACCTTCATCTTAGAATTTCAGGTCGGTGAGAAATACAGCATTCCTTTCTATGTCTTCTTTTATATTTTGTGCATGTTGTGAGCATTACTTTAATACTCTGATTTTCATAATTGAGGAAACATTCCTAACTTTTACTCTTTTTCTCATAGAATCAGTAAATTTTGCAAGTGGGACTCCACGTTCGGTCAGAGAATCTACCATTACTTAACGGTCTTTGTTATGTCACCTGCTAAGGGGTGCAGAGAGTGTCTTCCCTAGAGAAATTCAGTGTCTTGACAAGTAAAATATGTAGAACTACAGTATACACTGAGGCAGCTACTGAGCCCCCACACACAAACAAGTGGACCTTCCTTTCTTTCTCAGGTAATTCCTGGTCAACGTGACCTCTACTGAATTACATACAACCCTCTGAAATCAGACATTCATAGGCATGTATCGGAGAATTCAGATGGCAGACCTAGGGAGCCCGTCCTTACTCTCAGAACTGAAAGAGCAGCATACAAACGTGAATCCTTCCTCTCCGTGTAACAACATGCCATTGACACTACCTAACAAATGTTGAGGACAATCAACTTGATTCCCCAACTTGCTAGGTTTGATGAGTTGTTCTAGATGAAAATCACCATCAGAGATTAGAAGACCTGATCTGCTTCTATCTGCTTCTGTCTAGAGGTGCTCCATCCATTAAATCTGTTTGATGGGGCGCTTTTAGGAGCTAGCACTCAACCCTACTGCATGTCAGTTCTTGCTCCTCTTTGAAGTGTGAAGGTGATTCCTGGCAAATATTAGGGCAGGGCCCAAAGGCCTTGTAGTATGAGAAAGAAGGCTCTATGGATCAAAGAGAATGGTGAAGTCACACTCAGGGCTCAAAGTGGAAGGACTGTGCTGGAGAAATGTCTGGGTGCAAATGGTCCAAGGCACCTCTGTGGCTGTGATCTCCTGGAGTGGGATGATGACGTCATAGTTGAATTTTCATGACACATGTGGACACTGATATATGATTGGCCAGGTAGTTGTTGGGCATGGATTACAGCTAAAGTGCTGAGCAGACAACAGAGTGTGAGTATGAGGAGAGCGACTTCTGTGGCTCTGCTCAGGTGGTTCCTTCCTCCTGACACCCTCAGTGTCACACCCTGCTGAGCAGTTTCCTGCCAACAGAAACTCCTGAGAAAGTAATGTTCTGGAAACTTCATCTTGGATTTTCAGGATGGTGAGAAAGCTAGCCTCTCTTGGTGATTTTCAACAAAAACTACTTCCTTGGTACGATAAGTGGTTCTTGTTGAAAATCATCATGAGAGACTAGACAACCGATCTGCTTCTATATGGAGGTCATATTCATCTGGTAAAACTCTTCAATGTTGCACCTTTTGGAGCCAGCACTCAAGCCAACTGCATGTCACTTCTTGCTCGTCTTTGAAGTGGAATGGTGATTCTGGGAAAGTCAGTATGGGTGGACAGAAAGGTCTCTGTAGTATGAGAAAGAAGTCTCTATGGAGCACAGAGAATGGTGAAGTCACATCTATGGCTCAAAGAGAAAGGACTGTCCTGGATAATTATCTGGGCAACAAATGGTCCAAGACACCTCTGTGGCTGCCGCTACATAGAAAGGGAATGATGATGTCACAGAGGTCTTCCTGAGACACATGAGGGTACTGATATTTGATTTGCCTGGCGGCTGATGGGCACAGATTTCAGCTCCAGTGTTGGTTAGACAACACAGTGTGAATCTGTGTGTAGAGTGACTTCCGTGCTCTGCTCGGGATATTACTCCCTCCTGATGGTCTCAGCATCAGAACCTGCTGAACTTTGTCCTGTTACAGACCCGTCTAAGAAAGCAATGTTCTAGCACCTTCATCTTAGATTTCTGAACAGTGAGAAATACACTTCTGTTATTGAATTCACACAGTCTATTGTATTTTGTTATGAATATAGGACACTATCAGTTAGGGCGGGAAAATTGAAAGCACAGTGAGACATTAGGTTACTCCTTCAAGAAGGCTGTGATCAACCAAAGAGAAAAGATCACATGTGAGTTGACAATGCGGTTTGGAAGAACTGGAACACTCACATGTCTCTGCTGGATACATAGAATGATATAGTTACCGTGAAAAACAGTTTGATATTTGTCCAAGATGGTGCAAATTAAAATAACACATGACCATTGATATATACACAAGAGTGTTTACGATGGATGTCCAGAAACTCCTAAACATAATTAAGAACTGCACTGTAGATAATGAAAAAAATGTAGATATACAATATCAGGTCAAGTGATTAATGCATTCACAAAAGTGGTATATATATATAAGATGAAACAAGATACAGTCATAAAGGTGACAGAAGTCCTTATGCTGGCCACAGTAATAAAATATCTTGAGATATTGGCAAGAGAATAAAGCTAGCAACTCGAAGCCACATACGCTATCTCTCCATTAAAATAACAGAACAACAATGTCAAATTCATTGGGAAATAAGACAGGTTAGTGTTTGCCAGGGTGCAAGGTGTGGGGCACCATGGATGGCAATTGAAAATAACATAGCTTGGGTTTCTATTGATAGCTTATAATCAGAAAAACAGTATTAAACAGCAAGGAGTGAGGAAAGCACAATGCTGTTGGCATATCACAAAACTGAATTTTTTTTTTTTAATTCTTATGGCAAAACGTAGGTGTGAACTTTACCAAAACAATGTAAGGTATATTCTTAGTAGGGCACCTCTCATAAACCAGAAGTCGTGAAATGTTGTGAGGGCCTTTACTCATAAACCCTAGTGCTAAATGAGAAAACTCCTCAGTTCTAAAATCAAACACTGCCAGTGAAATTTAACTCCCAATGGGAGAAATGTCGTTGCTAGAAATAAGTGCGGTGGTGGATATTTACCTGATGGAGTAGATTACTTGTTTACAGAGACGGCACAGATTATGGAAAGCAGTTTTCACAAATTTCATTCACTGTGAATTTAAAGGGAGAGAATCATTACACATTGAAAGAAGGCTCTGAAACCAAATGTGATGGTCCCCCTTACCTGAGGGCATAGAGATTTCCTTCAAGTGGAAAGGAAGGATTGTTCATAGGGCTGGGGCAATGGCTGTGGTCTCTTGCGGGGTTGAAGCCTGGGCACTCCTAAAGGACCTGGAGTCTCAATCTGGCTAAACTCAGACTGCTACGGATCTGTTCTTCATCTCCCATTGTCTTCCATGTTACTGAGGACCTAAGACGGCATGCCTTCCTGTTTCATCTTTTACATTTAAGACATGTTGTGTGTTACTTTAATACTATGACCTTCATAATTGAGGAAACATTCCCAATTTTCACCCTTTCACTCATAGATTCTGTATATGTTGCATGTGGGACTCCATGTGTGGTCAGACACTCTATCCTGACTTCCAATTCTTTGTTACATCACCTGCTAAGGGGTGGCACAGAGTGTCTTCCCAGAGAAATTCAGTGTCTTTGACAAGTAGAATATGGAGAACAATAGTATATACTGAGCCAGATAATAAGCCCACACACAAAGGAAGTGGACCTTCCATTTTCTTAGCTAAATCCTTGTGAACCTGACCTCTACTGAGTTATATCCAATCCTCTGAAATCAGCCAGTTGATATGTACGTATTGGGGAATTCTGATGACAGAGCCATGGAGCCCATCATGCATGTCAGAATGGACAGAGCACCATACAAATATGTAACTTTCCTCTCCATGTAACAACATTCCTTTGACACTATTCATCAAATGATGAGGACAATCAAGAACCTGATGCCCAAACTTGCTATGTATGATGAGTGATTCTTGTTGAAAATCACCATCAGAGACTAGAAGTCCCAATCTGTTTCTATCTGGAGTTCACATTCATCTGGTTACACTCTTTAATTGGGTTCTTTTTGGAGCCAGTGCTCATACCAATGGCATATCAGTTCTTGGTCCTTTTGAGGTGGCAAGGTGATTCCTGCCATGTCAATATGGCTGTTCCTAAGGGCCTCTGTAGTATGAGAACGATGGCTCTACAAAGCACAGAGAATCGTGAAGTTACATTGAGGTCTCAAAGTGGAAGGTCTGTCCTGGATATGCCTCTGGGCAGCAAAAGATCCAAGGCACCTTGGTGGCTGTGGCCCCATGGAGAAGGGATGTTCATGTCACACTTCTATTTTTCTGATACATGATGATACTGATATATGATTGGCCAGGCAGCTGCTGGTCATGGATTAAACCTCCAGTGTTGTGCAGACAACAGAGTGTGAGTCTGTGAGGGGAGCGACTGCTGTGGCTCTGCTTCAGCTGTTCCTTCCTCTTGATGCCATGAACATCAGACCCTGCTGAGCATTTCCTGCTGACAGATCCTACTGATAAAACAACTTTCTGGAACCATCATCTTGGACTTTCAAGACAATGAGAAATATAATTATCTTATTGAAGCCACACAGTCAATAACATTTTGCTATGGAAACCAGTCTCTTGATTGGTCAGAAAGGGAACATTGAAAGCACAATGAGACAATATGCTATTCCTTCAAGAATGCTGTGATCAACCAAAGAGAAAAGATAACATGTGTGTTGACAATGCGATGTGAAAGGAACGGAACGCTCAAATATCTCTGCTGGATAAATAGAATGATGTAGCTACCATGGAAATCAACTTGTTATTTGTCCAGTATGTTGAGAATGAAAATATCATATGACCATTGATATGTACACAATAGTGTTTAAAACCATTGCCCAGAAACTCCTAAATGGAATTCAGAACTGCAGTGTAGATAAAGACAAAAATGTAGAGACACGATAAAATGTTAACTGATGAATGCATTAGCGAAGATACTATATGTATAAAATGAAACAAGATACAGTCGTAAAGGTGACAGAAGTCCTGATATTGGCAACAGTAAGAAAGTATCTTGAGAAATTGGCAAGGGAAAGAAGCTAGCATCCCGAGGCCATATACACTGTCTCTCCATTAAGATATAAAATAACAATGTCAAATTCATAGGGAAAGAAGGCAACTCAGTGTTGGGCATAGCGCAAGATGTGGGGCAGCATTGATGGGAAGTGAAAGTTGTGTGTTTTTTGTTTTTATTTATTGCTTGTAATCAGAAAAATGGTATTACACAGCAAGGATTGAGGAATACACAATGTTGTTGGCATATTACAAAACACAAAATTCAACTGTATTTTTTAAAGGTTCTAATGTCAAATTGGGGGTGTAAATTTTATGAAAAAATGTAATGGATATTCCCAGTGGGGCACCTCTCATACACCACAAGTCTTGTACATTGTAATAGCCCTGCCTCCTAGACACTTTGGGCTACATGAGAAAGCTCTTCAGTTATAAAAAACAAACACTGCCAGTGAAATTTAGATCCCAATGGGAGATGTGCCTTTTGTAGAAATAAGTGTGGTGGTGGATATTTGCCTGATGGAGTAGCTTGCCATTCTACAGAGAGTGCACTGAATTTGAAAAGGAGTTTTCACAGATTTCATTCACTGTGAACTGAAAGGCAGAGAATCATTAGGCATTCAGAGAGGTCTCAGAAACAACAAATGATGGGCCTCCTCATCTGTGAGAGTAGGTATTTCCTTCAAGTGGAAAGGTAGGGTTGGTCAGAGAGTCAGGGCAATGGCTGTGGTCTCTTGCAGGGTTCAAGCATGGGCTTTCCTGAAGGACATGGAGTCTAAATCAGGCTAAAACTTGGGTTGCTGCGGATCTGCTATGCCAACCCTTTCTCTTCCATGTTACGGAGGGCCACCTACAGAATGCATATCTGTATCATCTTTTACATTTTGCGCATGTTGTGTGCATTACATTAATACTCTGATCTTCATAAATGAGGATACATTCCCAGTATTTCATTTTACTCATGCAGTCTGCACATTTTGCATGTGGGACTCCATGTGTGGTCAGAGAATATATCATGACTTCCAAATCTTTTTTACCTCTCATGCTAAGGGGTGGCAGATAGTGTCTTTTCTGGGGAAATTCAGAGTCTTTGACAAGTAGAATATGGAGAAATGCAGTAGATACTGATCCAGCTACTGAGCCCACACACAAAGACCTTCCTTTCTTTCATAGGTAATTCCTAGCAAACCTGAGCATTACTGAATTAATTCCAACCCTCGGAAAAAATCTGCTTGGTAGACATGCATGAGGAAATCAGAAGGCAGACCCATGGGGCTCATCCTGTCTGTCAGAATTGACATTGAACCATACGAATATGAATCTTTCCTCTCTTTGTAAGAACACTCACTTGACTCTAGTCAGCAAATGATGAGGACAATCAAGAATCTGATGTCCCAACTTGCTTACTATGGTAAGTGGTTCTAGTTGAAAATTACCATTAGAGACTACAAGAGCCAATCGGCTTCTATTTGGAGGTCACATTCATCCAGAAATTGTCTTTGATGGGCAATTTTGGCTCTAGTACTCACACCAACTGCATGTCAGTTCTTGCTCCTCTTTGAAGTTGCAAGGTGATTTCTGACAAGTTATTATGTGCAAGCCCAGGGTCTCTGTAGTATGAGAAAAAAGTCTCAATGGAGCACAGAGAATGGTGAAGTCACACTCAGAGCTGAAAGTGGAAGGACTGTTCTGGATAAGTATCTGGGCAACAAATGGTCAAGGCACTTCTGTGGCTGCGGACTCCTGGAGAGGGGATGATGGTGTCATAGTTGTCTTTTTGTCACACATGAGGATAATGATATTCCCAGCAGGAGACCTCTATTAAACGACAAGTCCTCTAATGTTGCGATGGCCCTGATTCCTAGACCCTTTGGATTTCATTACAAAGCTCCTCAGTTCTAAAAACAAACACTTATAGTGAAATTTAGGTTCCAATGGGAGAAGTGCCATTACTAGAAATAAGTGTGGTGGTGGATATTTGCCTGACGGAGTAGATTGCCATGTTACAGAGAGAGCTCTGATTTTGGAAAGGAGTTCACACAGATTTCCTTCACTGTGAAAAGAAAGGTACAGTATCATTACACATCAAAGAAAGTCTCTGGAAAAAAACGTGATGGGTCTCCTCACCTGGGAGCAAAGATATTTCCTTCAAGTGGAAAGGAAGAATTGGTCATAGAGTCACAGAAATGGATGTGGTCTCTTGCTGCATTCAAGCCAAGGCAATCCTGAAGGAGCTGAAGTCTAAATCAGGCTAGTACTTGGATTTTGGTGGGTCTGCTTTGCTTCTCCCATTCTCTTCATTTTACTGAGGACTTCCGATGGCATGATTTTCTGTTTCTTCTTTTACATTTTGTGCATGTTATGTTCTTTTCTTTAATACTCTGATTTTCATAATTTAGGATACATTCCCTATTTTCACCCTTTTACTCGTAGTCTGTACATGTTGCATGTGGCACTCCATGTGTAGTCAGAGAATCTATCATGACTTCCAAATCTCTGTTACGTCACCTGCTAAGGGATGGCAGAGATTGACTTCCACGGAGAAATTTGGTCTCTTTGATGTGTAAAATGTGGGGAACTACTGAACCTACTGAGCCTGCTTAAAATCACACAGAAATACAGTGGACCTTCCTTTCATTCTCACATAATTCCTGATGAACCGGACCTTTACTGAATTACTTCCAACCCTCTGATATCATCCGGTTTATAGGAATGCATCACAGAATTCAGATGGCAGACTCATAGAGCCCATCCTGCCTGTCAGAACTGAGAGAGCCCCATACAAATGTGTGTCTTTCCTCTCTGTGTACCAACACACCCTTGACTCTACTCAGTAAATAATGAGGACAATCAAGAAATTGATGACCCAACTTGCTCTGTATGATAAGTGGTTGTTGTTGAAAATTACCATCAGAGACTAGAAGAGCCAATCTGCTTCTATATGGAGCTCATATTCATCCGGTAACACTCTGTCATGGGGCGATTTTTGGAGCCCCCGCTCTCATTAACTGCATGTCAATTCTAGTTCCTCTCTGAAGTGTCAAGGTGATTCCTGGCAAGTCATTATCACTGGGCCCAAGGCCTCTGTAGTTTGAGAAAGAAATCTCTACAGAGCACAGAGAATGGTGAAGTCACACTCATGGCTCAAAGTGGAAGGACTGCTCTGGATAAGTCTCTGGGAAGGAAATGGTCCAACGGACCTCAGTGGATGTGCCTTCTGGATATGGGATGGTGATGTCACTGATGTCTTTTTGTAACATGAGGACACTGATATGTGATTGTCTAGGTGGCTGTTCGACATGGATTATACCTCCAGTGCTGGGCAGAAAACAGTGAGTGAGTCTGTGAGGAGAGTGACTTCTGTGGCTCTGTTCCTTCCTCCTAAGGCCCTCAACATCACTGCCTGCTGAGCAGTCTCCTGTTGACAGACCCTCCTGAGAAAGCAATGTTCTGGCACCTCATTGTGGAATTTCAGGATGCTGACAAATACACTTATCTATTGAAGCCACAGAGTCCATTATGTCTTGCTATGAAAATCGGACACTTTATCAGTGATGCAGGGAAAATCGAAAGGACAATGAGACAATATGCTAATCCTTCAAGAATGCTGTGAACATTCAAAGAGAAAGGATCACATGTGTGTTGACAGTGCGAATTGGATGAACTGGAATACTCAGATATCTCTGCTGGCTACATAGAATGATATAGCTACATTGGAAAACAGTTCCTTATTTGATCATGATGTTGAGAATGAAAATGTCTAATGACCATTGATATATACACAATAATGTTTAAAACGGGTGCACCAAAACTCCTAAACAGAATTCAAAACTGCCGCATAGATAATGGCACAAATGTAGAAACACAATATCAGGTCATCTGATGAACACATTAGCGAAGGTGGTATATGTATAAAGTGAAATAAGATATACTCATGATGCTGGCCACAACCAAATTTTACTTGAGAAATTGGCAATTGAAAGACACTAGCATCCCAAGATATAATATGCTGTCTCTCAATTAAGATAACAGAACAACAATATCAAATTAATAGGGAAAAAAGGCAGGCCTTTTCAACAAAACTTGATGGGTCTCCTGACCTGTGAGTGTAGGCAGGTGTTTTCCAGGGCACAAGGTGTGGGGCAGCATGGATGGGAAGTGAAAGTTGCATGGCTTGGGTTTCTGTTGATTTCTTGTAATCATGAAAATTTTGTTAGAAAATAAGGATTCAGGAAGGCACAATACTGTTGCTATTACAAAATTGAATTGAATTGCATTTTTTTAAAGGTTCCAATGGCAAACTGGTGGTGTGAATTTACCAAAACAATGTAAGACATAATCCCATTAGGACACCTCTCCTAAACCACAATTCCTATAATGTTGTGATGGCCATGTCTCCTACACCCTTTGGGCTACAAGAGAAAGCTTCTCAGTTCTGAAAACAAACACTGCAGTGAAATTTAGTTCCCAATGGGAGAAGTATGCTTGCTAGAAATAAGTGTGCTGGTGGATATATGCCTGCTGGAGTACCTTGCCATTCTACAGAGAAAGAACTGATTTTGGAAAGCAGTTTTCACAGGTTTCATTCACTGTGAACTGAAAGGCAGAGAATCATTACATATTGAAAGAAGTCTTTGAAACAAAACTTGATGGGTCTCCTGACCTGTGAGTGTAGATATTTCCTTTGAGTGAAAAGGAAGGATTGGTCAGAGAGCCAGGGCAATGGCTGTGGTCTCTTGAATGGTTCAAATCTTGGCCATCCTTATGGACCTGGAGTCTGAAACAGGCTAAAACCCAGAGTGCTGCGGGTCTGCTGTGCTTTTCCCATTCTCTTCCATCATACTGAGGGCCTCCTATTGCATCCCTATCTGTTTCATCTTTCACATTTTGCATATGTTATGTGCTTTTCTTTAAAACTCTGATCTTGATAATTGATAAACATTCCCAATTTTCACACTTTGACTCAGAGAGTGTGTACATTTTCCATGTGGAACTGCATATTTTGTCAGAGAATCTATCTAGACTTACAATTGTCTGTTATGTCACCTGCTAAGTGGTGGCAGAGAGTGACTTCCACGGAGAAATTCAGTGATTTTGACAAGTGGAATACGGAGAACTACAGTATATACTGAGCCTGCTTCTAAGCCCACACACAAAGAAATTAGACCTTCCTTTCTTTCTCAGGTCATCCCTGGTGAACCTGACCTCTACTGAATTACATCCAACCCTCTGAAATCAGCCGGTGGATAGGCAGGTTTCAGGGAATTCAGATGGCAGACCCATGGTGCTCATCCTCCCTCTGAGAACTGACCAAGCACCACACAAAACTATATTCTTCTTCTCCATATACCAACAGTCCCTTGACACTACTCAGCATATGATGAGGACAATAAAAACCTGATTCCCAAACTTGGTAGGTATGATAACTGGTTATGGTTGAAGATCACAATCAGAGACTAGAAGACCAAAGCTGCCTCTATCTTGAACACACATTCATCAGGGAACAGTTTTTTGGAGCCAGCACTCACACCAATTTCATGTCAGTTCTTGCTCATCTTTGAAGTGGCAAGGTGATTCCTGTCAAGTCATTTTGGATTGGCCCAATACCCTCTGTAGTATGACAAAAAGGATGTACAGAGCACATAGAATGGTGGTGCGACAGCCAGGGTTCAAACTTGAAGGACTGTCCTTGGTAAGTCTCTGGGGAGCAAATGATCCAAAATACCTCTGTGGCTACGGCCTCTTGGAGGGGGCATGATGATATCACATTTGTCTTTTTTGTGACACATGAGGATCCTTCTATGCTATTGGCCATGAATCTGGTGGGCACAGATTCAATCTCCTGTCTTGGACAGACAACAGAGTGTGAGTCTATGACAAGGACAACCTCTATGGCTCTGCTCAGGCTGTACTTTCCTCCTAATGCCCTCAGTATCAGACTCTGCTGAGCCATTTCCTGTTGACAGACTGTCCTGAGAAAGCAACATTGTGGCACCTTAGTCTTGGAGTTTCAGATGGGCAGACGGTGAGAAATACACTTATTTCATTGAAGCAACACAATTTATAATATTTTGCTATGAAAACTTGTCACTCTGTCAGTCAGGGAGGGAAAACCAAAAACACAATGAAACAATATGCTACTTCTTCAAGAATGCCATGAGCATCCAAAGAGAAAGATAACACGTCGGTTGCCAATGAGATGTGGAAGAACTGGAACGCTCACATGCCTTTGCTAGATACATAGAATAATATAGCTACCATGGAAAACTGTTAAATATTTGTCCAGGACATTGATAATGAAAAATCATGTGACTATCTATATACACAAAAATAGTGTTTAAAAAGGATGCCCAGAAACTCCTAAACAGAATTCAGAAGTACACTGTAGATTTTGGCAAAAATGTAGAAACATAATATCTTGTCAACTGATGAATGCTTTAGTGAAGGTGGTATACGTATAAAATGTAACAAGATACAGTCATAAATGTGACAGAAGTCCTGATATTGGCAACAGCAAGAAATAACTTGAGAAATTGGGAGGAGAACGACGATGATATCATAAGCTCACATAAGCCATCTTTCCATTAAGACAACAGACAGACTATGTAAAATTCATAGGGAAAGAAGGCAGATCAGTGTTTCCCAGGGCACACGTTGTGGGACAGCATGGATGGGAAGTGAAAGTTGCATGATTGGGTTACTTTTAATCAGAAAAAAATCGTATTAGACTTCAAGGATAGAGGAAAGCACAATGCTATTGGCATATTAACTAACTGAATTGCACTTTTTATTTTATTTTATTCTTTTTTTTATTATTATTAAATTTATTGGGGTGACAATTGTTAGTAAAATTACATAGATTTCAGGTGTACAATTCTGTATTACATCATCTATAAATCCCATTGTGTGTTCATCACCCAGAGTCAGTTCTCCTTCCATCACCATATATTCGATCCCCCTAACCCTCAACTCCCAAACCCCACCCCCCGCCCCTCTTACCCTCTGGCAACCACTAAACTATTGTCTGTGTCTATGAGTTTCTGTTTCTCATTTGTTTGTCTTGTTCTTTTGTTGTTTTTGGTTTATATAACACATATCAGTGAAATCACATGGTTCTCTGCTTTTTCTGTCTGACTTGTTTCGCTCAGCATTACTCTTTCAAGAACCATCCATGTTGTCACAAATGTTCCTATATCATCTTTTTTTACTGCCGAATAGTATTCCATTGGGTATATATACCACAACTTCTTTATGCATTCATCTATCGAAGGACATTTTGGTTGTTTCCATGTTTTGGCCACCGTAAACAAAGCTGCAATGAACATTGGAGCACACGTGTCTTTATCTCTAAATGTTTTCAGATTTTTTGGGTAGATACCCAGAAGAGGGATTGCAGGGTCATATGACAATTCTCTTCGTAATTCTTTGAGAAACCTCCACACTGCCTTCCATAATGGCTGCACCAGTCTGCATTCCCACCAACAGTGTATGAGGGTTCCTTTTTCTCCACAGCCTCTCCAAAATTTGTTATTATTTGTCTTGTTGATGATCGCCATTCTGACTGGGGTGAGGTGATATCTCATTGTGGTTTTGATTTGCATTTCTCTGATGATTAGTGATGTTGAGCATTTTTTCATATGTCTATTTGCCATTTGTATGTCCTCTTTGGAGAAATGTCTCTTCAAGTCCTCTGCCCATTTTTCAATTGGGTTGTTTGTTTTATTGTTGTTGAGTTGCATGAGTTCCTTGTATATTCTGGATACTAGCCCCTTATCGGAGGCACTGTTTGCAAAAATCTTCTCCCATTCAGTTGGTGGCCACTTTATTTTGTCAATGGTTTCTTTTGCTGTGCAGAAGCTTTTAAGTTTCATATATTTCCATTCGTTTATTTTAGCTTGTACTTCCATTGCCTTTGGAGTCAAGTTCATAAAATGCTCTTTGAACCCAAGGTCCATAAGTTTAGTACCTATGTTTTCTTCTATGCAGTTTATTGTGTCAGGTCTTATGCTTAAGTCTTTGATCCATTTTGAATTAACTTTGGTACATGGTGACAAATAGCAGTCCAGTTTCATTCTTTTGCACGTGGCTATCCAATTCTCCCAGCACCATTTATTGAAGAGGCTGTCTTTGCTCCATTGTATGTTTTTAGCTTCTTTGTCAAAAATGCTCTGTCCATATTTATGTGGTTTTATTTCTGGGTTCTCAATTCTATTCCATTGGTCTATGTGTCTGTTTTTCTGACAATACCATGCTGTTTTGATTATTGTAGCCCTGTAGTACAAGCCAAAGTCTGGAGTGTGATACCTCCATTATTGTTCTTTTTTCTTAAGATTGCTTTGGCTATTCGGGGTCTTTTGTGGTTCCAAACAAATCCGATGATTTTTTGTTGTATTTCTTTAAATTATGCCATTTGGATTTTGATGGGGATTGCATTGAATCTGTATGTTGCTTTGGGTAATATGGCCATTTTAACTATGTTGATTCTTCCAATCCATGAGCACGGAATGTCTCTCAATTTCTTTGTGTCTTCTTCAATTTCTTTCAAAAATGTCTTACAGTTATCAGCATATAGGTCTTTCACATCCTTGGTTAAGTTTATTCCTAGGTATTTTATTCTTTTTGCTGCAATTGCAAAATGAATTGTTTTTTGTATTTCATTTCTGAGATTTCATTGTTAGTATATAGGAAGGCAATGGACTTTTGTGCGTTGATTTTGTAGCCGGCAACTTTACTGTATTCGTTGATTGTTTCTAATAGCTTTTTGGTGGAGTCTTTAGGGTTTTCTATATATAGCATCATGTCATCTGCAAAGAGTGATAATTTAACTTCTTCATTCCAAATTTGGATGCCTTTTATTTCTTTCTCTTGCCTGATTGCTCTGGCAAGGACTTTCAACACTATGTTGAAAAGCCTAGGTGATAGGGGACAGCCCTGTCGTGTTCCTGAACGTAGAGCAAAGGGCTTCAGTTTTTCTCCATTAATTATGAAATTAGCAGAGGGCTTGTGGTATATGGCCTTTATTATGTTAAGGTATTTTCCTTCTATACCCATTTTATTAAGTGTTTTAATCATAAATGGATGTTGTATCTTGTCAAATACTTTTTCTGCATCAATTGATATAATCATATGATTTTTGTCCTTTATTTTGTTTATGTGATGTATCACATTGATGGATTTGCGTATGTTGAACCATCCTTGTGCTCCGGGATGAACCCCACTTGGTCGTGATGAATAATCTTTTTAATGCATTGTTGTATTCGATTTGTTAGAATTTTATTTAGGATTTTTGCATCGGTATTCATTAGAGATATTGGTCTGTAGTTTTCTTTTTTTGTACTGTCCTTACCAGGTTTTGGTATCAGGGTAATGTTGGCCTCATAAAATGAGTTAGGGAGTACTGTCTCTTCTTCAATTTTTTGGAAGAGTTTGTGCAGAATTGGTATTACATCCTCTTTGAAGGTTTGGTAGAATTCACTAGTGGAGCCATCTGGTCCCGGACTTTTGCTTTTGGGAAGGTTTTAGGTGACTGATTCAATTTTGTTACTGGTGATCAGTCTGTTTATATTTTCCAGTTCTTCATGGTTCAGCCTTGGAAGGCTATATGTTTCTAAGAACTTGTCCATTTCTTCTAGGTTGTTGAATTTGGTGGCATATAGTCCTTCATAGTATTTTTGGATGATCCTTTGTATTTCTGTGGTGTCCGGGATAACTTCCCCTTTTACGTTTCTGATTTTGTTAATCAGTGTCTTCTCTCTTTTTATCTTAGTAAGTTCTAGCCAAAGGTTTGTCAATTTTGTTAATCTTCTCAAAGAACCAGCTCTTTGTCACATTAAATTTTTCTATTGTCTTTTTGTTCTCTATTTCATTTAGTTCTGCTCTAATTTTTATTATTTCCTTTCTTCTGCTGACCTTGGGTTTTACTTGTTCTTCTTTTTCTAGTTCTTTAAGGTGTAACATGAGGTTATTTATTTGGGAGTTTTCTTGTTTCTTGAGATAGGCCTGTAATGAGATAAATTTCCCTCTTAGAACTGCTTTTACTGCATCCCAAAAATTCTGGTAGGATGTATTTTCATTGTCATTTGTTTCTATGTATCTTTTGATCTCTCCTCTAATTTCTTCTTTGACCCAGTCCTTCTTTAAAAGTATGTTGTTTAATCTCCATGTATTTGTGTTTTTTCCACCTTTCTTTTTACAGTTGATATCCAATTTCAAAGCCTTGTGATCAGAGAATATGCATGGTATGATTTCAATCTTCTTTAATTTGTTGAGACTGATTTTATGTCCCAATATATGGTCTATCCTTGAGAATGTTCCGTGTATTATAGAAAAGAATGTATAGTCTGATGTTTTAGGATGAAGTGCTCTGTAAATGTCAATTATGTCCATTTCATCTAATGTGTCATTAAGGGCTACTATTTCTTTATTTATTTTCTGTTTGGATGATCTATCCATAGCTGTCGATGTATTTAAGTCCCCTAGTATGATTGTGTTTTGGTCAATTTCTCCCTTTATTTCTGTTACTAGTTGCTTGTTGTATTTCGGTGCTCCCTGATTAGGGGCATAACTATTGATGACTCTTATGTCTTCTTGTTGTACAGTCCCCTTCACCATTATGAAATGTCCATCTTTATCTCTTGTTATCTTTTTCACTTTGAAGTCTGTTTCATCTGATATCATTATGGCTACACCTGATTTTGTCTGGGTACCATTTGCTTGGAGTGTCAATTTCCACCCTTTCACTTTGAGTCTATGCTTGTCCTTGTAGCTGAGATGTGTCTCTTGTAGACCGTATATGGTTGGGTTTAGTTTTTTGATCCAATTGCTACTCTGTGCCTTTTTATTGGTGAGTTCAGTCCATTTACATTTAGGGTGATTATTGATATATGAGGATTTCCTGTCATTCTATCTTTAGTATTGTTCTATGGCTGTGTCTCCATTGTTTCTTTGCCTTTTTGTTGTTGTCTATTATTTCTGTGTGGTGGTATTCTATGATGTTTCCCTCTGTTTCTTCTTTTATTTCAGTATATATTTCAATTCTGGATTTATTTTGAGTGGTTACCCTTAAGTTTATGTAAAAGAAAGTTTGATATTTAGAGTATTCCATTTTCTTCAGCACGCTTACTTTCTCCATTCCCAGATTCCGGTTCAGGCCTTTACTCTCCCCCTTTCTGAGTTTTGGTTGCCACAAATTGTCCCTGTTGATGGTGGTCGAATAGCCTCCTTTAGTATTTCTGGTAGTGCAGGTCGTGTATTGGAAAATTCCCTCAGCCTCTGTATTTCTGGAAAGGTCTTTATTGCTCCTTCATATTTAAAGGATATCTTTGCTGGATATATTATTCTTGGCTCATGGTTTCTCTCTTTCAATAGTTTGAATATTTGGTTCCACTCCCTCCTGGCTTGTAGAGTTTCTGCTGAAAAATCTGATGATAATCTAATGGGCTTTCCTTTGTAAGTTACCGTCTTCTTTTCCCTGGCTGCCTTGAAGATTCTTTCTTTGTCGTTGATTTTAGACAGCTTCAATACAATGTGCCTTGGAGAAGGCCTGTTGGGATTGAGGTAACTCGGGGTTCTATTTGCTTCTTCGATTCGAGGGTCCAGTTCTGTCCACAAATTTGGGAAGTTCTCATCGACAATTTGTTTGAATATATTCTCTGTTCCCTTCTCTCTTTCTTCTCCTTCTGGTATGCCCATTAGTCTTATATTGCTCTTTCCGATGGAGTCAGAAAGTTCTTGAAGAGTTCTTTCATTTCTTTTAAGTCTCAAGTCTCTTTCTTCTTCTATCTTTGTCATTTCCAGGTTTCTATCTTCGATGTCACTGATTCTTTCCTCCATCTGGTCAACTCTACTACCTAAGCTGGTTATTTCATTCTTAATTTCTTCTATTGAGTTCTTAATCTCCAGAAATTCTCTTTGGTTCTTTTTTAAAATTTCAATCTCTTTCGTAAAATGCTCATGCTGTTCTTTGATTGAGTTTCTGAGTTCATTTAACTGCCTATCTGTGTTTTCTTGTATCTCGTTGAGTTTTTTCAGAACTGCAATCTTGAATTCTCTGTCATTTAAGTCACATATTTCTGTATCTTTAAGTGCCTTCTCTGGAGACTTTTCACTTTCTTTCTGAGCTATCTTGTTGCCTTGGTTATTCATGGCGATTACTGGTTTACTATTTCTCTTCCTAGACATCTACAGGAGTGAATTCTGCAACAGGTTGATAGGAAGACGTCTTTCTTTTGTTTTCCAGTACTTGTCGGTAGAATGTCTTATTATTTCTCCAACTGCAACTTATTTTTCTTCTCCCACACGGTAGTGCTATGTTTTCTCTGCACTGTTCCTGCTTCTCACACAATGGGGGGATTCCCTGGGAGACGGGCTTCTCCTCTATTAATAGTTCGTCTAGGTCACAGGGCGCAGTGTCCTGGTGGGTATGCGGAGAGCTTTTGATGTTCCAGAGCTCTTCCAGCTCCTGATTCAGAGCCCGTATGTTTCAGCAGTTCTGTTTACTCCTGCAGGGATCCGCCCAGATCGGTGGGGTCAGGGGCGGGGTGAGTTGTGAAAGGTGGCCCAGAGCAATGGCGGCGACCACCACCACAGCCGGTCCTGCTTCCACGGCTCCCTCCCCTTTGCCGGAACTAGTTGGGCTGTGAATTTGTGTCTGCGGCCCACAGTTCTCAAAACAGCAGATTTTCTGTTGTTTTGATCTGACACTGCTACTGTTTCGCTTCTAGCACCGGGCAGGAGGGGGCCGGGTGAGCTCTGGGAGGGTAGGGAGGGGGCGGCTAGTCTCAGTGCCTAAGGCTCCGTTCTCTGCTCGGCAGTGCGGGCTTAAACCACCGTTTTCAGCCTTTTTCCCTCAGTCTTTTCTCCAAGGTCTCTCCCGTGAGCGTAGGGTTCAGCCATGGTATATGCTGTCCCCTCAGCCCTGTGGGCCACAAGCGGAGCCCTAGCTTTCCGAGTTCTTCCCTCAATCGCAGCTGCGGTAGTTCCAGGATGCAGCGAGCTCGGCGCACTGAGATAGGTCTGCGTCCCGCGCCCGCGCGGCTCCGTCTCCGTGCACTTCTCCCTTTCCTCCTTCCTCCACTCGCGCGAATCTCCCACCTGTAGGTGATTTCAGTCGGTAGTGGGCCTCTTCGTCTTGCCTGTCTGCTGTGCAGGGAGTCCTTTGTGGAGTTTTTGTTGTTTGATTCATTGTAAATTCCAGGGGAGTTTTACAGAGACTCACCTCACGCCACCATTTTTCCGGAAGTCCGCCCTGAATTGCACTTTTAAAGGTTCCAAAGGCTAACTGGTTGTGTGAATTTTAGAAAAAAAAAAAAAAAAAAAAAAAAAAAAAGTATGGTGTATTCCATAGGGCACCTCTCATAAAGCAGAAGTCCACTAACTTTGTGATCGACCTGCCTCCTAAACCGTTTTGCGCTACACGAGATAGCTCCTCAGTTCTAAAAACAAACACTGCCAGTGAAATTTAGGTCTCAATGGGAGAAGTGCGCTTGCTAGAAATAAGTGTGGTGGTGTATATTCACCTGAAGGAGTAGATTACCATATTACTGAGACAACACTGAGTTTGGAAAGGAGTGTTCACAGATTTCATTCACTGTGAATTGAAAGGAAGAGAATCATTATCCGTTGAAAGGAGTCTCTGAAACAAAACGTGATGTGCCACCTCACCTGTGAACATAGATTTTTCCTTCGAGCAGAAAGGAAGGATTGGTCAGAAAGCCGGGTCAATGGCTGTGGTGTCTTGCGGGGTTCAAGCCTAGGCTATCCTGAAGTACCTGGATTGTAAATCAGGCTAACCTTCAGATTGCTGTGGATCTGCTGTGCCTCTCCCATTCTTTTCCAGGTTACTGAGGGCTTCCTATGGCATGCAGATCTGTTTCACATTTTACATTGAGGGCATGTTGTGTTTGTTAATTTAATACTCTGATCTACATAATTGAGGAAACATTCTCAATTTTCACCCTTTTACTCATAGAGTCTGCATGTTTTGCATGTCGGTCACCAAGTGTGGTCACAGAATATATTGTGGCTTCCAATTCTTTGTTATGTCACCTGCTAAGTGTTGGCAGAGAGCATCTTCCCCAGAGAAATTCAGTGTCTTTGACAAGTCGAATATCGAGAACTACAGAACATACTATTCCAGCTACTGAGCCTAGACACTAAGAAAGTGGACCTCCCTTTCTTTCTTAGGTAATTCCTGGTGAAGCTGAACTCTACTGAGTTACATCCAACACTATGAAATCAGCTGGTTGATAGGCATGCATCTTGGAATTCAGAGGGCAGAGCCAAGGAGCCCATCCTGCCTGTCAAAACTGAGAAAGTATGATAGAATTGTGTATCTTTCCTCTCCACGTACCAACACACCCTTGTCACTACTCAGCAAATGACAAGGACAATCAAGGACCTGATGCAAAAACTTGCTAGGAATCGTAAGTTGTTCTTGTTGAACTATACAATCAGAGACTAGAAAACCAGATCTGCTTCTATTTGGAGCTCACATTCATTGGGTAATAGTTTTTAAAGGGGCACTTTTTGGAGCCAGCGCTCACACTACCTGCATGTCAATTCTGTTCCTCTTTGAAGTGGCAAGGTGATTCCTGACAAGTCATTAAGGCTTGGCCGACAGGCCTCTGTAGTATGAGAAAGCATTCTCTATGGAGCAAAGAGTGGTGATATCACATTCTGAGCTCAAAGTTTAACGAGAGTTATGGATAATTCTGCAGGCAGCAAATGGTCAAAGGCCCCTCTGTGGCTGCGACCTCCTGGAGAGGGGATGATGATGTCATAGTTGTCTTTTTGTAACACATGAGGATACCGATATGTGATTGGTCTAGTGGCTGAAGGACACAGATTACATATTCAGTGCTGTGCAGACAGAACAGTGTTAGTCTGTGAGGAGAAAGACTTCTGTGCCTTACTCGAGCTGTTCCTTCCTCCTGACCCCACAGCATCAGACCCAGCTAAGCAATTTCTTGTTTACAGACCCTTCTGAGAAAGCAACATTTGGCACCTTCAACTTGGAGTTTCAGGACAGTGAGAAATACACTTCTGATATTGAAGCCCCAGAGCCTATACCATTTTGACCAGAAAATCTGAAACTTGATCCATCAAGGAGGGAAAATCTAAAGCATAATGAAACAACATGCTACTCCTTCAAGAATGCTGTGATTAATCAAAGAGAAAAGATCACAATATGTTGACAATGCGATGTTGCGGAACTATAATGCTCACATGTCTCTGCTGGATACATAGAATGACATATAGCTACCATGGAAAACAGTTCATTATTTGTACTTGAAGTTGATAATGAAAATTACCTATGACCATTGATATATACACAACAGTGTTTAAAACGGATGCCTAGAAACTCCTAAACAGAGTTCAGCATGACACTGTGGATAATGACAAAAATGTAAGAGACACAGTATCAGGTCAAGAGATGAATACATTAGCGAAGGTGGTATGTGTATAAAATGCAACAAGACACTGTGATAAAGGTGATAGAAGTCCCAATACAGGGCACAGCAAGAAAGTATCTTTAGAAATTGGCAAGAGAAAAAAGGTAGCATCCCGAGACCACATAAGCTGACTCTCCATTCAGATAACAGAACGACAATGTCTATTTCATATGGAAAGAAGGCAGGCCAGTGTTTGCCAGGGTGCAAGGTGTGGGCAGCATGGATGGGAAGTGAAAGTTGCATGGCTTGTGTTTCTACTGATTGCTTGTAATTAGAAAAATGGTATTGCAGCAAAGATTGAGGAAAGCACAATGCTGTTGGCATATTACAAAACTGAATTGTGTTTTTAAAGGTTCCAATGACAAACTGGAGATGTGAATTTTACCAAAATAATGTAAGGCATATTCCCAGTAGAGCACCTCTCATAAACCACAAGTACTATGATGTTGTGATCGCCCTGCCTCCTAGACACTTTTTGCTACATGCGGAAGCTCCTCAGTTCTAAAAACAAACACTGCCAGTGAAATTTACGTCCTGATGGGAAAGGTGCCTTTGCTAGAAAGAAGTGTGGTCGTGGATGTTTACATGATGTAGTATAATGCCATTTTACAAAGAGAGAACTGATTTTGGAAAGGAGTTTTCCCAGATATCATTCACTGCAAATTGAAAGGAGAGAATCATTACACTTTGAAACAAGTCTCTGAAATAAACCATTATGGGCCTCCTCACCTGTGAGCATAGCTATTTCCTTCGAGTGGAAAGGAAGGATTGGTCAGAGAGCCGAGACTCTGGCTGTGGTCTTTACAGGATTCAAGCATGGGCTATCCGTAAGGACATGGAGTCTAAATCAGGCTGAAATTCAGATAGCTGCAACTCTCATGTGTCTCTCCCACTCTCTTCCATGTTACTGAGGGTCTTCTGTGGAACACATATCTGTATCATAATTTACACTCTGTGCATGTTGTGTGCATTATTTTAATACTTTGATCTTCATAATTGAGGAAACATTAGCAATTTTCACTGTTTTACTCTTAGAGTCTGTAGATTTTGCATGTGGGACTCCATATGTGGTTAGAGACTCTATCGTGACTTCCAATTCCTTGTTACATCACCTGCTAAGCTGTGGCAGAGAGTGTCTTCCCCGGAGAAATTCAGTGTGTTTGAAAGTAGAATATGGACAACTAAAGTATATACTGAGGCAGCTACTGAGGCTGCACACAAACAGTGTGGACCTACCTTTCTTTCTTAGGTTATTCCTGGCAAATCTGACCTCTACCTAACTACATCCAACACTTTGAAAGCTTCCAGTTGATAGGCACGCTTCAGGGAATTCAGATGGCAGTCATATGGAGCCCATACTGCCTGTCAGTACTGAAAAAGCACGATACAAATGTGTATCCTTCCTCTCCCTGTACCTACACTCCCTTGACACTCCTCAGCAAATGATGAGGACAATCAAGAGCCTAATGCCCCAACTTGCTCGGTATTATAAGTGGATCTTGTTGAGACTCACCATCAGACACTGGAAGACCCAATCTGCTTTTATGTGGAGCTCACGTTCATCTGGTAACAATCTTTGATGGGCTAAATTTGGAGACAGCGCTCACACCAACTGCATGTCGGTTTTTGTTCCTCTTTGAAAAGACAAGGTGATTCCTGCCAAGTCATTATGAATGGGCCCAAGGGCTTATGTACTATGAGAAAAAGTCCCTAGGGAGTTCAGAGAATTGTGAATTCACACTCAGGACTGAAAGTTCAAGGACTGCCCAGCGTAAGTTTCTAGGCAGCAAATGGTCCAGGGCACCTCTGTGGCTGCAGACTCTTGGAGAGAGGATGATGATGTCACAGTTGAATTTTTGTGACACTTGAAGATACTGATATGTGAGGGGCCAGCTCATTTATGGGCACAGATTACAGCTCCAGTGCTGGGTAGACAACAGAGTGTGAGTCTGTGAAGAGAGCAACTTTTGTGGCTCTGCTCAGATTGCTCCTTCCTCCTGAAGCCCTCAGCGTCAGACCCTGCAGAGCAGTTTGTGATGACAGACACTCCTGAGAAAGCACCGTTCTGGCTTCTTCATCTTGGACTTTCAGGACGGTAGGAAATTCACTTTTGTTATTTAAACCACACAATCTATAACAATTTGCTATGAAAAACAGATATTTTATCAATCAGATTGGGAAAATCAAAAGCACAATGAGACAATATGGTACTCCTTCAAGATTGCTTTGAATAACGACAGAGAAAAGATCACATGTGCACTGACAATGTGATGGGGGAGAACTGGAAAGCTCAAATGTCTCTGCTGGATACATAGAATGATATAGCTAGAGTAGAAAACTGTTCACTATTTGTCCAGTGTGTTGAGAATGAAAATATCATGTTACCGTTTATATATACATAATAGTGCTTAAAAAGGATGTCCAGAAATGCCTAAACAGAATTGAGCACTGCACTGCAGATAATGAAAATAATGTAGAAACACAATATAACATCAGCTGATGAATGTAGTAGCAAAAGTGGTATATGTGTAAAATGAAACAAGATACAGTCATAAAGGTGAAGTCCTGATTCTGGCCACCTCAAAAAAGGTACCTTGAGAAATTGGCAAGAATGAAGCTAGGATCCCAAGGCCGCATATGCTATCTCTCTTAAGATAACATGACAGAAATTTCATATTCATAGGGAAATTGGGCAGGTGAGTGTTTGCCTGGGCTCAAAGTTTGGGGCAGCTTGCATGGGAAGAGGAAGTTGCATGGCTTCGGTTTCTATTGATTGTTTGTAATGAGAAAAATGGTATTAGACAGCAAGGATTGAGGAAAGCACAGTGCTGTTGTCATATTACAAAAGTTAATTGTCTTTTTAAGGGTTGCAAAGGAAAACTGGTGGTGGGGATTTTACCAAAACAATGTAAGGGGTAATCCCCGTACGGAACTTCTCCTAAACATCAAGTCCTCTACTGTTGTGATGGACCTGCCTCCTAGATATTTTGGGCTATATGAGAGAGCACCTCAGTTCTAAAAACAAACACTGACAGTGAAATTAGGTCACAATTGGAGAAGTGACCTTGCTAGAAATAAATAGATTGGTGGATATTTCCCTGATGGAGGAGATTACCATTTTACAGAGAGAGCACTGATTTTGAAAAGGAGTTTTGACAGATTTCATTCAATCTGAATTGAAAGAGAGAGATTCATTGCATTGAAAGAAGTCTCTGAAATAAAATGTGATGGGCATCCTCACCTGTGAGCATAGATATTTCCTTAGAGTTGAAAGGAAAATTCAGTCAGAGAGCTGGTGTAATGACAGTGGTCTCTTGCAGGGTTCAAGCCTGGGCTATATTTAAGGACCTGCAGTCTAAATCAGGCTAAAACTCGGATTGCAGTGGGTCTGCTGTGCCGCTCTGATTCTCTTCCATGTTACTGAGGGCCTCCTACAGCATGCCTATCTGTTTCATCTTTTATATTTTGCATATGTTTTTTGAGTTTTGCTAATACTTTGATCTTCAAGATTGAGGAAACATTCCAAATTTTTTTTTTTGTTTTGTTTTTTTTTTGTTTTGGGATTCTTGTAATTATTTATTCACTTAGTAATTTATTTATTTATTTATTTTTTTTATTAATTAGTTTCAGGTGCACAAGACAAAGCAAAACTTAGACATTTATCATTTATATCCCTCACACTGTGTGAACCCCCCTCCCCCCATCCACTATCCCTCTGTACGTTCCCAAAACCTCTCACCTTCCCCTTATCCCCACCCCCCTGCCCATCTAGCAACCCTCAGTTTTTCCTCCATTTTTCCAAAACTGTTTCTGATTAGTTCATTCACTTATTCTTTTCTTTAGATTCCAAATTTTCATTCTTTTACTCATAAAGTCAGTTTATTCTGTATGTGTGACTCCATGTGTGGTAAGAGAATCTATTGTGCCTTCTAATTCTTTCTTACATCACCTGTAAGGAGTGGCAGAGAGTGACTTCCCTGGATAAATTAAGTGTCTTTGACAAGTAGATTCAGGAGACCTACCTTATATACTGTGCCAGCTACCGAGCCAACACACAAAAAAGTGGACCTTCCTTTCTTTGTTCAGTAATTCCTGGGAAACTTGACCTCTACTTAATTATTTCCAACCCTCTGAAATCCACCAGCTATAGGCACATATCAGGGAATTCAGATGGCATACCCATTGTGCCCATCTGGCCTGTCATGAGTGAATGAGCACCATACAAATGTATGTACTTCCTCTCGTGTACCAACACTCCCTTGACAGTACTAAGCATATGATGAGGACAATCAATCAGCTGATGCCCAATCTTGCTAGCTATGATAAGTGGTTCTTGTTGAAAATCACCATCAGAGACAAGAAGACCCAATTTGCTTCTATCTGGAACTCACTTTCATCCGGTAACACTCTTTGATGGGGCACTTTTTGGTGCAGGCACTCACATCAACTGCATGTCAGTTCTTGTTCTGATTGAAGTGGCAAGGTGATTCCTGGAATGTCATTTTGTCTGGGCCAAGACTGTGGTCTCTTGCATGGTTCAAGCCTGGGCTATCTTGAATGACCTGGAATCTAAATCAGGCTAAAACTTGAGTAACTGTGGATCTGTTTTGCATCTCCTATTCTTTTCCTTGCTACTGAGGACCTCCTACGGCATGCCTATCTGTTTCCTCTTTTACATTTTGCCGATGTTGTAAGCATTTGTTTAATACTCTGATTTTCATAATTGAGGAAACATTCCCAATTATCACACTTTTACTAAGAGTCTGCACATTTTCCAAGTGGGACTCCATGTGTTGTCAGAGAATCTATCGTGACTTCAAGATCTTTGTTATGTCTGTCACATGCTAGGCTTTGGCAGAGAGTGTTTTCCTGGAGAAATTTAGTGTCCTTGACAAGTAAAATATGGATAACTACAGTATATACTGAGTGAGCTACTGAGCCCATACATAAAGAAAGTGGACCTTCCTTTCTTTCATAGGTAATTCCTGGTGAACCTGACCTCTACTAAATTATATCCAGCATTCAGAAATCAGACGGTTGATAGCCATGCATTGGGGAATTCAGATGGCAGACCCATGGAACCCATCCAGGCTTTCAGAAACAACAGAGCACCATACAAATGTGTATCCTTCCTCTACGTGTATCACCACACCCTTGACTCTAATGACCACATGATGAGTACAATCATGAACCTAATCACCTGACTTTCTATGTATGAAAAGTGGTTCTTGTTGAAAATCAGCAGGAGAGACTACAAGACCTTATCTGTTTCTATCTGGAGCTCACATTCATCTGGTAACACTCCTTGATGGGGCACTTTTTGGAGCCAGCGGTCACACCAACTGCATGTCAGTTCTCGTTCCTCTTTGAAGTTTCAAGATGATTCCTGGTCAGTCATTAGGGCTGGGCCCAAGGGCCTCTGGAGTATGAGAAAGAAAGCTCTATGGAGCATGGAAAATGGTGACGTTACACTCAGGGCACAAAGTGGAAGAACTGTTCTAGAGAACTCTCTGGGCAGCAAATATTCCAAGCACCTCTGTAGTGGGGCCTCCTGGAGAGTGGATGATGATATCACAGTTGTCTTTTTGTGAAACGTGAGGACACTAATATGTGATTGGCCAGGTGGCTGATGGACACAGATTCCAGTGCTGGGCAGACAACAGAGTGTGAGTCTGTGAGGAGAGCCACTTCTGTGGCAGGGCTAGGGCTGTTCCTTCCTCCTGATGTCATCAGCGTCAGACTTTGTTGAGCAGTTTCCTATTGACAGAACCTGTGAGAAAGCAATGTTCTGGTGCCTTCTTTGGATTTTAAGGATGGTGAGGAAACAATTCTATTATTGAAGCCAAACAATCAATAACATTTTCCTATGAAAATAGAACACATTGTCAGTAAAGGTGGGAAAATAGAAAGCACAATGAGACAGTATGCCACTCCATCAAGAATGCTGTGACCAACCAAACAGAAAAGATCATCTGTGCATTGACAATGTGATATGGAAGAACTGAAATGCTCAGATATCTCTGCTGGATACATAGAATGATATAGCTATTGTGGAAAACTATTCACTATTTTTCCAGAATATGGAGAATGAAAATAACAGGTAACATATATGCCCAATAATCCTTAAAGTACATGACCGAAATTCCTAAACAGAATTCAGAACTACACAGTAGATAGTCAAAAATGTAGAAACACAATATCAGGTATACTGATGAATGCGTTATCGAGAGTGGTATATGTATAAAATGAAACAAGATACAGTCATAAATGTTACAGAAGACTCGATTCCACAAGAAAGTATCTAGAGAAATTGGCAAGAGAAAGAAGCTAGCATCCCTAGGCCACATATGCTGTTTCTCCATAAAGATAACAGAATGACAATGTTAAATTTATAGGGAAAGAAGGCATGTCAGTGTTCACTAGGGCACAAGGTATGGGGTAGCATGGATAGGAAGTGAAAATTGTGTGGAAGGTTTTCTATTAATTGCTTGTAATCAGAAAAATGGTATTAGACTGCAAGGATAGAGGAAAGCACAATGATGTTAGGATATTACAAAACTGAACTGTATTTTTTAATGGTTCCAAATGGCAATGTGCTTGTGTGAATTTCACCAAAACAACGTAAAAGATAATCCCAGTAGGGGACACATCATGCACCACAAGTCCTTTAATGTTGTGACGTCCCTGCCTCCTAGAACCTTTGGGCTACATGACAAAGCATCTCAGCTCTAAAAACAAACACTGCCAGTGAAATTTAGGTCCCAATGGGAGAAGTGCCCTTGCTAGAAATAAGGGTGGTTGTGGATATTTGTCTGATGGAGTAGATTACCGTTTGACAGAGAACACTTGTTTTGTAAAGGAGTTTTCAGAGATCATTCACTGTGAATAGAAAGAGAGAATCATTACACATTAAAAGAATTCTCTGTAACAAAACATGAAGGGTCTCATCACATTTGAGCATAGATATGTCCTTTGAGAGGAAGGAAGGATTGGTCAGAGAGCCAGCACAACGGCTGTGGTCTCTTGCCAGTGTAAGCCTGTTTTATCATGAAAGACTTGGAGTCTAAATCAGGTTATCACTCAGATTGCTGTCGATCTGCTGTGCCTCTCCATTTATCTTCCATGTTACTGAGGGCCACCTATGGCATGCCTATCTGTTTCATCTTTACATTTTGTGCATGTTGTGTTTGTTACTTTAATACTCTCTTCATAATTGAGGAAATGTTCCCAATCTTCACCCTGTTACTCATAGAGTCTGTACATTTTGCATGTGTTACTTCATGTGTGGTCAGAGAATCTATCGTGACTTCCAATTCTTTGTTACATCACTGCGAAGGGTTGTCAGAATGTGGCTTCCCCAGAGATATACAGTGTCTTTCACAAGTAGAATATAGCAAAAAAAACAGTATATATTGATCCAGCTACTGAGCCTACACACAATGAAAGTGGACCATCCTTTCTTTCTTAGGATATTCCTGGTGAACCTGACCTCTACTGAATTACATCCAAGCTTCTGAATTCAGCCGCTTGGTCGGCATGCATGGGGGAATCAGATTGCACCCCCATACCCCTTTTCCTGCCTGTCAGAACTGACAGAGTGCCAATCAAATATAATCCTTCCTCTCCATGTACCAATATTCTTTTGGTACTAGTCAACAAATGATGAGGAAAATCAAGAACCTGAGGCTCCAACTTTCTAAGAATGATAAGTGGTTCTTGTTGGAAATCACCATTAGAGACTAGTAGATCTGATGTGCTTCTATCTGGAGCTCATATTCATACAGATTACTCTTCAATGGGGCACCCTTTGGAGCCAGTGCTTACACCAACTGCATGTCAGTTCTTGCTCCTCTTTGAAGGGGCAAGGTGACTCCTGGCAAATCACTAGGGTTAGGCCCAAGGCCCTCTGTAATTTGAGAAAGATGTCTCTATGGAGCACAGCGAACGATGAAGTCACACTCAAGGCTCACATGGAAGGACTGTCCTGGGTAAGTCTTTGGGCAGCATATGGTCCAAGACACCTCTGTGACAGTGGCCTCCTGGAGAGGTGATTATGAGGTCACAGTTGTCCTTTAGTGACACTTGAGAACACTGATATGTGACTTGCCAGGCAGCTGCTGGGCAAAGATTACAGATCATGTGCTGGGCAGTCAACAGAGAGTGTGTATATGAGGAGAGCGACTGCTGTATCTCTGCTCTGGCTGTTCCTTCCTCCTGATGCCCTCAGCTTCAGACACTGCAGAGCAGTTTCCTGTTGACAGACCCTCCTGGGAAAGCAACGTTTGGCACCTTCATCTTGGAGTATCAGGACGGTGAGAATTACACTTCTCTTATTTAAGCCTCACAGTCTATAACATTTTGTTATGAAAATCATACAATTTATGGGTCTGGATGGGAAAATCAAAAGCACAATTTGATAATTTACTACTCCTTCAAGAATGCTGTGATCACTGATATAAACCAAAAAACAACAAAAGAATAAGACAAACAAATGAGAAACAGAAACTCAGACACTGTCAATAATTTAGTGGTTACCAGAGTGTAAGGGGGTGGGGGGTGGGAGGTGAGGGTAAGGGGGATCAAATATATGGTGATGGAAGGAGAACTGACTCTGGGTGATGAACACACAATGGGATTTATAGATGATGTAATACAGAATTGTACACCTGAAATCTATGTAATTTTACTAACAATTGTCACCCCAATAAATTTAATAAAAAAAAAAAAAAAAGAATTGCACACCTGAAATCTATGTAATTTTACTAACAATTGTCACCCCAAAAAATTAAAATAAATAAATAAATAAAAAGAATGCTGTGATCAACCAAAGAGAAAGGATCACATGTGCGTTGACTATGTGATGTGGAAGTACTGGAATGCTCACATGTCTCTGCTGGATACATAGAATGATATAGCTACTGTGGAAAACAGTTTGCTATTTGTACAGTATGTTAAGAATGAAAATTCCATGTGACCATTGATATATATGTACAATGGTGTTTAAAAGAATGCCCAGAAACTCCTAAACAGAATTCAGAACTACATTCTGGCAAAAATGTAGAAATACAATATCAGGTCAACTGATGAAAGCATTAGAAAAGGTGGTATATGTGTAAAATCAAAGTATATATAGTCATAAAGGTGAGAGAAGTTCTGATAGTGGCCATAGCAAGAAAGCATCTTGAGAAAGATGCTGTGGCAAGAAAAAGAAGCTATAAACTCAAGGCCACATACTCTGTCTTTCCATTAAGATAACAGAATGACAATGACAAATTAAAGGGGAAAGAAGACAGGTCAGTGTTTGCCAGGGCAGAAGTTGTGGGGAAACAAGGATGGGAGGTGAAAGTTCCATGGCTAGTGTTACTAGTGATTGCTTATTATCAGAAAAATGATATTAGAGAACAAGGATTGAGGAAAGCATATTGCTGTTGGCATTTTAAAAATTGAATCGTATTATTCAAAGATTCCAATGAACTGGTGGTGTGAGATTTACCAAAAAATGTAAGGGATACTCCCAGTAGGCCACAATTTGTTTTTTTTTTTTGTTTTTTTTTTTAATTAAATTTATTGGGGTGACAATTGTTAGTAAAATTACATAGATTTCAGGTGTACAATTCTGTATTACATCATCTATAAATCCCATTGTGTGTTCACCACCCAAAGTCAGTTCTCTTTCCATCACCACAATTTGTAAACCCTAAATCCTCTAATGTTGTGATGGCCCTGCTTTATAGACAGTTTTGGGCTACATGAGAATAATCCTCACTTCTAAAACCAAACACTTCTAGTGAAATTTAGGTTCCAAAGGAGAAATGCCTTTGCTACAAATAAGTGTGGTAGTGGATATTTGACTGTGGATTACATTACCATTTTAAAGAGAGAGCACTGATTTTGGAAAGAGTTTTCACAGATTTCATAAACTGTGAATTGCAAGGGAGAGATGCCTTATACAGTGAAAGATGTGTCTGAAACAAAACATGATGTGCCTCTCAACTGTGAGCATAGATAATTCATTCAAATGGAAATTAAGGATTGCTCAGAGAGCCAGGGTGACAGCTGTGGTCTCTTGCAGGGTTCAAGCCTCTGCTATCCTGAGGGACCTGGAGTCTAAATCAGGCTAACACTTGGATTGCTGCAGATTGGTTGTGTCTCTCCCATTATCTTCCATTTTACTGAGGGCCTCCTATGGCATGTCTATCTGTTTCATTTTTTACATTTTGCGCATGTTGTGTGTGATTTTAATACTCTGATTGTCATAATTGATATAACATTCCCAATTTTCACCTTTTTACTCGTAGCGTCTTTACATTTTGCATGTGGGAATCCATGATGGTCAGTGAATCTATAATGATTTCCAATTCTTTGTTATATCACCTGCTAAGTGGTGGTAGAGAGTTCCTTCCCCCAAAGATACTGTGTCTTGGCTGGTAGAATATGGAGAATTACAGTACAGAATGACCAGCTACTGAGCCCACACACAAAGAAAGTTGACCTTCCATTCTTTCTTAGGTAAATCCTGTGAATATGACCTCTACTGAATTACATCCAACCTTCTGAAATCAGCCTGTTGATAGGCACACACCAGCAGATTCAGATGGCAGAACTTTGGAGCTCATCCTGCCTGTCAGAACTGAGAGAGCAACATACAAATGTGTATCCTTCCTCTCCCCATACCAAAACTCCATTGACACTGCTCAGCAAACGATGAGGATATTCAAGAAATTTATGTCCCAACTTGCTAGGTATGATAATTGAAAATCACCATCAGAGAGTAGAAGTCCCGGTATGCTTCTTATGGAGCTCACATTCATCCTGACACATTTTGATGGGGAATCTTTTGGAGCCAGTGCTCACACTATTTCCATATCAGTTCTTGCTCCTCTTTGAAGTGGCAAGGTGATGCGTGGCAAGTCATTATGACTGGCCCTAGGGCCTTTGTAGAATGATAAAGAAGGCTCTACGGAGCACAGAGAATGGTGGAATCACACTCAGGTCTCAAAGTAGAAGGACTGTCCTGGATAAGTCTCTGGGCAGCTAGTGGTCCAAGGCACCTCTGTGAGGAGGTCTCCTGGAATGGGGATGATGATTTCACAGTTGTCTTTTGAGACACAGGAGGAAATTGATATATGATTTGCCAGGTGGCTGATGGGCACAGATTCCAGCTCCAATGCAGGGCAGACAACAATGTCTGAGTCTGTGAGGAGAGCGAAGTCTGTGGCTCTGCTCAGGCTCTCCCTTCCCCTGAAGTCCTCAGCATCAGACCCTTGTGAGAAATTTCCTGGTGACAGACCCTCCTGGTAAATCAATGTTCTGTTACCTTCATCCTGGACTTTCAGGATGGTGAGAAATACACTTCTGTTATTGAAGCCACAAAACCCATTACATTTTGCTATGAAAACTGCACATTTTGTCAGTCATGGAGGGAAAAATAAAACCACAAAGAGGCAATATGCTACTCCTTCAAGAATGCTGTGATCAACCAAAGAGAAAAGAGCACATGTGCATTGACAGTGCAATTTGGAAGAACTGGAATGCTCACATGTCTCTTTTGGATACATAGAATTATATAACTACCAAAGAAAACAGTTCGCTATTAGGCCAGGATGTTGAGCATGAAAATATCACGTGACTATTGATATATACACGATAGTGTTTAAAACGGATGTCCAGAAATTCCTATACCAAATTCAGAACTGCACTGTAGATAATGACAAAATTGTAGAAACACGATATCAGGTCAACACTTGAATGTATTTCCAAAGGTGGTATACGTATAAAATGAAACAAGATACAGTCATAAAGGTGACGGAAGTCCTGATGCTTTCACCACAAGTAAGTATCTATCATGAGAAATTGGCAAGAAAGAAGCTACTATTCCAAGGCCACATACGCTGTCTCTCTATTTAGATAACAGACCAACAATATCAAATTCATAGGGAAAGAAGGCAGGTCAGTGTTTGCCAGGGCACTAGTTGTGGGACAGCATGCATATAGAGTCGAGTTGCATGGTTTGGTTTTCCATTGATTGCTTGTATTCAGAAAAATCGTATTAGGCAGCAAGGATTGTGGAAAGCACAATGCTGTTGGCATATTACAAAATAGAGTTGCCTTTTTAAAGGTTCCAAAGGAAAACTGGTGGTATGAATTTTACCAACACAATGTGAGGTATAGTCCCAGTTGGGCGCCTCTCCTAAACCACAAGTCCTCTAATGTTTTGATAGCCCTTTTTCCTAGACTCTTTGGGCAACATGAGAAAACTCCTCAGTCTAAAAACAAACACTGCTAGTGAAATTTAGGTCCCAAAGGGAGAGGTGCTCTTCCTAGAAATAAGTGTGGTGGTGTATATTTGCCTGATGGAGTAGATTACTGATTTACAGAGAGAGCACTGATTTTGGAAAGGAGTTTTCACAGATTTCATACACTGTGATTTGAAAGGGAGAGATGCCTTACACATTGAAAGATGTCTCTGAAACAAAACGTGATGGGTCTTCTCCATTGTGACCTTAGATAATTCCTTCGATTGAAAATGAAGGTTTGGTCAGACATACGGGGCAACAGCTGTGGTCTCTTGCGGAGTGCAAGCCTGAAATAACTAAATGAACTGGAGTCTAAATCAAGCTAAAAGTTGGATTCCTGCTGATCTGCTGTGCCTCTCTCATACTTTTCCATGCTGCTACAGGCCTCCTATGGTATCCCTATCTGGTTCTTCTTTTACATTTTGCACATGTTATGTACATTTCTTTAATACTCTAATCTTCATAATTGAGAAAACATACCCAATTTTCACCCTTTACTCATAGAGTCTGTACATTTTGCATGTGGAACTCCATTTGTGGCCAGAGGATCTATCATTAGTTCCAGTTCGTTGTTATGTCACCTGCTAAGGGGTGGAAGAGAGTGTCTTCCCCAGATAAATTCAGTGACTCTGACAAATAGAATATGGATAACTACAGTATACACTGAGCTAGCTACTGAGCTCACACTCAAAGAAAGTGGACCATACTTACTTTCTACAGTAATTCCTGGTGAACCTGATCTCTACTGAATGTCATCACCCCTCTGAAATTAACTGCTTGATAGCAAATCATGGAGGAATCAGATGGCAGAACCATGGAGCTCATCATGCCTGTCAGAACAGACAGAGCATCATACAAATCGGTATCCTTCCCCTCCGTGTACGAACAATCCTTTGACACTACTCAGCAAATGATGAGGACAATCAAGAACCTGATGCCCCGACTTCCTACGTGTAATAAAAGATTCTTGTTGAAAATCACTATCAGTGGATAGAACACCTGATCTGCATCTAACTGGATCATACATTCATCCGGTAACACTCTTTCATGATGCATTTTTGGAGCCAGCACTCACACAAATGTATGTCAGTTCTTGCTCCTCTTTGAAGAAGCAAGGTGATTCCAGGCAAGTCATTATGGCTGGACTCAAGGGCCTGTGTAGTATGAGAAAATAAGCTTTATGGAGCACAGAGAATGGTGAAGACAAACTCAGGGCTCAAATTGGATGGACTGTCATTGATAAGTCTCTGTGCAGCAAGTGGGCCAAACCAACTCTGTGGCTGTGGCCTACTGGAGCAGTTATGATGATGTCACAGTTGTCTTTTTGTGACACATGAGCATATTGATTTGTGATTGAGCAAATGTCTCGTGTGCACAGATTAGAGCTCCAGTGCTAGGCAGACAACAGAGAGTGAGTCTGCGAGGAAAGCAAATTTGTTGACTCTGCTCAGGCTGTTCCTTCCTACTGATGCCCTAAGCTTCAGACACTACCAAGCACTTTCTTGCTGACAGATACTCCTGAGAAAGCAACGTTATGGCACGTTCATTTTGGGCATCAGGATAGAGAGAAATACACCTGCGTTATTGAGGACACACAGTCTATAACATTTTGCTATGAAAATTGGATGCTTTATGAGTCAGGGAGGTAAAACAGAAAACACAATGAGACAATATGCTACTCCTTGAAGAATACTGTGATCAACCAAAGAGAAAAGAGCACATGTGTGCGGAAAATGCGATGTGGCAGAACTGGTACGCTGTTATGTCTCTGGTGGATACATAGAATGATATAGCTACCATGGAAAACACTTTGCTCTTTGTCCATTATGTTGAGAATGAAAATATAGTGTGACCATGGATATATACACAGTAGAGTTTCAACGGATGCACAGACTCCTAAAGAGAATTCAGCGTGGCACTGTAGATAATGGCAAAAATGTAGACACACAATATTAGGTTAACTGATGCATACATTAGCGATTGTGGTATATGTATAAAACCAAACAAGATACAGTCATAAAGGTGACAGAAGTCCTGATTCTGGCCACAGAAAGAAAAACCCTTAGAAATTAGCAAGTGAAAGAATCTAGCAGCACAAAGCCACATACACTGTCTCTCCTTTCAGATAAAAGAATGACAATGTCTAATTCATAGTGAAAGAAGACAGGTCAGTAGTTGCTAGAGCACAAGGTGTGGGGCAGCGTGGATGGGACGTAAAATTAGCATGGCTTGGTTTCTGTTGATTCCTTGTAATCGGAGAAATTCTATTACACAGAAAGGATTAAGGAAACCATAATGCTGTTGGCATAATTCAAAACTGAATTATATTTTTTAAAGTTTCCAATGGCTAACTGGTGGTATGTTAATTTTACCCAAACAATGTAAGTTTAATTCCCAGTAGAGCACCACTCAGAAACCACAAGTGCTCTAATGTTTTGGTGGTCCTGCCTCCTAGACACTTTAGGCTAAATGAGAAATCTCCCCAGTTCTAAAAACAAACTCTGCCTGTGAATTTACGTCCCTATGGGAGAAGTGTTCTTGCTAGAAATAAGTGTGGTGGTGGATATTTACCTGAATGAATTGCTTGCCATTTTACAGAGAGAGCACAGATTTTGGAAAGTAGTTTTCATATATTTTATTCACTGTTATTTGAAAGGGAATCATTACTCTTTCAAATAAGTCTCTGAAACAAAACGTGATGGGCCGCCTAACCTGTGAGCATAGATATTTCCTCCGAGTGGAAAGGAAGTATTGCTCAAGAGCAAGTCAATGGCTGTGGTCTGTTGCAGGGTTCAAGCCTGGGCTCTCCTGAAGAAACTGGAGTCTAATCAGGCTAAACCTCATATTGCTGCGGATCTGCTGTGCTTCTCCTGTTCCCTTCAATGTTACTGAGGGCCTCCTACAACCTGACTTTCTGTTTCATCTTTTACATTTTGAGCATGTTGTGTGTTACTTAATACTCTGATCTTCATATTTGAGGAAACATCCCCAATTTTCACACTTAGACTCCTAGAATCTGTACATTTTGCATGTGGGACTCCATGGGTGATCAATGAAGCTATCCTGACTTACAATTCTTTGTTACATCACCTGCTAAGGGGTGGCAGAGAGTGACTTCAATGGAGAAATTCAGTGTCTTTGACAATTAGAATATGGAGAACTTAAGTATATACTGAAGTGCTTTTTACCCATGTTCAAACTGGACCTTCCTTTCTTTCTCAGATAATTCCTGGCAAATTGGAACTCTACTGAATTACATCCAATCCTCTGAAATTAGCCAGTTGATAGGCACATATCAGGGAATTCAGATGGCAGAACCATGGATCCGATCCTGCCTGTCAGAAATGAGCGAACTACATACAGATGTGTTTCCTTCCTCTCTATGTACCAATATTCCCTTGAAACACTCAGCAAATGATGAGGACAATTAAGAAAGTGATGCCCCAAACTTGCTAGGTATGATAAGTGGTTCTTTTTTTTTTTTTTAAGTTTTTATGTAGGTGTATATATATATATTTTTTATTAAATTTATTGGGGTGACAATTGTTAGTAAAATTACATAGATTTCAGGTGTACAATTCTGTATTACATGATCTATAAATCCCATTGTGTGTTCATCACCCAGAGTCAGTTCTCCTTCCATCACCATATATTCGATCCTCCTTACCCTCATCTCCCACCCCCCACCCTCCATCCCCCTTACCCTCTGGATAAGTGGTTCTTGTTGAAAATCACCATCAGAGACTAGAAGATCCGATCAGCTTCTATCTGGAGCTCACATTCATCTGGGGACACACTTTGATGGGGCACTTTTTGGAGCCAGCTCTCACGACAACTGCATATATGTTCTTGATCCTCTTTGAAGTGGCAAGGTGATTTCGGAAAGTCATTTTTGCGGGGCTCAAGGGCCTCGCTAGTATGAGTAAGATGTCTATACGGAGCACAAAGTATGATGGCATCACACTCATGTGTCAAAGTGGAAGGACTTTCCTGGATAAGTCTTTGGGAAGCAAATTGTCCAGGACACTATTGTGGCTGTGCCCTCCTGGAGAGTGTATGATGATGTCACAGTTTTCTTTCTGTAACAAATGAGTATACTGATATGTGATTGGCCAGGAAGCTGCTGTGGACAGATTACATCTCCTGTGCTGAGCAGACAACAGAGTGTGAGTCTGTGAAGAGAGTTATTTCTGTGGCTCTGTTTGGGCTGTTCCTTATTTATGGCACCCTCAGTGTCAGAGCCTGATGAGCAATGTTCTGTTGACAGACACTACAGTGAACGCAAAGTTCTGACGCCTTCATCATGGACTTCTGGATGGTGAGAAATTCACTTCTGTTATTGAAGCCACACAGTCTATAGCATTTTGCTATGGAAATCGGACACTATCGGTCATGGAGGGAAAATCGAAAGCACAATAAGACAATATGCTACTCCTTCAAGAAAACTGTGATCAACCAAAGAGAAAAGATTACATGTGCTTTGACAATGCAATGTGGAAGAACTGGAATGTTCATGTTTCTCTGGTGGATACATAGAATGATATAACTACCGTGGAAAATGTATTGCTATTTGTCCTGTATGTTGAGAATGAAAACATCATGTAACCATTGATATGTATGTAATAGTGTTTAAAACTGAATTCCAGAAATTCCTAAACAGAATTGTGAACTGCACATTAGATAATGGCAAAAATGTAGAAACACAATATCAGGTCAACTGATGAATGCATTGGCTAAGGTGGTATATGTATAAAGTGAAACAAGATACAGTCATAAAGTGACAGAAAATCAGATTCCACAAAAAAAGTATGTTGAGAAATTGGCAAGAGAAACAAGCTAGCATCCTAAGTCCATGTACGCTGACTATCCATTCAGATAACAGACCAACAATGTCAAATTCATAGGGAAAAAAAGGCAAGCCAGTGTTGGCCAAGGTACAAGGTGTGGGGCAGCATGGATTGTAAGGGAAATGTGAATGGTTTGTGTTTCTTGTAATAAGAAATATGGTATTAGACAACACAGATTGAGGAAAGCACAATGATGTTGGTATATTACAAAACTGAATTGTATTTTTTAAAGGTTCCAATGGCAAACTGGTGGTGTGAATTTCAGCAAAACATTGTAAGGAATATTCCCAGTAGGGCACATCTCCTAAAACACAAGTCCTCTAATATTCTGATGGACCTGCCTCTTATACCCTTTGGCCTATATAAGAAAGCTCCTCAGTTCTAAAATCAAACAATGCATGTGAAATTTTCAGAAAAAAAAATGGAGATGTGCCCATGCTAAAAATAAGTATGATGGTGGATGTTTGCTTGATGGAATACATTACCATTTTACAGAATAAGCACTGACTTCGGAAAGGAGTTTTCACAGATTTCATTCACTGTGAATTGAAAGGGAGAGAATCATTGCACAGTGAAACAAGTTGCTGAAGAAAACCCGATGGGCCTCCACAACTCTGAGTATAGATATTTCCTTCAAACTTAAAGCAATAATTGGTGAGAGAGCCAGGGCAATGGCTGTGTTCTCTTGCAGGGTTCAAGCCTGGGTTATCCCAAAAGACCTGGAGTCTAAATCAGACTAAAACTCGGATTGCTGTGGATCTGTTGTGCCTCTCACTTTTTCTTCCATGTTACTGATGGCCTCCTATGGCATGCCTATCTGTTTCATCTCTAACATTTTGCACATGTTGTGTGTGATACTTTAATACTCCAATATCCATAATTGAGGAAACATTCCCAATTTTCACCCTTTTTCTCTTAGAGTCTATACATTTTGCAAGTGGGAAACCTTGTGTAGTCAGTGATCTATCAGGACTTCCAAGTCTTTGTTTACTCACCTGCTACGACGTGGCAGAGAGTGTCTTCCTGGAGAAAGTCTGTGTATTTTACAAGTAGAATATATAAATTTACAGTATATATGGAGGCAGCAACTGAGCCAACAAATACAGGAAGTGGACATTCCTTTCTTTCCTATGAAATTCCTGGTGAACCTGACCTCTACTGAATTACCTCCAAAACTGTGACATCATCAGGTTGATAGGCACACATTAGGAAATTCAGATGGCAGACCCATGAAGCCCTTCCTGCCCGTCAGAAATGAGAGAGCACCATACAAATGTGCATCTTTCCTCTCCATGTACCAACACTCCCTTGACACTACTCAGTAAATGATGATGACAATCAAGAACCTGATTCCCTGACTTGCTAGCTATGATAAGTGGTTCTTGTTGAAAATCACCATCAGAGACCAGAAGACCAAATCTGCTTCTATGTGGAGCTCATATTCATCCAGTAACACTCTCTGGTGGAGCTCTTTTCGGAAACTGTTCTCACACCAACTGCATGTCAGTCCTTGCTCTGCTTTGAAGTGGCAAAGTGAATCCTGGCAAGTAATTTTGTCTGGTCCAAGGGCCTCTGTATTTTGAGAAAGAGGTCTCCATGGAGCACAGAGATTGGTGGAGTCACATTCATGGCTCAAACTGGAATGACTATCTTGCATATGTCTATGGGTAGCAAATGGTTCAAGGCACCTCTGTGGATGCGGACTCCTGGAGAGGCATGATTATGTCACAGTTGTCTTTTTGTGACACATGAGAATACTGATAAGTGATTGGCCGGTCAGCTGCTGGGCACGGATTACAGCTCCAATGTTGGGCAGACAGAGTGTGAGTCTGTGAACACAGCAAGATCTGTGGCTCTGCTCAGTCTGGTCGTTCCCCTGATGTCCTCAGTGTCAGACCCTGCTGAGCTGTTTCCTGTTGACAGACCCTCCTGAGAAATCAATGTTCTGTCACCTGCATCTTGGACTTTCATGATTGTGAGAAATTCATCTCTTTTATTGAAGCCTCACAGTCTATAACATTTTGCTTTGAAAATAAGACAATTTATCAGTCAGGGAGGGAACAACGAAAGCCCAATGAGACAATATGTTACTCTTTCAAGAATGCTGCTTCAATAAAACAGAAAAGATTACATGTGCATTGACAATGCAATGTGGAAAACTGGAATACTCTTATGTCTCTCCTGGATACAAAGAATGACATAGTTGCCGTGCAAAACAGTTTGCAATATCCAGTATGTTGAGAATGAAAATATGACATGACCATTGATATATACACAGTAGTGTTTAAACTGGATGCCGAGAAACCCTAAACAGAATTCAGAACTGCACTATAGATAATGACAAATATATAGAGACACAATATCAGGTCATCTGATGAATACATTAGCGAAGGTTGTATACGTATGAAATAAAACAAGATACAGTCATAAAGGTTATAGGAGACCTGATACTGGACACAGCAAGAAAGTATCATGATAAATTGGGAGGAGAGGGAAGCTAGAATCTCAAAGCCACATATACTGTTTCTCCTTTAAGATAACAGACTGAGAATGTCAAATTCACAGGGAAACAAGGCAGGTCAGTGTTTGCCAGGGTGCAAGTTGTGGGGCAGCATGGATGGGATGTAAAAGTTGCATGGCTTGGGTTTCTATACATAGCTCGCAATCAGAAAAATGATATTAGACAGGAAAGAATGAGGAAAGCACAATGCTGTTGGCATATTACAAAAAATAATTGTATTTTATAAAGGTTCCAAGGGCATACTGGAGGCGTGACTTTTACCAAAAGAGTTTAAGGGATATACTGAGTAGGTCACATGTCCTAAACCACAAGTCTTCTAGTGGTTTGATGGCCCTGCCTCCTAGACTCTTTGGGCAACATGAGAAAGCTCCTAAGTTCTAAAACAAATGCTGCCAGTGAAATTTAGATCCCAATGGAAGACGTTCCCATGCTAGAAATAAGAATGGTATGGATATTTTCCTGATGGAGTAGCTGCTGTTTTACAGAGAGAGCACTGATTTTGGAAAGGATTTTTAACAGATTTCATTCACTGTGGATTGAAAGGGAGAGAATCATTACAGATTGAAAGAAGACACTGAATTACATAATCTATAAATCCCATTGTGTGTTCATTACCCAGAGTCAGTTCTCCTTCCATCACCATATATTCGATGTCACCCCAATAAATTTAATTAAATTAAATTAAAAAAAAAGACTTCAGACAGCTTTCCAACTAAATAAAGCACCATCCTGAATGTGAATTCTAAAAAAAAAAAAAAAAGGAAGAAGACACTGAAAGAAAGCGTGATTTGCCTCCACACCTGTGATCATAGTGATTTGCCTCCACACCTGTGATTTTGGGGCAGAGAGCTGGGGCAATGGAAGAGGTCTCTTAGGGGGATCAAGCCTGGGATATCCTGAAGGACCTGGAGTCTAAAATTGGCTAAAACTCGGATTGCTGTGGCTCTACTCTTCCTTTCCCTTTTTCTTCCATGCTACTGATGGCCTCCTACAACATGCCTATCTGTTTCATCTTTTACATTTTGCACATGTTATGTGTGTTACTTTAATACGCTGATCTGCATGATGAGGAAACAACCCAAATTTTCACACTTTTACTCATAGAGTCTGTATATTTTGCATGTGGCACTCCATGTGTGGTCAAGGAATCTATTGTGCCATCCAATTATTTTATGTCAAATGCTAAGGGGTGGTAGAGAGTGTCTTCCTTGGAGAAATTCAGTGTCATTGACAAGTTGGATATGGAGGCCTATAATGTATAGTAAACCAGCTACAGAGCCAACACACAAAGAAAGTGGACCTTCCTTTCTTTGTTAGACAATTCCTCACGAATATGACCTCTACTGAATTACATCCAACCCTCTAAAATCAGCTGGTTGCTAGGCATGCATCAGGAAATTCACTTTGCAGACCCATGGAGCCCATCCTTCATGTCAGGACTGGCAGACCAAGTTACAAATGTGTATCCTTACTTCTGTGTATCAACATACCCTTCACACTACTCAGCAAATGATGAGGACAATCAAGAACCTGTTCCCTAAACTTGCAAGTTTTGATAAGTGATTCTTGTTGAAAATCACCATCATATTGTATGTTAACTATATTTTAATAGAAATATTTTAAAAAGAAAAAAAAAATAAAGAAAATCACCATCAGAGACTAGAAGGCCTGATATGTTTCTCTCTGGAGCTCATATTCATCTGGTAACACTCTTTGATAGTGCACATTTTGTAGTTAGCGCTCACACCAATGCATGTCAGTTCTTGCTCCTCTTTGAACTGGCAAGGTAATTCCTGGCAAGTAATTATGTCTGGGCTGAAGGACCACTATAGTATGATGAAGAAGTCTCCATGGAGCACAGAGAATGGTGAAGACAAATTCAGGGCTCAAAGAGGAAGGACTGTCCTGGATAACTCCCTGGGCAGCAAATGTTCCAGGAGAAATCTGTGGCTGTGACCTCCTGAAGAGGGGATGTTGAGGTCAGTGTTGCCTTTTTGCGACACGTGAGGATACTGATATGTGATTGGCCAGGCAGCTGCTGGGCACGAATTATACCTCCGTGCCTGGCAAACAACAGAGTGTGAGTCTATGAAGAGAGCTTATTCTGTGGCTCTGCTCAGAGTGTTCTTTCCTTCTGACTCCCTCAGCATCAGACCCTGCTGAACACTTTCCTGTTGACAAACCCTCCTGAGAAAGCAACATTCTGGCCCCTTCATCATGGAATTTCAGGACGGTGAGAAATACACCTCTCTTATTGAAGCCACACATTCTATAACATTTTTCTATGATAATAGGATGCTTTATCAGTCAGAGAAAGAAAATTAAAAGCACACTGGGACAATATGCTACTTTTTAAAGAATGCTGTGATCAACCAAAGAGAAAAAAAATCACATGTGTGTTGACAATGCGATGAGGAAGAACTGAAACACTCACATTTCTCTACTAGATACATAAAATAGTATAGTAACTGTGGAAAACTGTTCACTATTTGTCCATCATATTGAGAATGAAAATATCATATGGCCATTGATATATACACAATAATGTTTAAAACGGATACCCAGAAATTCCTAAACAGAATTCAGGTCTGCACTGTAGATAATGGCACAAACGTAGCAACACAATATCAGGTCAACTAATGAATGCATTAGCGAAGGTGGTAGATGTGTAAAATGAAACAAGATACATTCATAAATGTGACAAAAGTCATCATACTCGCCAAAGCAAGAAAGAGTATTGAGAAAAGAGCAAGTTAATGAAGTTAGCATCCCAAGGTCACTTACACTGTCTCTCCATTAAGATAAAATAACCAGCATGTTAAATTCATAGGGAAAAAGGCAGGTCAGTGTTATGGGGCAGTGTGCATGTGAAGTGAAAGTGGCATCTCGTGGATTTCAGTTGAGTGTTTGAACCATAAAAATGGTATTAGACAGCAATGATTGTGGAAAAGACATTGGTGGCATATTGCAAAACTGAGTTGTATTTTTTAAAAGTTCCAATGGCAAACTGGTGGTATGAATTTTACCAAAACAATGTAAGGGTTATTCGCAGTAGGACACCTCTCATAAACTACAAGACCTCTAATGTTGTGATGGCCCTAACTCCTAGACTCTCGGGGCTACATAAAAAGCTCCTGAGTTCTAAATACAATCACTGCAAGTGAAATTTAGATCACAATGGGAGAAGTGTCCTTGCTGGAAAAAAGTGTGGTGGTGAATGCTTGCCTGAAGGAGTAGCTTGTTGTTTTACATAGGGAGCACTGATTTAGGAAAGGAGTTTTCACAGATTTCATTCACTGTGAATTGAAAGGGAAGAATCACTACACATTGAAAAGAGTATCTGAAACAAATGTGATGGGCCTCAACTGTGAGCATAGATATTTCCTTCAAGGGGAATGGAAACATCGGTGAGAGCCGGGGCAACAGCTGTGCTCTCTTGCAGTGTTCAAGTCTGGGCTATCCTGAAGGACCTGGAGTCTAAAGATGGCTAAATCTCGGAATCCTGTGCTTCTGTTCTGCCTCTCCTATTCTCCTCCATGTTACTGAGGGTCTCCTACGGCATGGCTATCTGTTTTATCTTTTATATTTAGCCCATGTTTTGTCCATTACTTGAATACTCTGATCTTCATAAGTGCAGAAACAATCCCAATTATCACCCTCTTACTCATAGAGTCTTTCCATTTTGAGTGTGGGACTCCATGTACAGTCAGTGAATCTATCAGGACTACCAATATTTTTATTTTAATTTATTTTTAAATTTATTGGGGTGACAATTGTTAGTAAAATTCAAGGTTTTCAGGTGTACAATTCTGTATTACATCATCTATAAATCCCATTGTGTGTTCACCTTCAGAGTCAGTTCTCCTTCCATCACCATATATTTGATCCCGCTTTAGTCTCATCTCCTACCCACCACACCCCTTACCAAACAAAAACTCATAGACTCAGACAATAGTTTAGTGGTTACCAGACTTCCAATTCTTTGATAGGTCACATGCTAAAGGTTGGCAAAGAGTGTATTCCCCAGAGAAATTCAGTGTCTTTGACAATAGAATATGGAAAACTATAGTGTATACTGAGCCAGAACTACAGCCCACACCGAAAGAAAGTGGTCCTTCTTTTTATTCTTAGGTAATTCCTGGCGAACATGACCTCTACTGAATTACATCCAACCCACTGAAATCAGCCGGGTTATAAGCACACATTAGGGAATTCAGATGGCAGATCCATAGAGCCAATCTGCATGTCAGAATTGACAGACCGACTTACAAATGTGTATCCATCCTCTCCATGTACCAACACACCTTTGACAGTACCCAGCAAATGATGACGACAATCAAAAACCTGAGCTATGATAATTGGTTCTTGTTGAAAATCACCATCAGAGACTAGAAAACCTGATCTGTTTCTATCTAGAGCTCATATTCATCCAATAACACTCTTTGATGGGGCACCTTTTGGAACAGGCAATCACACCAAATGCATGTCAGTTCTTGCTCCTCTTTGAAGTGGCAAGGTGATTCCAGGGAATTCATTGTGGCTGGGCCCAAGGGCCTCTGTAGTATGAGTAAGAAGGATGTGCAGAGCATGTTGAAAGTTGAAGTCACACACAGGGCTCAAAGTGGAAGGGCTCTCCTTGATGAGTCTCTGGGCAGCAAGTTGTCAAATGTACCACTGTGGCTGCGGCCTCCTGGAGAGGGGATGATGAAGTCACAGGTGTCTTTATGAGACACAGGAGGATACTGATACGTGATTGGCCAGGCTTCTGCTGGGAACAGATTACAACTCCAGTGTTGGGCAGAAAACAGAATGAGACTCTGAGGAAAGTGACTACTGTGGTTCTGCTTAGGCTGTTCCTTCCTCCTGATGCCCTCAGCGTCGGACCATGCTGAGTTGTTTCCTGCTGGCAAGCATCCTGAGAGATCAACATTGTGGCAGCTTCATCTTGGAATTTCAGGACAGTGAGAAATACAATTCTGTTACTGAAGCCACACAGTCTATTATTATTCTCTTGAAAATCGGTTACTTTTTCAGTCACGGTGGGAAAATCGAAAGCACTATGAGACAATATGCTACTCCTTCAATAATGCTGTAATCAAGGAAAGAAAAAAGACCACATGTGTGTTCACAATGCAATGTGAAATAACTGGAATGCTCACAAGCCTCTGGTGGATACATAGAATGACTTAGTTACTATAGAAAACAGTGCAATATTTGTTCACTATGTTGAGAATGAAAATGTCACGTGACCACTGATATATACTAAATAGTGTTTAAAACAAATGCCCAGAATCCCATATAGAGAATTTAGAATTGCACTGTAGATAATGGCAAAAATGTAGACACACAATATCAGGTCAACAGATGAATGCATTAGCGAAGGGGGTATATGCATAAAATGAAACAAGATACAGTCATCAAGGTGACAGAAGTCCTCATACTGGCCACAGCAAGAAAGCATCTTGAGACATTGGCAAGAGAGGGAAGCTAGCATCCCAAGGTCACATATGCTCTCTCTGCATTTAGATAACTGACCGATAAAGTAAAATTCATAGGGCAAGAAGGCAGGTCAGTGTTTGCAAGAGCACAAGGCATGGGCCAGCGTGGATGGGAAGTGAAAGATGCATGGCTTGGGTTTCTATGATTGCTTGCAATTAGAAAAAGTATTAGACAGCAAGGATTGAGGAAAGCAGAATGCTGTTGGCATATTAGAAAACTGAATTGTATTTTTTAAACGTTCCGATGGCAAACTGGTGTGAACGTTACCAAAACAATGTAAGAGATATTCCCAGTAGTGCATCTCTCATAAACCACAAGTCCTCTAATGTTTTGATGGCCCTGACTCCTAAAACCTTTGGGCTACATGAGAAAGCTCTTCTGTTCTAAAAACAAACACTGTCCGTGAAACTTAGTTTCCAATGGGAGAAGTGCCCTTCCTAGAAATAAGACTGTTGCTAGATATTTAGTTTATGGAATACATTACTGTTTTGCAGAGAGAGCACTGATTTTGGAAAAGAGTTTTCACAGGTTTCATTCAATGTGAATTGAAAGCGAGAGAATCATTTCACATTGAATGAAGTCTCTGAAGCAAAACGTGATAGGCATCCTCACCTGTGAGCATAGATATTCCCTTTGACTTGAAAGGAAGTATTGGTCAGAGAGCTGGTGCAATGGCTGAGGTCTTTTACGAGGTTCAAACCTGGGCTATCCTGACAGACCTGGGGTCTAAATCAGGCTAAAACTTGGATTGCTGCGGATCTGCTGTACCTCTCCCGTTCTCTTCCATGTTACTGAGAGCCTCCGATGCATACAAATCTGTTTCGTGTTTCCATTTTGTGCATGTTGTGTTCATTACTTTAATACTCCAATGTTCATAATTGAGGAAACATTCCCAATTTCCACCATTTTTCTCATAAGTTGTACATATTTTGCATGTGGGACTCCATGTATTGTCAGAGAATCGATCGTGACTTCCAATTCTGTTACGTCACCTACGAAGGGGTGCAGAGTGTGACATCCAAGGAGTTATTAAGTGTCTTTTGACATGTAAAATATGCAGAACTACATTATATACTTAGCCAGCTACTAAGCCCACACACACGTTATAAGAAGTGCTCTTTCTTTCTTAGGTAATTCCTGGCAAACCTGACCTCTATTGAATTACATCCAACCCTCTGAAATCAGCCACTTGATAGGCATATATCACGGAATTCAGATGCCTAACCATGGGTTCCATACTAACTGTCAGAACTGACAGAGCACCAAAGAAATGTGTATCTTTAGACTCCATGTACCAAAACTCCATTGACACTACCCAGCACATGATGAGGACAATCAAGAACCTGAGGCCCGAATTTGCTAGGTATGATAACTGGTTCTTGTTGAAAATCACCTTCAGAGACTAGGAGACCGACATGCTTCTATCTGGAGGTCACATTCATTTGGGAACATTCTTTGATGGTGCAGTTTTTGAAGCCAACTGCATGTCAGTTCTTGGTCCTCTTTGAAGTGGCAAGGTGGTTCATGGCAAGTCATTTTTGATATGCACAAGGGCCTATCAAGTATGAGAAAGATGGTTCTAGGGAACACAGGGAGTGTTGAAGTCACACTCAGGGCCCAAAATGGAAGGACTGTCCTGGATAAGTCTCTGGACAGCAATCTGTCCAAGGAACCTCGGTGGCTGTGGCCTCCTGGAAAGGGGATTTTGATGTCACTGTTTTCTTTTTGTGACACACGATGATACTGGTATTTGATTGGTCAGGCTGCTACTGGGTACCAATTAAATCTCTAGTGCTGGGCAGACAGCAGAAAGTTAATCTGTGAGGAGAGCGTCTTCTGTGGCTCTGCTCAGGCTGTTCCTTCCTCCTGAAGCCCTTAGTGTCAGACCCTGATGGGAAGTTTCCTGTTGACAGACCCTTCTGAGAAAACAATTCTCTGGCACCTTCATCTAGGAATTTAAGGATGGTGAGGCATACACTTCTGCTATTGAAGTCACACAGTCTATAACATTTTCCTATGCAAATTAGATGCTTTATCAGTCAGGGAGGGAGAATTGAAAGTACTATGAGACAATATGCTATTCCTGCAAGAATTCTGTGATAAATCAAAAATAAAAGATCACATGTGTTTTGACAATGTGATGTGGAAGAACTGGAACACTCACATGTCTCTGGTGGATACATAGAATGATATAGCCACTGTGGAAAACACTTAGCTATTTGTCCACTGTGTTGAGAATGAAAATGTCACTTGGAAATTCATATATACACAATGGTGTTTAAAAAGGAAGTTAAGTAATTCCTAAAAAGAATTCAGCATGACACTGTAGCTAATTCCAAAAATACAGAGACACAATATCAGGTCAACACATGAATGCATACGCAAAGTTGATATATGTATAAAATGAAACAAGATACAGTCATAATAATGAGAGAAGTCCTGATACAGGCCACAGCAAGCAAATATCTTGAGAAATTTGGAAGAGAAAAAGCTAGCATCCTTAGGCCCCATACACTGTCTCTCCATTCAGATAACACAATGGCAATGTCTAATTCATAGGGAAAGAAGGCAGGTCAATGTTTGCCAGAGCACGAGCTGTAGGGCATCATGGAAAGGAACTGAAAGTTGCATGGCTTAGGTTTCTATTGATTGCTTGTAATCAGAAAAATGATATTACACAGAAAGGTTTGAGGAACCCACAATGTTGTTGGTGTATTACAAAAATGATAAGGGGAAGGTGAGAGGTTTTGAAAAATAGTCAGTAACCACAAGATGGTCATGGGGGTTTGAAAATTAATTTGGGGAACGTACAGAGGGATAGTGGATGGGGGAGGGGGTTCACACAGTGTGAGGGATATAAATGATAAATGTCTAAGTTTGCTTTGTCTTGTGCACCTGAAACTAATAAAAAATAAAATGAATTGTATTCTTAATAGTGCCAAAGGCAAACTGGAGGTGTGTTAATCTTACCTAAACAACGTAAGAGATATTCCCAGTAGGGCACCTCTCATAAGCCACAAGTCGTCTAGCGTTGTAATGCCCCTGCCTCCTAGAACATTTCGCCTACACGAGAAAGCTCCTCAGTTCTAAAGAGAAACACTGCCAGTGAAATTGAGGTCCCAATGAGAGGCGTGCCCTTGATTGATATAAGTGTGGTGGTGGATATATGTCTGATGGAGTAGCTTGATGTTTTACAGAGAGAGCACTGATTTTCAAAAAGGGATTTCACAGTTTTCATTCACTGTGAATTGAAAGACAGAGAATCATTACACATTCAAAGACGTATCTGAAACAAAACACTATGGGCCTCCTAACATGTGAATGTAGATATTTCCTTCCAGTGGCAAGGAGGATTGGTCAGAGAGCAGGGGCAATGTTCTCGTGCAGTGTTCAAGCCAGGCCTACCCTGAGGAATCCGGTGTCTCAATCAGGCTAAAACTCAGATTAATGTCGATCTGCTATGCCTCTCCCATTCTCTTCCATGTTACGGACGGCCTCCTATGTCATACCTATCTGTTTCATCTTCTACATTTTGTGCATGTTAGGTGCGTTTCTTTAATACTATTATCTTCATAGTTCAGAAACCTTTCCAATTTTCACACTTTCTCAAAGAGTTCGTACATTTTGCATGTGGATCTCCATGTGTGGTCAGAGAATCTATCGTGATTTCTAGTTCTTTTTTAAGTGACCTGTTAAGGGTGGCACAGAGTGTCTTCCCCAGAGAAATTCAGTGTCCTGATAATGCAGAATATAGAGAACTACAGCATATACTGTGCCAGCTACTGAGCCCACGCACAAAGAAAGTGGACCTTCCTTTCTTTCATAGGTAATTCCTGGTGAACTTGACTTCTACTGAGTTATACCCAACCCTCTGAAATCAGTGGGTGATAGGCACACATCAGGAAATTCAGATGGTAGACCCATAGAGACCATTCTGCCTGTCAGAACTGAGCACCATACAACTGTGTATCCTTCCTCTCCGTGTACCAAAACTCCCATGATACTACTCAGCAAATGATGAGGACAATCAAAAACCTGATGCCCCAACTTGCTAAATATGCTGAGTGCCTGTTGTTGAAATTCACCATCAGAGACGAGATGACCCCACCTGATTCTACTGGAGCTGACATTCATCCAGTAACACTGTTTGTTGGAGCACATTTTGGAGCCAATGATGACACCAACTGCATGTCATTTCTTGCTACTCGTTGAAGAGGCAGGTTGATTCCTGGCAAGTCAATATTGCTGGGCACTGGGGACTCTGTAGTGTGAGAAAGAGGACTGTACAGAGCACAGAGAACGGTGAAGTCACAATCAGGGTTCAAAGTGAAAGGACTAGCCTGGATAACCTCTGGCTGCAAATGGCCCAAGGCACCTCTGTGGCTGTGCCCTCCTGGAGAGGGGATGATGATATCACAGTTGTATTTTGTAACACATGAGGATACTGATATGTGATTGCCCAGGTGGCTGCTGGAGACAGATTTCTTCTCCAGTGCTGGACAGACAACAGAGTGGGAGTCTGTGAGGAGAGCAAATTTTGTGGCTCTGCTTGGGCTGTTCCTTCCTCCTGATACCCTCAGCGTCAGACCCTGATGAGCAGTTTCCTGTTGACAGACCCTCTGAGAAAGCAATGTTCTGGCACCTTCATCTTGGACTTGCAGAACAGTGAGAAACACATTTCTGTTATTGAAGCCACACAGTCTATAACATTTTGCGGTGAAAATCAGACTTTATCAGTCAGGGAGGGAAAATAGAAAGCACAATGAGACTATATGCTACTCCTTCACGATGCTGTGATTAACCAAAGAGAAAAGGTCACATGTGCCTTGACATAGAAATGTGGAAAAACTGGAACACTCACATGTCTGTCCTGAATACATAGAATATTATAGGTACAGTGGAAAACAGTTTACCATTTGTCCAGTACGTTGAGAATGAAAATATCATGTGACCATTGATATATATACAAAATTTGATTTAAATGGATGCCCAGGAACTCCTAAACAAAATTCAGAACTGCAAAAATGGAGAACCACAATATCAGGTCAACTGATTAATGTATTACTAAATATAGTATATGCATAAAATGAAACAAGATACATTCATTGAGGGGACAGAAGTCCTTTTACTGACCTCCACAAGAAAGCACATTGAGAAATTAGCATGAGAAAGAAGCAAGTATCCCAAGGTGACATAAGCTGTCTTCTGTTCAGATAATAACCCAACAAGGTCAAATTCATAGGGTAAGAAGGCAGGTCAGTGTTACAAAAGTGCAAGATGTGGGGCAGCGTTGATAGGAAGTGGAAGTTGCATAATTTGAATTTCTATTGATTGCTTGTCATCAGAAAAATGGTATTAGACAGCAAGGACTGAGGAAAGAACAATGCTGTTGGTCTATTACAAAAGTGAATTGTATTTTTTAAAGGTTCCAATGGCAATCTGGTGGTGTGAATTTTACCAAAACAATGTAAGGGATAATCCCTGTAGGACACTTATCATGCAACACAAGTCATCTAATGTTGTGATGGCCATGCCTCCTAGACCATTTGGGTTACACGAGAAAGCACCTCAGTTCAAAAAAAGAAACACTGCCATTGAAATTTAGGTCCCAATGGCAGAAGTGCACTTGCTAGAATTAAGTGTGGTGGTGGATATTTGCCTGATTGACTACATTACAATTTTACAGTGAGCACTGATTTTGTAAATGTGTTTTCACACCTCTCATTCATAGTAAATTGAATGGGAGAGAATCTTTATGTATTGAAAGAGGTCTCTGAAACAAAACATAATGGGTCTCCTCACCTGTGAGGATAGATATTTCCTTGAAGTGGAAAAAAAAGGTTGGTTAGACAGCCAGGGCAATGTCTGTGGTCTCTTGCGGGTTTAAGCCTGGGCTATCCTGAAGGACCTGGAGTCTAAATCAAGTTAAAACTCAGATAGCTGTGGTTCTTCTGTGCCTCTCCCATTGTCTTTCATTTTATTGAGGGTCTCCTATGACATACATAGCTCTTTCATCTTTTACATTTTGTGCATGTTGTGTGCGTTACTTTATACTCTGATATTTTTAATTGAGGAAACCTTCCCAAATTTGATCCTTTTACTCATAGAGTCTGTACATTTTGCATGTGGGACTCCATGTGTCATCAGAGAATCTATCGTGACTTCCAATTCTTTGTTACATCACCTGCTAAGGGGTGGCAGAGAGTGTCTTCCCCTTAAGAAATTCACTGTCTTTGACAAGTAGGACATGGAGAACTATGGTATATACTGAGCCAGCTACTGAGCCCACAAACAAAGAAAGTTGACCATCCTTTCTTTCTTAGGTAATGCCTTGTGAACCTGACCTCTACTGAATGACATCCAAACCTCTGAAATAAGCCGGATGATAGGCACATATTGGGGGATTCAGATTGCAGAACGATGGAGCTCACCCGGCCTGTCAGTACTGAGAGAGCACCATACAAATGTGTATCCTTCCTCTCTGTGTACTAAATTCTCTTGAAAATACTTAGCAAATGATGAAGACAATCAAGAACATGATGCCCCAACTTCCTAATGTGTAATAAGTGGTTCTTCTTGTAGATCACCATCAGAGACTAGAAGACCCGATCTGCATCTAACTGGAGCACATATTCATCCGGTACCACTCTTTGATGATGCACTTTTTGGACTCAGTGCTCACACCAACTTCATGTCTGTTCTGCCTCCTCTTTGAAGAGGCAAGATGATTCTGGACAAGTCATTATGGCTGGGCCCAAGGACCTCTGTAGTATGAGAAAAAAGGTTCTACGGAGCACGGAGAATGGTGTAGTCACACACAGGGTACAAAGTGGAAGGACTGTCCTTGATAAGTCTGTGTGTAGCAAATGGTCCAAAATATCTCTGTGGCTGCAGCCTCCTGGATCGGGGATGATGATGTCACAGTTGTCTTTTTGTGACACAAGTGGATACTGATATGCGATTGGCCAGGTGGGTGGTGGGCACAGATTACAGCTCCAGTGCTGGGCAGACACCAGAGAGTGATTCTATGAGGAGAGTGAATTCTGTGGCTGTGGCATTCCTCCTGATGCCTTGAACTTGAGACACTGTCTAGCAGTTTCCTGCTGACAGACCCTCCTGAGAAAGGAACGTTCTGGCACCTTCATCTTGGACTTTCAGGATGGTGATAAATAAAATTCTGTTATTGAGTCCACACAGTCTATAATATTTTGCTATGGAAACTAGACACATTATGAGTCAGGGAGGTAAAATCAAAAACACAATGAGACAATATTCTGCTCCCTCAAGAATTCTGTGATCAACCAAAAAAGAAAAGATCACATGTTCATAGACAGTGTAATATGGAAGAACTCACATGTCTCTTCTGGATGCATAGAATGATACAGCTATATTAGGAAATCAGTTCACTAATTTTACTGGATGTTGAGAATGAAAATGTCACAGGACCATTGATATATACACAATAATGTTTAAAACAGATGCCCAGAAACTCCTAAAACAGAATTCAGAACTGCAGTGTAGATAATATCTCAAAAGTAAAAAAGCATTATCTGGTCAACTGGTGAATGCATTAGCGAAGGTGGTATATGTATAAAATAAAACAAGATAGAGTCATAAAGGTGACAGTAGTCCTTATGTATGACAGTGCAAGAAAGTCACAGAGAAATTGGCAAGAGAAGAAGCTACATCCCAAGATATCACATGCTGTCTCTTGATTAAGATAGCAGACTGACAATGTCAAATTCATAGGGAGAGAAGGAAGGTCCGTGTTTCCAGGGCACAAGTTTTGGGGCAGCGTGAATGGGATGTGAAAGTTGCATGGCTTGGGTTTCTATTGATTGCTTGCCATCAGAAAAATGTTACTAGATAGCACGGATTCAGGAAAGCCCAATGCTGTTGGCATATTACAAAATGGAATTGCATTTATTAAAGGTTCCAATGGCAATCTGGTGGTGTGAATTTTACCTAAACAATGTAAGGGATATTCCCAGTATTGCAGATCTCCTAAACTACAAATCCTCTAATGTTGGGATGGCCCTGCCTTCTAGTCACTTTGGGCTACATGAGAAAGCTCCTCAGTTCTAAAACCAACACTGCCAGTGAAATTTATGTCCCATGGGTGAATAGCCCATGCTAGAAATAAGTATGTTGGTGTATATTTGCTGAAGATCCTCAAGTGTCACAGAAAGACAACTGTGACATCATCATCCCCGCTCCAGGATGCCACAGCCACAGAGGTGCCTTGGACCAGTAGCTGCCAAGAGACTTATCCAGGACAGGCTTTCAGCCCTGAGTGTAACTACATCATTCTCCATGCTCCGTAGAGCCATCATTCTCATACAGTAGAGGCCCTTGGGCCCAGCAAAAATGACTTGGCAGGAATCACCTTGGCACTTTAAAGAGGAGCAAGGACTTATATGCAGTTGGTTTGAGCGCTGTTCTCAAAAAGTGCCCAATCAAAGAGTGTCCTGGATGAATGCAAGCTCCATATTGAAGCATATCAGGTCTTCTAGTTTCTGATGGTGATTTTCAACCAGAACCATTATCATACTTAGCAAGTTTTGCTCATCAGGTTCTTGATTGTCATCATTTGCTGAATAGTTTCAAAGGAGTGTTGGTACATGGAGTGGAAGGATACCCATAGATATGTTGCTCTGTCAGTTCTTACAGGCATAATGGGCTCCATGGGACCGCCATCTGTATTCCCTGATACATGCCTAAAAACAGAAGATTTTAGAGGTTTGGATGTAATTCAGTAGAGGTCAGGTTTGCCAGGAATTACCTGAGGAAGAAAGTAAGGTCAACTTTCCTTGACTGTGGGCTTAGAATCTGGCTCAGTATATACCGTAGTTTTCCATATTTTACTTTTCAAAGACACTGAATTTCTCTGTGGAACTCACTATCTGCCACCCCTTAGCAGGTGACATAATACAGAATTGGAAGTCACGATAGATTCTCTGACCACACATGGAGTACCACATGCAAAATGTACAGACACTATGAGTAAAATTGTGAAAATAGGGAATTCTTCCTCAATTGTGAAGATCAGAGTATTAAGGAAATGCACAAAACATGCGCTAAATGTAATGATGACACAGAAAGTCATGCCATAGGAGACCTTCAGTAACATAGAATAGAATAGGAGAGGCATAGCAGATCCACCACAATCCAAGTTTTAGCCTGATTTAGTCTCCAGATCCTTCAGGATAGCATTGTGTTGAGCGTGCAAGACACCACAGATTTTACCATGGCTCTCTGACCAATCCTTCCTTTCCACTTAAAGGGAATCTGCATGTTCACAGGTGAGGAGGCCCATCACCATTTGTTTCAGAGACTTCTTTCAATGGGTAGCGATTCTCTCCATTTCAATTCACAGTGAATGAAACCTGTGAAAATCCCTTCAAAAATCAGTGTTTTCTCTGAAAAAGTGAAATGACTCCATCAGGAAAATATCCACCAACACTCTTATTTCTAGCAAGGGCACTTCTCCCATTGGGACTTAAATTTCACTGTCAGTGTTTGTTTTTAGAACTGAAGAGCTTTCTCATGAAGCCCAAAGTGTCTAGGAGGCAGCGCTATCACAAGATTAGAGGACTTGTGGTTTATGAGAGGTGCCGTACTGGGAATATCCCTTACATTGTTTTGGTAAAATTCACACAACTTTGCCATTGGAACCTTTAAAACACAATTCAGTTTTGTAATATGCCAACAGCATTGTGCTTTCATCAATCCTTGCTGTCTAATACCATTTTTCTGATTACAAGCAATCAACAGAAACCCAAGACATACAACATTCATTTCCCATCCACGCTGCCACACACCATGAACCAAGACAAACAGTGACCTGTCTTCTTTCCCTAGGAATTTGACATTGTCATTCTGTTATCGTAATGAAGAGACATCATATGTGGCATTTGGATACTAGCTTCTTTGTCTTGTGAATTTCTCAAGCTACTTTCTTGCTGTGTCCAGTATCATGACTGCAGTCACATTTATGACTGTATCTTGTTTCATTTTATATACATACCACCTTCTCTTATGGATTCATCAGTTGACCTGATATTGTGTTACTACATTTTGCCATTATCTACACTGCAGTCCTGAATTCTGTTTAGGAATTTCTGGGCAACCGTTTTTAAACAGTATTGTGTATATATCAATGGTCATGTGATATTTTCAATTTCAAAATCCTGGACAATAGGGAACTGTTTTCCTATGTAGCTATATCATTCTATGTATCCAGAAGAGACATGTGAGTGTTCCAGTTCTACCAAATCGCACTGTCAAGGCACGTGTGATATTTTATCTTTGGTTGATCAGAGCATCCTGAAGGAGTAGCATATTGTCTCATTGTGTGTTCAATTTCCCCTCCCTGACTGATAAACTGTCCAATTTTCATAGCATAACGTTATAGACTGTGTGGCTTCAATAAGATAAGTGTATTTCTCCTTGTCCTGAAAGTCCAAGATGAAGGTCCCAGAACGTTGCTTTCTCAGGTGTCTCTGTAAACAGGAAACTGCTCAGCAGGGTCTGATGCTGAGGGCATCAGGAGGAAGGAACAGACCAGGCAGAGCCACAGAAGTTGCTCTCCTCACCGATTCACAATCTCTTGTCGGCCCAGGACTGGAGCTTTAATCTGTGCCCAGCAGCCTCCGGAGCAATCACATATCAATATCCTCATATGTCACATAAAGACAACTTTTACATCATAGACCCTCTCCAGGAGGCCACAGACACAGAAGTACCTTTAACCATTTGCTGTCCAAAGACTTATCTAGGATTCTCCTTCAACTTCACAGCAGATCAGCAGCAATAGAAGTTTTAGCATGATTTAGACTCTAGGTCCTTCAGGATAGTCCAGGATTACACTTTGCAAGAGACCACAGGTGTTGCTCCGGCTCTCTGATCAATCCTTCCTTTCCACTCGAAGGAAATATCTTCACTCTCAGGTGATATTGCCCTACATGATTTGTTTCAGCGACTTCTTTCAATATGTAATGATTCTCTCCCTTTCAGTTCATAGTAAATGACATCTGTGGATACTCATTCCAAAATCAGTGTTCTCTCCTGAAAATGCTAATCTACTCCTTCAGGCAAATATCTACCACCAAACTTAATTCTAGCAAAGGCAGTACTCCCATTGTGAACTAAATTCCTCTGGCAGTGTTTGTTTTTAGAAATGAGGAGCTTTCTCATGTACCCCAAAATGGTCTAGGAGGCAGAGCCATTAAAACATTAGAGGACTTGAGTTTTGGAGACGTACCCTACTGGGAATAGCCCTTACATTGTTTGGGGGAATTCACACAACCAGTTTGCCATTGGAACCTTCAGAAATATAATTCAGTTTTGTAATATGCCAACAGCATTGTGCTTTCCTCAATCCTTGCTGTCTAATACCATTTGTCTGAATAAAGCAATCAAGAAAAACCCAAGACATGCAAATTTCACTTCCTATTCATGCTGCCCACACATTGCATCCTGTTAAACATTGACCTGCCTTTTTTTCCTCTGAATATGACATTGTTGGTCTGTTATATCAATGGAGAGGCAGCATATATGGCCTTGGGTCACTATCTTCTTTCTCTTTCCGATTTCTCAAGATCCTTTCCTGCAGTGGCCACCATCAGTACTCTGTCACCTTTATGACTCTACCTTATTTCATTGTATACATCTACTACCTTCGCTAATGCATTCATCAGTTGACCTGATATTGTGTCTCTACATTTTTCCATTATCTAGGGGACAGTTCTGAATTCTGTTTAGGAGTTTATGGGCATCCGTTTTAAATACTATTGTGTATCTATCAATGATGCATGATTTTCATTCTCAACATACAGGACAAATAGTGAAAAGTTTTCCACGGTAGCTATAACATTATATGTATCCACCAGAGACATGTGAGTGTTCCACTTTTCCACAACACATTGTCAACACACATGTGATCTTTTCTCGTTGATTGTGCATTATTGAAGGAGTAGCATATTGTTTCATTGTGCTTTTGATTTTTCCTCCCTGACAGATAAAGTGCCCAATTTTCAGAGCAAAATGTTATAGACTGCATGGCTTCAATATCAAAAGTGTATTTCTCACTGTCCTGAAATTCCAGGATGAAACTGCCAGAATGTTACTTTCTCATGAGGGTCTATCAACAGGAAACTGCTCAGCAGTGTCTTATCCTGATGAATACAGTAGGAAGGACCAGCCCTAGTAGAGCTACAGAAGTCACTCTCCTCACAGACTCACACTTTGTTGTCAATCCACACGGGAGCTTTAATCTGTGCCCTACAGCAGACTGACCAATCACATGTCAGTATCTGCATGGTTCACAAATACACAACAGTGACATCATAATCCCCTCTCCAGGAGGCCACAGTCAAACATGTGTCTTGGACCATTTGCTGCCCAGAGACTTATCCAGGACAGTCCTTCCACTTTGACCTCTGAATGTGAACTCAACCTTCTCTGTGCTCCATAGACCCATCTTTCTCATACTCTGAAGGCCCTTGGTCCCAGGCAAAATAACTTCCCAGGAATCATCTTGCCACTTCAAAGAGGAGCAAGAAATGACATGCAGTTGGTGTAAGCGCTGTTTCCAAAAGTGCCCCATCAAAGTGTGTTCCCAGATGCCTGAGCTCCAAGAGATGCAGATTGGGACTTATAGTCTCTGATGGTATTTTCAACCAGAACAATTATCATACCTAGCAAGTTTGGGAATCAAGTTCTTTATAGTACTCATCATGTGCTGAGTAGTGTCAAATGAATGATGGTACATGGAGAGGAAGAATATATAATTTTATGGTGCACTGTCAGTGTTGACAGTTAGGGTCAGATCCTTGGGTTTGCCACCTGAATTCCCCAGTATGTGCATAAGAACAGGCTGATTTCAGACATTTGGAAGTAATTCAGTAAAGGTCAGGTTCTCCAGGAATTGCCTTATAAAGAAAGGAAAGTCCTCTTTATTTGTGTGTGGGCTCAGTAGCTAGCTCAATATATACTGTAGTTCTCAATATTCTACTTGTCAAAGACACTGAATTTCTCTGGGGAATTCACTCTCTGCCACAGCTTAGCAGGTGATGTAACAAAGATTTGGAAGTCATGATAGATTCTCTGAGCACACATGGAGTCCCACATGCAAAATGTACAGACTCTATGGAAAAAGTGTAAAGACTGGGAATGTTTCCTCAATTATGAAAATCACAGTATTAAAGTAACACACACAACATGTGCAAAATGTAAAAGATAAAACAGAAAGTCATGCCATAGGAGGCCCTCAGTAACATGGAAGAGAATGGGAGAAGCAGAGCAAATCCAGAGCAATCCAAGTTTAGCCAGATTTAGACTCCAGGTCCTTCAGGAGAGCCTTGCTTGAAAGATGCAAGAGACCACAGCCATTGTCCTGGCTCTCTGACCAATCCTTCCTTTCCACTTGAAGATAATATCTACATTCACAGGTGAGGAGACCCATCATGTTTTTTTTAAAGATGTCTTTCAATGTGTAGTCATTTTCTACCTTTCAATTCATAGTGAATGAAATCTGCAAAAACTCCTTTCCAAAATCAGTGTTCTCTGTGTTAAACGGCAATCTGCTTCTTAGGCAAATATCTTCCACCACACTTATTTCTAGCAAGGGCACTTTTCCCGTTGGGACCTAAATTTCACTGGCAGTGTTTGGTTTTTTGAACTGAGGAGCTTTCTCACTTAGACCAAAATGTCTAGGAGGCATGGCCATCACAACATTAGAGGACTTGTGGTTTATGACATGTGCCTTATGGGAATATCTCACATATTTTTTGGTGCAATGCACACCACCAGTTTGCCATTAGAACCTTTAAAACATATAAAACAGTTTTGTAATATGCCAAGAGTATTGTGCTTTCCTCAATCCTTGCTGTCTAATACCATTTTTCTAACTACAAGCAATCAATAGAAACCCAAGCCATGCAACTTTCACTTCCCATCTACGCTGCCCCACACCTTGCACCATGGCAAGCACTGACCTGCCTTCTTTCCCTATGAATTTGACATTGCCATTCGAGCACATTTTTCGAGAGACAGTGTAAGAAACCTAGGCTGCCAGCTTCTTTCTCTTGCCAGTTTCTCAAGATTCTTTCTTCCTGTGGACAGCATCAGGACCTCTGTCACCTCAATGCCTGTATCATGTTTCTTTTTCTACATATGCAACCTTTGCTAATGCATTCATCTGTTGACCTGATATTGTGTTTCTACATTTTTGCCCTTATCTACAGTGCAATACAGAATTCTGTTTAGGAGTTTCTGGGCATCTGTTTTAAACATTACTTTGTATATAAAAATGGTTGCATGGTATTTTCATTCTCAACATACTGGACAAATTGCCAACAGTTTTCCATGGTCACCATATCATCCTATGTATCCAGCAAAGACATGAGAGCATAAAAGTTCCTCCACATCACATTGTCAATGCACTTGTGTTATTTTCTCCTCATTGATTACAGCATTCTTGAAGGAATAGCATATCATCTCATTGTACTTTCGATATTCCCTCCCTGAGTGATGAAGTGTCCGATATTCATAGCAAAAATTATGGACTGTGTGGCTTCAATTACAGAAGTGTATTTCTCACTGTCTTGAAAGCACATGATGAAGGTGCCAGAATGTTGCTTTCTCAGGAGGGTCTGTCAACAGGAAACTGCAAAGCAGGATCTGACGCTGAGTATATCTGGAGAAAGGAACAGCCCGACCATAGCCACAGAATTTGCTCTCCTCACAGACTCACATTCTGTATTCTGACCATCACTGGAGCTGTAATCTATTCCCAGCAGCTACCGGGACAATCACATATCAGTTTCCTCATGTGTCACAAAATGTCAACTGTGACATCTTACCCTCTTATGTAGGCCTCATCCACAGAGGTGTCCTGGACCATATGCTACCCAGAGACTTATCCAGGACAGTCCTTCCACTTTGAGCCCTGAGTGTGATTTCACCATTCTCTATGCTCCATAGAGACTTATTTCTCATATTACAGAGGCCCTTGGGCCCAGCCATAATGACTTGCCAGGAACCAGCTTATGGTTTCAAAGAGGAGCAAGAACTGACATTCAGTTGGTGTCAGCGCTTGCTCCAAAATGAGCCTCATCAAAGAGTATTACCAGATGAATGTGACCTCCAGGTAGAAGCAGATTAGGTCTTCTAATCTCTGATATTGCTTTTCAACAAAAACCACTTATCACACATAGCAGGTCGGGGCATCAGGTTTCTGATTGTCCTCATCATTTAATGAATAGATCTAAGGGATTGTTGATACATGGAGAAGAATGATACACATTTGTATGGTACTCTCTCAGTTCTGACAGGCAGGATGACCTCCATCATTTAGCCATCTGAATCTCCTGATTCATGCCTATTAACTGGCTGATTTCAGAGGGTTGGGTGTAATTCAGTAGAGGTCAGGTTCTCCAGGAATTACCTAAGAAAGAAAGGAAGGTCCACTTTCTTTGTGTGTGGGCTTACAAGAAGGCTCAGGATATGCTGTAGTTCACCATATTCTACTTGTCAAAGACCCTGAATTTCTCCCTGGAAGTCACTCTCGCATGTCTTAGCAGGAGACATAACACAGAATACTAAATCACGATAGATTCTCTGACCACACATCAAGTCTCCCATTCAATATGTACACAGTATTTTGGTAAAATTGTGAAAATTGGGACAGTTGACTCAATTATCCAGAATAGAGTACTAAAGAAAAGCACATAGATACAAAAAATGTAAAAGATGAAACAGATAAGCATGCCATATGAGGCCCTCAGTAACACGGAAGAGAATGGGAGAAGCACAGAAGATCAGCAACAATCCGAGTTTTAGCCTGATTTAGACTCAAGATCTTTCAGGTTGACTTGGCTTGAACAGCTCAAGAGACCACAGCCACTGCCCTGGCTCTCAGACCAATCCTTCCTTTCCACTCAAAGGAAATATCTATGCTCACAGGTGTGGAGTCTCAGCCAGAGTTGTTTCAGAGAATTTTTCAATGCGTAATGATTCCCCCTGCCTTTGAGTTCACAGTGAATGAAATCTGTGAAAACACCTTTCCAAAATAATTTCTTTCTCTGTAAAATGTCAATCTATTCCATCAGGCAAATATGCACCACCACATTTATTTCTATCAAGGGCACTTCTGCCATTGGGACCTAAATTTGATTGACTGTCTTTGTTTTTAGAACTAAGGAGCTATCTCATGTAGGCCAAAGTGTCTGCAAGCCAGGGCCATCACAACATTGGAGGACTTGTGTTTTATGAGAGGAGGCCTATTGGAAATATCCTTACATTGTTTTGGTAAAATTCACACCAACAGTTTGAAATTGGGGGCTTTAAAAGATACAATTCAGTTTTGATATATGTCACCAGCATTGTGCTTGCCTCAATACTTGCTTTCTAATACCATGTTTTATGATAACAAGCAATAAATAGAAACCCAAACCGTACAACTTTCACTTCCCATCCATGTAGCCCCACACCTTGCTCCCTAGAAAATACAGAACTGTCTTATTTCACTATGAATTTTGACAATGTTGGTCTGTTACCTTAATAGAGAGACAAGGTATGTTGACAAGGGATGGTCGGTTCCCTCTCTTGTCAATTTCTCAAGATACTCTATTGTTGTGGCCAGTATCAGGACTTTGTCACATTTGTGACTGTGTCTTATTTAATTGTATACATATACTACTTTCGTTAATGCATTCATCACTTGACCTGATATAGTGTTCTATGTGTTGCCATTATCTAGAATGTTGTTCTGTATTATGTTTAGGAGTTTTGGGCATCCATTTATAAAACTATTGTGTATATGTCAATGATCACATGATATTTTCATTCTCAACCTACTGGACAAATAGCAAAAACTTTTCCATGGTAGCTATATCATTCTATGTACCCAACAGAGCCATTTTGGGTTCCAGTACTTCCACACCAGATTGTCAACGCCCATGTGATCATTTCTCTTTGGTTGATTACAGCATTCTTCAAGGAATAACTTATTGTCTCATTGTGCTTTTGATTTTCCCTCTGACTGACAAAGTGTCTGATTATCATAGCAAAATGTTATAGACTGTGTGGCTTCAATAATAGAAGTGTAAGTCTCACCATCCTGAAAGTTCAGGATGAAGGTGCCAGAACATTCCTTTCTCAGGAGGGTCTATCAACAGGAAAATGCTGAACAGGGTCTGATGCTGAGGGCATCAAGAGGAAGGAACAGCCCGAACAAATCCACAGAAGTAGATCTCACAGACTCACACTCTGTTGTCTGTCCAGCACTGGAGCTGTAATCCGGGCCCAGCAGCAGCCTGGCCAATTACATATCAGTATCCTCATATGTCACAAAAAGACAACTGTTACATCTTCATCCCCTCTCCAGTAAGGTGCATCCACATGTGTGCCTTGGTCCATTTGCTACCCAGAGACTTACCCAGATCAGTCCTTCTACTTTGAGCCTTGAGTATGACTTCACCATTGTCTGTGATCTGTAAAGCTTATTTTTTAGTACTTCAGAGGCAAATGGGCACAGCCAAAATGACTCGCCAGGAACTAACTTGCCATGTCAAGATGAGAAAGAACTGACCTGCAGTTGGTGTGAACACTGGCTCCATAAAGTGCCCCATCAAAGAGAGTTACCAGATGAATGTGAGCTCCAGATAGAAGCAGATCAGGTCTTCTAGTCTCCGATGGTGATTTTCAACAAGAACCATTTATCATACCTAGCACGTTGGTGCATCAGCTTCTTGATAGTCTTCATCATTTGCTGAGTAGTGTCAAGGGAATGTTGGTACACGAAGAGAAAGGATACACAATACGAGTTTTAGCCTACTTTATACTCCATGTCCCTCAGGATAGCCCAGACTTGAACCCCACATAAGACCACAGTCATTGCTCCAACTCTCTGACCAATCTGTCCTTTCCACTTGAAGGAAATATTGATGCTCACAGGTGAGGAGGCCCATCACGTTTTGTTTCAGTGACTTTTTTCAATGTGTATTGATTCTCTCCCATTCAATTCACAGAGAATGAAATGTGTGAAAAGTCCTTTCCAGAATCAGTGCTCTCTCTGTAAAATGGTAATCTACTCCTTCAGGCGAATATCCACCAACCACTTATTTCAGGCATGGGCAATTCTCTGATTGGGACCTAAATTTTACTGAAGTGTTTGTTTAGAACTGAGGAGTTTTCCCATTTAGCCCAAAGGGTCTAGGAGGCAGGGACATCACAACATTAGAGGACTAGTTGTTTAGGGGAGGTGCCCTACTGGGAATATCCCTTATATTATTTAGGTAAAATTCAAACCACCAGTTTGTCATTGAAACCTTTAAAAAATGGAATTCAGTTATCTAATATGCTGCCAGCATTGTGCATTCCACAATCCTTGCTGTCTAATACCATTTTTCTGATTACAAGCAATCAATAGAAACACAAACCATGCCACTTTCCCTTCCCATCCACGGTGTCCCACACCTTGCACCTGGGAAAACACTGACCTGCCTTCTTTCCTTATGAATTTGACATATTCTGTCTGTTATCTTAATCGAGAGACACCGTATGATACCTTTGGATGCTAGCGTCTTTCTGTTGCCATTTCTCAAGTAAATTTCTTCCGGTGGCCAGCATCAGGACTGCTGTCACATTTATGACTGTATTTTGTTTCAGTTTATACCTATAAAATATTCATTAATGCATTCATCAGTTGACCTGATATTGTGGTTGCACATTTGTGACCTTATCTACACTGTAGTTCTGAATTCTGTTTAGGAGTTTCTCGGGATCCGTTTTGAATATTATTGTGTACATATCAATGGTCATGTGGTATTATCATTCTCAACAATATGGACATTTTGTGAACTGTTTTCCATGGTACCCACATCATTCTATGTATCTACCAGAGTTATTTGAGCATTCTTGTTCTTTCTCATTGCATTGTCAATGAACATGTGATCTTTTCTCTTTGGTTGATCACAGCATTCTTAAAGGAGTAGCATATTGTCTCATTGTGCTTTCGATTTTCCCTCCCTGCCTGACAAAGTGTCCGATTTTTGTAGCAAAAAATTATAGACTGCGTGGCTTCAATACGATAAGTGTATTTCTCACAATCCTGAAAGTTTAAGATGAAAGTGCCTGAACATTGCTTTCTCAGGAGTGTCTGTAAACAGAAAACTGCTCAGCATGGTTTGACGCTGAGGGCATCAGGAGGAAGGAACAGCCTGAGCAGAGCCACAAAAGTTGCTCTCCTCTCCGACTGACATCTGTTTTCTGCCCAGCACTGGAGATTTAATCCATGCCCACCAGCAGCCTGGCCATCACATTTCAGTACCCACATGTGTTACAAATAGGCAACTGTGATATCATCAACACGTCTTTAGGATGCCTCAGCCACAGAAGTCTTTTGGATCATTTGTTGCACAGAGACTTATCAAGGAGTGTCCTTCCACTTTGAGCACTGAGTGTGACTTCACCATTCTCTGTGCTCTGTAGAGGTTTTTTTTTTTTTTTACATACTTCACAGGCAAATGGGCACAGACAAAATGATGTCCCAGGAATCACCTTGCCACTTCAAAGAGGAGCAAGAACTAACATGCAGTTTGTGTGAACACTGGATGCATAAATAGCCACCTCAAAGAGTGTTTACAATTGAATGTGAGCTCCAGGTAGAAGCAGATCAGGTATTCTAGTCTCTGATGGTAATTTTCAAGAAGAACAACTTATTATTTTTCTAAATTTATTGGGGTGACAATTGTTAGTGAAATTACATAGATTTCAGTTGTACAATTCTGTATTACATCATCTATAAATCCCATTGTTTTTTCACAACCCAGAGTCAGTTCTCCTCCCACCACCATATATTTGAAGAACTACTTATAATACCTGGCAAGTTGGTGCATCAGGTTCTTGATTGTCCTCATGATTCGCTGAATAATGTCAAGTGAGTGTTGGTACATGGAGAGGAAGGATACACATTCGTATGTTGCTCTGTCAGTTCTGACAGGCATTAGGTTCTCCATAGTTCTGCCATATGAATTCCCATATATGTGCCTATCAACTGGCTGATTTGAGAGGGTTGGAAGTAATTCAGTAGAGGTCAGGTTCACCTGCAATTACCTAAAAAGAAAGGAAAGTCCACTTTCATTATGTGTTAACTCAGACGCTCTCTCAGTATATACTGTAGTTCTCCATATTCTACTTGTCAAAGGCACTGGATTCTACCGGGAGAAGACACTCCCGGCCACCCCTTAGCAGGTGACACAAGAAAGAATTGGAAGTCATGATAGATTCTCTGATCATACGTGGAGTCCCACATGCAAAATATACAGACTCTATGAGTAAAAGGGTGAAAATCGGGAATGTTTCCTCAATTATGAAGATCAGACTATTAAAGTAATACACAACAACATGCACAACATGTAAAAGCTGAAGAATACAGCAATGCCATAGGAGGCCATCAGAAACATGGAAAAGATAGGGAGAGGCACAGCAGATCCACAACAATCTGAGTTTTAGCTTGATTTATACTCCAAGTCCTTCAGGGTAGCCCAGGCTTGAATCCAAAGAGACCACAGCCATTGCCCTGCTCTCTGACCAATCTTTCCTTTACACTCCATGAAAATATCTATGCTCACAGGTGAGGAAGTCCATCACATTTTGTTTCAGAGACTTCTTTCAATGTGTAATTATTCTCTCCTTTTCAATTCACAGTGAATGAAATCTGTGAAAACTCCTTTACAAAGTCAGTACTCTCTGTAAAACGGTAATCTACTCCATCAGGCAATTATCCACCACCACACTTATTTCTAACCAGGGACTTCTCCCATTGGGACTTAAATATCACAGGGAGTGTTCGTTTGTAGAAATGAAGAGCTTTCTCATGCAGACCAAACAGGCTAGGAGGCGGGGACATGAAAACATTAGTGGACTTGCAGTTTTGGAGAGTTGCCCTACTTGGACTATACCTTACAAGTTTCGGGTAAAATTCACACCACAAGTTTGTCCTTGGAACCTTAAAAAATACAATTCAGTTTTGTCATATGCCAACAGCATTGTGGATTCCTCAATCCCTGCTGTCTATTAACATTTATTCTATTACAAGCAATCAAAAGAAAAACAAGCCATGCAACTTCCACTTCCTATTCACGTTGCCCCACAACTTGCACCCTGGCAAACACTGACCTTACTTCTTTCCCTGTGAATTTGATATAGTCTCTCTGTTATCTTAATAGAGAGACAACATATGTGGCCTTGTGATACTAGCTTCTTTCTTGCTATTTCCTCACCATACCTTCCTGCGGAGGCCAGCATCAAGACTTCTGTCACCTTATGACTGTATCTTTTGTCATTTTATACATATGCCACCATCGCTAATGCATTCGTCAGTTCACCTGATATTGTTTTTCTACCTTTTTGCCATTATCTATAGTGCAGTTCTGATTTCTGTTGAGGAGTTTCTGGTCATCAGTTTTTAAGCACTATTTTGTATACATCAATGATCACATGATATTTTCATTCTCAATATCCTGGACAAATTGTGAACTGTTTTCCTTGCTAGCTATATCATTGTAGGTATCCAGAAGAGACATGTGAGCATTCCAGTTCTTCTACATCACATTGTGAACCCACATGTGATCTTTTCTCTTTGGTTGATCACAGAATTCATGAAGGAGTAGCATACTGTCTCATTTGCTTTCGATTTTCCCTCCCTGAGCGATAAAGTGTCCGGTTCTCATAGTAAAATGTTATAGACTGTGTGGCTTCAATAACAGAAGTGTATTTCTCACTGTCCTGAGAGTACAAGATGAAGGTGCCAGAACATTGCTTTCTCACGAGGGTCTGTTAACAGGAAACTGCTCATCAGGGTCTGACACTGAAGGCATCAGGATTGAGGAACAGTCCGAGCAGAGACACAGAATTTGCTCTCCTCACAGTCTCATACTCTATTTTCTGCACAGCACTGGAGCTGTAATTAGTACCCATCAGCCACCTGGACAATCACATATCAGTATCCTCATGTGTCAAAAAATACAACTGTATCTTTTGATCTCTCCTCTAATTTCTTCTTTGACCCAGTACTTCTTTAAAAGTATATTGTTTAGTCTCAATGTATTTGTGTTTTTTCCGCTTTCTTTTTACAGTTGATATCCAATTTCAAAGCCTACATCCTACCAAAATTTTTGGGATGCAGCGAAAGTAGTTTTAAGAGGGAAATTTATCTCATTACAGGCCTATCTCAAGAAACAAGAAAACTCCCAAATAAACAACCTCATGTTACACCTTAAAGAACTAGAAAAAGAAGAACAAGTAAAACCCAAGGTCAGCAGAAGAAAGGAAATAACAAAAATTAGAGCAGAAATAAATGAAACAGAGAACAAAATGACAATAGAAAAAATTAATGTGACAAAGAGCTGGTTCTTTGAGAAGATTAACAAAACTGACAAACCCTTGGCTAGACTTACTAAGATAAAAAGAAAGAATACACTGATTAACAAAATCAGAAACGTAAAAGGGGAAGTTATCACGGACACCACAGAAATACAAAGGATCATCCAAGAATACTATGAAGGACTATATGCCACCAAATTCAACAACCTAGAAGAAATGGATAAGTTCTTAGAAACATATAGCCTTCCAAGGCTGAACCATGAAGAACTGGAAAATCTAAACAGACCGATCACCAGTAACGAAATTGAATCAGTCACCTAAAACATTCCCAAAAGCAAAAGTCCGGGACCAGATGGCTTCACTAGTGAATTCTACCAAACCTTCAAAGAGGATCTAATACCAATACTGCACACTCTTCCAAATAATTGAAGAAGAAACAGTACTCCCCAACTCATTTTATGAGGCCAATATTACCCTGGTACCAAAACCTGGTAAGGACAGCACAAAATAAAGAAAACTACTTACCAATATCTCTGATGAATACCGATGCAAAAATCCTAAATAAAATTCTAGCAAATCGAATACAACAATGCATTAAAAAGATTATTCCTCACGACCAAGTGGGGTTCATCCCCGGGGCACAAGGATGGTTCAACATACGCAAATCCATCAATGTGATACATCATATAAACAAAATAAAGCACAAAAATCATATGATTATATCAATTGATGCAGAAAAAGCATTTGACAAGATACAACATCCATTTATGATTAAAACGCTTAATAAAATGGGTATAGAAGGAAAATACCTTAACATAATAAAGGCCATATATCACAAGCCCTCTGCTAAGCCCATAATTAATCAAGAAAAACTGAAGCCCTTTGCTCTGCGTTCAGGAACACGACAGGGATGTCCCCTATCACCTCTGCTTTTCAACATCGTGTTGGAAGTCCTTGCCAGAGCAATCAGGCAAGAGAAAGAAATAAAAGGCATCCAAATTGAGAATGAAGAAGTTAAATTATCACTCTTTGCAGATGACATGATGCTATATATAGAAAACCCTAAAGACTCCACCAAAAAGCTATTAGAAACAATCAACGAATACAGTAAAGTTGCTGGCTACAAAATCAACGCACAAAAGTCCATTGCCTTCCTATATACCAACAATGAAATCTCAGAAAAAGAAATGTAAAAAACAATTCCTTTCACAGTTGCAACAATAAGAATAAAATACCTAGGAATAAACTTAACCAAGGATGTGAAAGACCTATATGCTGAAAACTATAAGACATTTTTGAAAGAAATTGAAGAAGACACAAAAAAATGGAAAGACATTCCGTGCTCACGGATTGGAAGAATCAACATAGTTAAAATGGCCATATTACCCAAAGCAATATACAGATTCAATGCAATCCCCATCAAAATCCCAATGGCATATTTTAAAGAAATAGAACAAAAAATCATCGGATTTGTTTGGAACCACCAAAGACCCCAAATAGCCAAAGCAATCTTAAGAAAAAAGAACTATAATGGAGGTATCACACTTCCTGACTTTGGCTTGTACTACAGGGCCACAATAATCAAAACAGCATGGTATTGGCCAAAAAAGAGACACATAGACCAATGGAATAGAATGAGAACCCAGAAATAAAACCACATAAATAAGGACAGAAACTTTTTGACAAAGAAGCTAAAAACATACAATGGAGCAAAGACAGCCTCTTCAATAAATGGTGCTGGGAGAATTGGATAGCCACGTGCAAAAGAATGAAACTGGACTGCTATTTGTCACCATGTACCAAAGTTAATTCAAAATGGATCAAAGACTTAAGCATAAGACCTGACACAATAAACTGCATAGATGAAAACTTATGTACTAAACTTATGGATCTTGGGTTCAAAGAGCATTTTATGAATTTGACTCCAAAGGCAATGGAAGTAAAAGCTAAAATAAACGAATGGGACTATATGAAACTTAAAAGCTTCTGCACAGCAAAAGAAACCATTGACAAAATAAAGAGGCCACCAACTGAATGGGAGAAGATTTTTGCAAACAGTGCCTCCGATAAGGGGTTAGTATCCAGAATATACAAGGAACTCATGCAACTCAACAACAAAAAAAACAAACAACCCAATTGAAAAATGGGCAGAGGACCTGAAGAGACATTTCTCAAAAGAGGACATACAAATGGCAAATAGACATATGAAAAAATGCTCAACATCGCTAATCATCAGAGAAATGCAAATCAAAACCACAATGAGATATCACCTCACCCCAGTCAGAATGGCGATCATCAACAAGACAAATAGTAAAAAATGTTGGAGAGGCTGTGGAGAAAAAGGAACCCTCATACACTGTTGGTGGGAATGCAGACTGGTGCAGCCGTTATGGATGGCGGTGTTGAGGTTCCTCAAAAAATTACGAATAGAATTGCCATATGACCCAGCAATCCCTCTCCTGGGTATCTACCCAAAAAATCTGAAAACATTTAGAGATAAAGACACATGTGCTCCAATGTTCATTGCAGCTTTGTTTACGGTGGCCAAGACATGGAAACAACCAAAATGTCCTTCGATAGATGAATGGATGAAGAAGTTGTGGTATATATACACAGTGGAATACTATTCGGCGGTAAGAAAATTTGATATAGGAACATTTGTGACAACATGGATGGATCTTGAAAGTGTAATGCTGAGCGAAATAAGTCAGACAGAAAAAGCAGAGAACCATGTGATTTCACTGATATGTGGTATATAAACCAAAAGCAACAAAAGAGCAAGACAAACAAATGAGAAACAGAAACTCAGAGAGACAGACAATGGTTTGGTGGTTGCCAGAGTGTAAGGGGGGTGGAGGGTGGGGGGTGGGAGATGAGGGTAAGGGGGATCGAATATATGGTGATGGAAGGAGAACTGACTCTGGGTGATTAACACACAATGGAATTTATAGATGATGTAATACAGAATTGTACACCTGAAATCTATGTAATTTTACTAACAATTGTCACCTCAACAAATTTAATTAAAAAAAAAATCTCAAAAAAGAAATACAGAAAAACAATTCATTTTGCAATTGCAACAAAATGAATAAAATACCCAGGAATAAACTTAACGAAAGATGTGAAAGATCTATATGTTGAAAAGTATGACATTAAAAAAAAAAACAAAAAAATTGAAGTCACAAAGAAATTGAAAGACATTCTGTATTCATGGATTGGAAGAATCAACATAGTTAAAATTGCCATATTACGCAACGCAATATACAGATTTAATGCAATCCTCATCAAAATCCCAGTGGCATTGTTTAAAGAAGTAAAATAAAAAATCATCAGATTTGTTTGGAACCACAAAAGACAATGAATAGCAAAAGGTATCTCCAGAAAAAGAACAATGCTGGAGGCATCACACTCCCTGACTTTAGCTTGTACTACAGGGCTACAATAATCAAAACAGCATGGTATTGGCAGAAAAACAGACACATAGACCAGTGGAATAGAATTGAAAACCCAGAAATAAATCCACATAAATATGGACAGATAACTTTTCACAAAATTATAAAATATACAACGAAGAAAAGACAGCCTCTTCAATAAATGGTGCTGGAAGAATTGGATAGCCACGTGCAAAAGAATGAATCGAGATTGCTATCTGTCACTATGAATCAAAATTAATCCAAAATTGATCATAGACCTAAACATAAGACCTGAAACAATAAACTGCATGGAAGAAAACATAGGTACTAAATTTATGGACCTTGGATTCAAAGAGCATTTTATGAATTTTACTCATCGGAAGGGGAGTAAACTAAAATAAGTGAATGGGACTATATGAAAATTAAAATCTTTTACACAGCAAAGGAAACCATTGACAAAATAAAGAGGCAACCAACTGAATGGGAGAAGTTTTTTGCAAACAGTGCCTCCGATGAAGGGCTGATATCCAAAATGTACAAGGAACTCATTAAACTCAAAAACAAAAAAAAACAAACAAATATCCTATTGAAAAATAGACAGATGACTTGAAGAAACATTTCTCCAAAGAGGACACACAAATGGCAAATAGACATATGAAAAAATGCTCAACATCACTAATCATCAGATAAATGCAAATAAAAACCACAATGAGATATCAATTCATCCCAGTCAGAATGGCTATCATCAGCAAGACAAATAGTAACAAGTGTTTGAAAGGCAGTGAAGAAAAAGAAACCCTCATACACTGTTGGTGAGAATGTAGACTGGTGCAGCTGTTATGGAAGACAGTGTGGAGATTCCTCAAAAGATTACCAATAGTATTACCATATGACCCAGCAACCCCTCTCCTAGGTATCTACCCAAAAAATCTGAAAACATTTATATATAAAGGCATGGATTCTCCAATGTTCATTGCAGCTTTGTTTATGGTGGCCAAGACATGCAAACAACCAAAATGTCCTTCAATAGTGAAATGTATACAGAAGTTGTGGTATATATACAAAATGGAATACTATTTGGTGGTAAGAAAATATGATATAGGAACATTTGCGACATGGATGGATCTTGGGAATATAATGCTAAGTGAAAGAAGTCAGACAGAAAAAGCAGAGAACCATATAATTTCACTGATTTGTGGTATATGAACCAAAAACAACAAAAGAACAACACAAATAATTGAGAAACAAAAAACTCATAGACACAGACAATAGTTTAGTGTTTACAAATGGGTAAGGATGGTGGGGATTGGGAGAGGAGGATAAGGAGGATCAAATATATGGTCATGGAAGGAGAACTGACTCTGTGTGGTGACCGAACAATGGGATCTATAGATGATGTAATACAGAATTGTACACCTGAAATCTATGTAATTTTACTAACAATTGTCACCCCAATAAATTTAATAAAATAAAATTTAAAAAAATCATTATAAAAATGAAACTCAGTTTTGTAATATGCCAACAGCATTTTACTTTCCTCAATCAGTGCTGTCTAACACCATTTTGCTGATGACAAGCCATCAACAGAACCCCAAGCCATGCACCTTTCACTTTCCATCCACACTGCCCCACACCTTGAGCCCTGGAAAACACTGACCTTCCTTCTTTCCCTATGATTTGGTATTGTCGGTCTGTTATCTTATTCGATAGACAGCCTGCGATACCTTGCGATGCTAGCGTATTTCCATTGCCATTTCTCAAGTAACTTTCTTTGGGTGTCCAACATCAGGATTACTTTCACCTTTATGATTATATTTGTTTCATTTTATACATATGATACATTCACTGATTCCTTCAACAGTTGACTTGATATTGTGTTCCTACATTTGTACCATTATCTACACTGCAGTTCTGAATTATGTTTACACGTTTCTGGGCATCTGTTTTAAACACCATTGTGTATGTATCAATGGTCATTTGATATTTTCAATTTCAACATCCTGGGCAACTTGCAAACTGTTTTACAATGTAGCTATATCATTCTATGTATCTAGCAGAGACATCTGAGCATTCCAGTTCTTCCAAATGCACATGTGATCTTTTCTCTTTGGTTGATCACAGCATTCTTTAAGGAGTAGCATTTTGTCTCATTGTGCTTTCAATTTTCACTCCTTGAGTGATAAAATGTCTGATTTTCATAGCAAAACATTATAGACTGTGTGGTTTCACAGATAAATGCATTTCTAACCATCCTGAAAGTCCAAGATGAGGGTTCCAGAATGGTGCTTTATCAGGAGAGTCTGTCAACAGAAAACGCTCAACAAGGTTTAATGCTAATGGCATCAGGAGAAAGGAACAGCCAGAGCAGAGCCACAGAACTCACTCACCTCACAGACTCACATTCTGTTGTCTGCCCAGCACTGGAGCTTTAATCCATGCCCAGCAGCCACCTGGCCAATCACATACCAGCATCATCATGTGTCAGAAAAAATACAACTGTGATATCATCATCCCCTCTCCAGGAGGCAACAGCCTCAGAAGTGTCTTCGACCAATTGTTGTCCAGAAACTTATAAGAACTGTCGTTCCACTTTCAGACCTGAGTGTCACTTCACCATTCTCTGTGATAAGTAGAGCCATGTTACTCATACTACAGAGGACCTCGGGCCTAGCCATAATGACTTTCCAGGAGTCACCTTGCCACTTAAAGAGGAGCAAGAACTGATATGAGGTTGGTGTGAGTGCTGTCTCCAAAAAGTGCCCCTTCAAAGAGTGTTCACTGAGGAATGAGCTCCATGTATCATCAAACATGGTCTTCTAGTCTGTGATGGTGATTTTCAAGAAGATACACTTATATCTAGCAAGAATGGGTAGCAGATTCTTGATTGTCCTCATCATGTGCTGAGAAGTGTCAAGGGAGTGTTGATTCATGGAGAAGGATACACATTTGTATGGTGCTCTCTCAGTTCTGACACACAGGATAAACTCCATGGGGTTCACATCTGAATTCCCCAATACATGACTAAAAACTGACTGATTTCAGGGGGTTGGATGTAATTCAATAGAGGTAAGGTTAGCCAGAAATTACCTAAGAAAAAAAGGAAGGTCCACTCTCTTTGTTTATTGGCTCAATATATACTGTAGTTCTCCATATTCTGCTTGTCCAAGACCATGAATTTCTCTGGGGGAAGACACTCTCTACCATCCCTTAGCAGGTGACACAACAAAGAACTGGAAGTCACAATAGATTATCTGACCACACGTGGAGTGCCACATGTAAAATATACAGACTCTATGAGTAAAAGGGTGAAAATTGGGAATGTATCCCCAATTATGAGGATCAGAGAATTAAACAAAAAAAACATAACATGCACAATATGTAATAGATGAAAGAGATTGGCATGCCATAAGGGACCCTCAGTAACCTGGATGAGAATGCGAGAGGCAGAGCAGATCCTCAGTAATCTGAGTTTTAGCCTCCTTTCGACTCCAGGTCCCTCAGGAATGCCCAGGCGTGAACCCCATAAGAGACCACAGCCTTTGCATGGCTCTCTGACCAATCATTATTTTCTACTCGAAGGCTATATCTGTGCTCACAGGTGAGGCATCACTTCATGTATTGTTACTGAGACTTCTTTTAATGTGTAATGATTCTCTCCCATTCAATTCACAGTGAATGAAATCTGTGAAAACTCCTTTCCAAAATCAGTGCACTCTCTGTAAAATGGTAATGTACTCGATTTGGCAAATATCCACAACTACACCTATTTCTAGCAAGGGCATTTCTCTCATTGGAAGCTAAATTTCACTGCAGTGTTTGGTTTAGAACTGAGGAGGGAGATCCATCACAACTTTAGAGGACTTGGGGTTTAGGAGAGGTGCCCGACTGGGAATATCCCTTACATTGTTTTGGTAAAATTCACACCACCAGTTTGCTATTGGAAACTTTAAGAAATACAATTCGGTTTTGTAACATACCTTACCTTGTTTTGGTCAAGTTCAACCCTCCCTATTGCCTTAGGAAACTTTAAAAAATAAAATTCAGTTTTGTGATATGCCTACAGCATTTTAATACCATTTTTCTGTTTAATACCATTTTTCTGATTACAAGCTATCAATAGAACCCCAAGCCATGCAACTTTCAATTCCCATCCATGCTGCCCCACACCTTGCACCCTGGCAAACACTGATCTCTCTTATTTCCCTATGAATTTGACATTGTTATTCTGTTATATTAATGGAGAGATTGCATATGTGGCGTCGAGATGCTGGCTTCATGCTCTTGCCAATTTCTCAAGATATTTTATTTCTGTGGCCAGCATAAAGACTTTTGTCTCCTTTACGACTGTATTTAGTTCCATTTTATACATATACCACCTTCGTGAATGCATTCATCAGTTGTCTTGATATTGTGTGTCTACATTTTTGCCATTATCTACCTTGCAGTTCTGAATTCTGTGTAGGAATTTCTGGGCATCTGATGTAAACACTATTGTGTGTATATCAATCGTCACATGGTATTTTCATTCACAGCATCTTGGATAAATATCAAACTGCTTTCCATGGTAGCTATATCATTCTATGTATCCAGCAGAGACATGTGAGCATTTCAGTTCTTCCAAATCACATTGTCAACTCACATGTGATCTATTCTCTTTGGTTGATCACAACAATCTTGAAGGAGTAACATAATGTTTCATTGTGCTTTCAGATTTCCCTCCCTGAATGATAGATAGTGTCCGATTTTCATTACAAAATATAATAGACTGTGTGGATTCAATAGCAGAAGTTTATTTCTCACTGTCCAGAACTCTAACATTAAGGTGCCAGAACATTGCTTTCACAGGAGAGTCTGCCAACAGGACACAGCTCAGCAGGACCTGACGCTGAAGCCGTCATGAAGAAGGAACAGCCCGAGCAGAGCCAGGGAAGTTGCTCTTCTCACAGCTTCACTCTGTGTTGTCTAACCAGCACAGCAGCTGGAATTTGTGCCAATTAGCTGTCTGTCAAATCACATATCAGTACCCTTGTATGTCACAGAAAGTCCACTTGACATCATCATTCCCTTTCGAGGAGGCGGCAGCCACAGATACGTCTTTGTCCATTTGCTGCCTAGAGAAATATCCAGGACTTTCTTCCAATTTGAGCCTTAAGTGTGACTTCATCATTCTCTGTGCTCCATAGAACCATCTTTCTCATACTGGAAAGGCTCTTGGGCCCAGCAAAAATGACTTGCCAGGAATAACTTTGCCACTTTAAAGGGGAGCAAAAATTTATATGCAGTTGGGGTGAGATTTGGTTCCAAAAAGTGCCACACCAAAGAATGTTACTAGATGAATGTTAGCTCCAGATTGAAGCATAACGGGTTGAAATCTCTGCTGCTTATTTTTGACAAGAATCACTTATACTTCACAAGTCAGGGCATGAGATTCTTGATTGTCCTCATCATTTGCTGAGTAGTGTCAAGGGAGAGTTGCTACATGTAGAGGAAGGATACACATTTGTATGGTGCTCATTCACTACTGACAGGCAGGATGGGCTCCCTGGGTCTGCCATCTGAATCCCCCGTTACATGCCGTCAACCGGCTGATTTCAGAATTTTGGATGTAATTAGGTAGAGGTCAGGTTCACCAGGAATTACCGAAAAAGAAAGTAAGGTCCACTTTTTTGTGTGTCCACTTTTGTCTCAGTAGCTGGCTCAGTATATACTGTAGTTCTCCATATTCTACTTGTCAAATACACTGAAATTCTCTGGGGAAGTCATTCTCTGCCACCGTTTGACAGGCTATGTAACAAAGAATTGGAAGTCATCACAGATCCTCTGACCACACGTGGTGTCCCACATGCAAAATGTGCAGACTCTCTGAGTAAAAGTGTGAAAATTGGGAATGTTTCCTCAATTATGAAGATCAGAGTATTAAAGAAATGCACATACTATGTGTAAAATATAAAAGATGAAACAGAGAGGCATGCCGTATTAGGTCCTCAGTAACATGGAAGACAATGGGAGAGATGCACAGCAAATCTGCAGCAATCAGAATTTTAGCCTGATTTAGACTACAGGTGCTTCAGACTAGCCTTGGCTTGATCCCCATTAGAGACCACAGCCATTACACTGCCTCTCTGCACAATCCTTCCTTTCCACTCAAAGGAAATATCTAAGTTCACTGGTAAGGAGACCCATCACGTTATTTGTTTGTTTGTTTGTTTTTGTTGTTGTTGTTGTTGTTGTTGTTGTTATTTTCAGAGACATTTCTTAATGTGTAAGGTCTTCCTTCCAATTTACAGTGAATGAAATCTGTGAAAACTCTCCTCCAAAATCAGTGGTCTCTGTTAAAAGGGCAATCTACTCCATCAGGTAAATATCTTCCATCGCACCTATTTCTAGCAGGGGCAGTTCTCCCATTGGGACCTAATTTCACTGGCTGTGTTTTTGTTTTTGAACTGAGGAGCCTTCTCATGTAGACCAAAGGGTCTTGGAGGCATGGCCATCACAACATTAGAGGATTGTGATTTACAAGGGGTGCCCTACTGAGAAGATCCCTTACATTGTTTTGGTAAAATTCATACCACCAGTTTGCCATTAGAATCTTTAAAAGATAAAATTCAGTTTTGTAATACGCCACCAGCTTTGTGCTTTCCTCAAACCTTGTTGTCTATACGATTTTCTGATAACAAGCGATCAATAGAAATGGAAGCCATGCAACTTTCACTTCCCATCCATGCTGCCCCACACCATGTGCCCTGGTAAACACTGACCTGCCTTCTTTCCCTATGAATTTGACATGCTTACGCAGTTATCTTAATGGAGAAACAACATATGTGACCTTGGGATGCTAGCTTTTTTCTCTTGCCAATTTCTCTATGTACTTTCTTCCTGTAGCCAGCATCAAGACTTCTGACTCCTTCATTACGGTATCTTGTTTCATTTTATACATATATCACCATCTCTTATGCATTCATCAGATGACCATCTATTGTGTTTATACATTTTTGCCATTATCTACAGTGCAGTTCTGAATTCTGTTTAGGAGGTTCTGGGCATCTGTTTTAAACACTATTGTGTATATACTAATCGTCAAAAGATATTTTCATTCTCAACATCCTGGATAAATAGCAAACAGTTTTCCTCATTAGCTATATTATTCTATGTATGTACCAGAGTCATGTGAGCATGCCAGTTCTTACACATTGCACAAAAATGCACAAGTGAACTTTTCTCTTTGGTTAACCACAGCATTCTTGATGGAGTAGCATTTTTTATCATTATGCTGTCGATTTTCCCTCGCTGATTGATAAAGTGTCCTATTTTCATAGCAAAATGTTGTAGACTGTGTGGCTTCAATAACAGTAGTGTAGTTCTCTCCATCCAAAAGTCCAAGATGAAGGTGCCAGAATGTTGGTTTCTCATGAGGATCTCTCAACAGGAAACTATTCAGCAGGGTCTGATGCTGATGGTGTCAGGAGGAAGGAACACCCCGAGCAGAGCCACAAATGCACAAACGTTGCTATCCTAACAGACACACTCTGCTGTCTGCCCAGAACTGGAGATGTATTCCGTGTCCATCAGCTGCCTGGCCAAACTCATATCATTATCCTTGTGTGTCACAAAGAGAAAATTGTGACATCATATTCCCCTCTCTTGGAGGGGAAGCCACAGGATGCCTTGGAACCTTTCCTACACAGAGACTAATCCAGGACAGTCCTTCCACTTTGAGATATGAGTGTGACTTCACCATTCTCTGTGCTTCATAGAGGCTTCTTCCTCATACTACAGAGGCCCTTGGGCCCAAACATAATGTCTTGCCAGGAATCACCTTGCCACTTCAAAGAGGAGGAAGTACTGACATGCAGTTAGTGTGAGTGCTGGCTCCAAAAAGTGCCCCATCAATGAGTGTTACCGGATGAATGTGTCCTCCAGATACAAGCAGATTGGGTCTTCTAGTCTGTGATGGTGATTTTCAATAAGAACCACCTATCATTCCAAGCAAGTATGGGCATCAGGTTCTTGATTGTCCTCATCATTTGATGATTAGGGTCAAGAGAATTTTGGTACCCAGAGAGGAAAGATACAAATTGTATGTTGCTCTGTCAGTTCTGAAAGACAAGAGGCCTCCATGGGTCTGTTACCTGAATTTCCCAATGCATGTCTATCAATGACTGATTTCACTGGGTTGGATGAAATTCAGTAGAGGTCAGTTTCGCAAAGATTTAACTAAGAAAATAAGGAAGGTCCACTTTATTTTTTGTGGTCACAGAAGCTGGCTCAGTATATCCTGTATTTCTCCATATTCTACTTGTCAAAGACACTGAATTTCTCCAGAGGAAGACAGTCTCTTACACCCTTAACAGGTGACTTAACAAAGAACTGGAAGTCACAATAGATTCTCTGACCACACATGGAGACCCACATGCAAAATGTACAGAATCTATGAGTAAAAGTGTGAAAATTGGGAATGTTTCCTCAATTATGAAGATCAGAGTACTAAATTAACACACACAACATGCATTAAATTTAATAGATGAAACAGATAGGCATGCCATAGATGCGCTCAGTAACATGGAGGAGAATGGGAGAAGTACAGCAGATCTGCAGCAAACAGAGGATTAGCCTGATTTACACTCCGGGTCCTTCAGTATAGCCCCTGCTTGAACCCTGGAAGAGACCACAGCCATTGCTCCAGCTCTGTGAGACTCCTCCCTTTCCACTCGAAGGAAATATTTATGCTCACAGATGAGGAGGCCCATCATGATTTTTTCAGAGACTTCTTTCAATGTGTAATGATTCTCTCACTTTCATTTCACAGTGAATGAAATCTGTGAAAACTCCATTCCAAAATCAATGCTGTTTCTGTAAAATGGTAATATACTCCATCAGGCAAGTATCCACCACCACACTGATTTGTAGCAAGGGCACTTCTCCCATTGGGACCTAAATCTCACTGGCAGTGTTTGTTTTTAGAACTGAGGAGCTATCTCCTGTAGCCCAAGTGTCTAGGAGGCAGGGTCATCACAACATTAGAGGACTTGTGGTTTAGGAGAGGTGCCTGACTGGGAATATCCCTTACATTGTTTTGGTAAAATTCATACCACCACATTGCCATTGGAACAATTAAGAAATACAATTCAGTTTTGTAATATGCCAACAGCATAGTGCTTTTCTCAGTGCTTGCTGTCTAATACCATTTTTCTGATTACAAGCGGTAAATAGAAACCCAAGACATGCAACTTTCACTTCCCATCCATGATGCCCCACAATTTGCTCCCTGGCAAACACTGAACTGCCTTCATTCCCTATGAATTTGACATTGTCATTCTGTTATCTTAGTCGAGAGACAATGTATGTGGCCTTCAGATGCTAGCTTCTTTCTCTTTCCATTTTCTCAAGACACTATCTTGCAGTGTCAAGCATCAGGACTTCTGTCACCTTCATGACTGTATCTTGTTTCCTTTTATACATATAACATGTTCACTAATGTCTTCATTAGTTGACCGGATATTGTGTTTCGACATATTTGCCTTTATCTACACTGCAGTTGTGAATTATGTTTAGGAGTTTTAGGCATCCATTTTAAACTATTGTGTATATACTGATGTTCACGTTATATTTTCATTCTCAAAATACTGCACAAAAGCAAAATGTTTTACATGGTAGTTATATCATTCTATGTATCCAGCAGAGACATATGAGCATTCCAGTTTTTCCACATCGCTTTGTCAAGACACATGTGATCATTTCTCTTGTATAGCATAAAGTCTCCTTGTGCTTGTGGTTTTCCCTCCGTGAGTTATATATTGTCCGATTTTCATAGCAAAATGTTATAGGCTGTGGTGCTTCAATAACAGAAGTGTATTTCTCAGCCTCCTGAAAGTACAAGATGAAGGTTCCAGAATGTGGCTTTCTCAGGAGGGTCTGTCAACTGGATACTGCTCAGCAGGGTCTAACGCTGAGGGCGTAATGTGGAAGGAACACCCCGAGAAGAGCCCCCAAATTAACTGTCCTCACAGACTCACATCTGTTGTCTGCGCAGCACTGGAGCTGTAATCCATGCCAAAGAGCTGCCTGGGTAATCACATATCATTATCTTCATGTGTCACATAATGGAAACTGTGACATCATCATCACCACTCCAGGAGGACACAGGCACAGAGGTGCCTTAGAATATTTACTTCCCAGAAACTTATCCAGGGCAGTCCTGCCTCTTCGAGCCTTGAGTGTGACTTAACCATTCTCTGTGTTCCATACAGCTTTATTTTCATACTACAGAGGCCTTTGGGCCCAGGCACAATGACTTGCCAAGAATCACCTTGCCACTTCAAAGATTAGCAAGAAGGGACATGCAGTTGGTGTGAGTGCTTGTTATAAAAGAGCTCCATCATTGAGTGTTACTGGATGAATGTGAGCTCCAGATAGAACGACATGGTCTCATCGTCTCTGATGGTGATTTTCTACAAGAACCAATTTCCATACCTGGCAAGATTGTGCGTCATGATTGTCCTCATCACTTGCTGAGTAGCGTCAAGGGAGTGTTGGTACAAAGAGAGGGAAGATACACATCTTTATGGTGCACTGTCCATTCTGAGAGGCAGGATGTGCTCCAAGGGTCTGCCTTCTGAATTCCCTGACATGTGCCTATCTAGAAGCTCATTTAAGAGAGTTGGATATAATTCAGTAGAGGTGAGGTTTGCCAGGAATTATGTAAGAAAGAAAGGAAGGTTCACTTTCTTTGTGTGTGGGCTCAGTGTTTGGCTCAGTATGTACTGTAGTTGTCCATATTCCACCAGTCGAATACATTGAATTTCTCTGGGGAAGACACTCTAGGCCACCCCTTAGCAGGTGAGATAACAGAGAATTAGAAGTCACGCTAGATTCTCTGACCACACATGGAGTCCCAAAGGTAAAATACACAGACTCTATGAGTAAAAGTGTGAAATTTGGGAATGTGTCCTTAATTACTAAGATCAGAGTATTAATGAAACACACATCATATTCACAAAATGTAAAAATGAAACAGAAAGTTATGCCACATGAGGCCCTCACTAACATGGAAGAGAGAGGGAGGGGCACAGCCGATCCACAGCATTCTGAGTTTTAGCCTGAATTAGGCACCAGGTTGTTCAGGATAACCCAGGCTTGAATCCCGCAAGAGACCTCAGTCATTGCCCTGACTCTCTGACCAATTCTTCCTTTCCACTCAAAGGAAATTTCTATGCTCACAGGTGAGGAGGCCCACCACGTTTTGTTTCAGAGACTTCTTTGAATGTGTAATGATTCTCTCCCTTTCAATTCACAGTGAATGTAATCTGTGAAAACTCCTTTTCAAAATCAGTGCTCTCTATGTAAAATAACAAGCTCCTCCATCAGGCAAATATCCACCACACACTTAATTCTAGCAAGGGTAATTATCTTATTGGTACCTAAATTTCACTGGCAGTGTTTGTTCTTATAACTGAGGAGCTTTCTCACGTAAGCCAAAGTGTCTAATAGGCAGGTCCATCACAACATTAGGGGACTTGTGGTTTAGGAAAATTGCCCTGCTGGGAATATACCTTACAATGTTTTGGTAAAATTCACACCATCAGTTTGCCATTGGAACCTTTAAAAAATACAATTCAGATTTGTAATATGCCAACATCATTGTGGTTTCCTCAATCCATGCTGCATAACTCCATTTTTCTTATAACAGGAAACAAAATCCATGCAACTTTCACTTCCCATCCATGGTTCTCCATAGTTTGTGCCCTGGCAAACACTGATGTGCCATCTTTCCTTATGATTTAGACATTTTTGATCTGTTATTTTATTGGAGATACAGCATAGGTGGCCTTGGGATGCTAGCTACTTTCTTGCCAATTTCTCATGATACTTTGTTGAGTTGTCCAGTATCAAGACTTCTGTCACCTTTATGACTGTATCTTGTTTCGTTTTACACATATACCACCTTCGCTCCTGCATTCATCAGTTGACTTGATATTGTGTTTCTACATTTTTGCCATTATCTACATTACAGTTCTGAATTATGTAAAGGAGTTTCCGGACATACGTTTTAAACTCTAGTGTCTATATATCAATGGTCACGTGAATTTTTCATTCTCAGCATCCTGGATAAATAGCGAACTGTTTTCCATAGTAGCTATATCATTCTATGTATCCACCAGAAACATGAGAGCATTTCAGATCTTCCACAACACACTTTCCACACATATGTGATCTTTTCTCTTTGATTGATCACAGTATACTTCAAGGAGTAGCATATTGTCTCATTGTGTTTTCTGTTTTACCTCCCTGACTCATAAATGTTCTGATTTTCATAGCAAAATGTTATAGACTGTGTGGCTTCAATAAGAGATGTGTATTTCTCACCATCCGGAAAGTCTAAGCTGAAGGTGCCCAAATGTATTAAAGAAATGTGGACAACGTGCACAAAATATAAAAGATAAAACAGAAAGTTATGCCATAGGAGGTCCTCGGTAACATGGAAGAGAATGGATGGTGCACACCAAATCCGCACCAATCTGAGTTTTAATCTGATTTAGACTCCAGGTACTTCAGGATATCCCAGGCTTGAACCCCGCAAGAGATCTCAGCCATTACCCGGCTCTCTAACCCAGCCTTCCTTTCCACTCGAAGGAAATATCTATGCTCAAAGGTGTGGAGGCCCATCACACTTTGTTTCAGAGTCTTTTTTCAATGTGTAAAGATTCTCTCCCTTTTAATTCACAGTGAATGAAATGTGAGAAAACTCCTTTAAATTCAGTGCTCTCTGTAAAATGTAATGTTCTCCATCAGGGAAATATTCACCCCCCACACTTAATTCTAGCAAGGGCACATCACCTATTGGGACCTAAATTTCACTGGCAGTGTTTGTTTTTAGAAATAAGGAGCTCTCTCATGTAGCCCAAAAGGGTCTAGGAGGCAGGGCAATCACAACATTAGAGGACATTTGGTATATGAGAGGTGTCCTACGAAATAGACCATCAATTTTTTGGGGGGTAAAATTTACAAAACCAGTTTGCCTTTGGAATATTTAAAAAACTACAATTCAGTTTGGTACTATGCCAACAGCATTGTACTTTGCTCAATCCGTACTGTCTAATACCATTTTTGCTGATTACAAGTAACATAATCCATGCGAATTTCACTTCACATACACACTGCCCCACACCTTGCACCCTGGGACACACTGACCTGACTTCTTTTTGGGGGGCAATGTGCACAAAATATAAAAGATAAAACAGAAAGTTATGCCATAGGAGGCCCTCAGTAACATGGAAGAGAATGGGTGGTATGAATTTGACATCGTTTGTCTCTCATCTTAATGGAGAAAGAGCGTATGTGTCCTTATGATGTCAGCTTCTTGTTCTTGCCAATTTCTAAAGATACTTACTTGCTGTGGCCAAGATCAAGACTTATGTCACCTTTATAACTGTATGTTGCTTCATTTTATCTTGTTCTTTTCTTGATTTTGGTTTATATACCACATACCAGTGAAATCACATGCTTCTCTGCTTTTTCTGTCTGATTTATTTCGCTCAGCATTACACTCTCAAGATCCATCCATGTTGTCACAAATATTCCTATATCATCTTTTCTTACTGCCGAATAGTATTCCATTGTGTATATACACCACAACTGCTTTATCCATTCATCTATCGAAGGACATTTTGGTTGTTTCCATGTCTTGGCAACGGTAAACAAAGCGACAATGAAGATTGGAGCACACGTGTCTTTATGTCTAAATGTTTTCAGATTTTTGGGGTAGATACCCAGGAGCGGGATTGCTGGGTCATATGGTAATTCTATTCATAATTTTTTGAGGAACCTCCACATTGTCTTCCATAATGGCTGCACCAGTCTGCATTCCCACCAACAGTGTATGAGGGTTCCTTTTTCTCCACAGCCTCTCCAACACTTGTTACTATTTGTCTTGTTGATGATAGCCATTCTGACTTGGGTGAGGTGATATCTCATTGTGGCTTTTATTTGCATTTCTCTGATGATTAATGATGTTGAGCATTTTTTCATATGTCTATTTGCCATTTGTATGTCCTCTTTGGAGAAATGTCTGTCCAGGTCCTCTGGACATTTTTCATGCAATCCTCATCAAAGCCCCAATGGCATTTTTTAAAGAAATAGTACAAAAAAATCATCAGATTTTTTTGGAACCACAAAAGACCCCAAATAGCCAAAGCAATCTTAAGAAACAAGAACAATAATAGAAGTATCACACTTCCTGACTTTGGCTTGTACTACAGGGCTACAATAATCAAAACAGCTTGTTGTTTCATTTTATACGTATACCGCCACCATTAATGCATTCATCAGTTTACATGATATTGTGTTTCTACATTTTTGCCAAAATCTACAGTGCAGTTCTAAATTCTGTTTAGGTGTTGCTTTGCATACATTTTAACAATACTTTGTGTATATCAATCATTACATGATATTTTTATTCTTAATATACTGGACATTACGAACTGTTTTCCATGGTAGTTGTATCATTCTATGTATCTACCAGAGATTGTGAGCTTCCAGCTCATCCACATCGCATTGTCAAAGCACATGTGATCATTTCTCTTTGGTTGATCACAGCATTCTTGAAAGAGTGTCTAACTGTGCTTTAGATTTTCCCGCCCTGACTGATAGTTTCTGATTTTCATAGCAACATGTTACGCACTGTGTGCTTTCAATAACATAAATGTATTTCTCACAATCCAGAAGTCCAAGATGAAGGAGCTAGAACATTGCCTTTGCAGGAGAGTCTGTCAACTGGGCACTGCTCAGCAGGGTATGATGCTAAGGGCATCACGAGAGAGGAAGAGACTGAGCATAGGCACTGAAGTCACGATCCTAATAGACTCACACTCTGAGGATTGTCCTGCACTGGTTCTTTAATGTGTGGCCAGCAGCTGCATGGCCAATCACATGTTAGTATCCTCACTTGTCACAGAAAGGCAACTGTGACATCATCATCCATTTTCCAGGAGAATGCAGCAATCAAGGAGCTTTGGACCATTTGCTGTCAAGAGACTTATCCAGGACATCCATCCACTTTGAGCCCTGAGTGTGATTTAAATATGCTCTGTGCTCCATAGAGCAATCTTTCTCATACTACAGTGGCCCTTGTGCCCATCCATGATGACTTCCAACAAATCATCTTGCCACTTCAAAGAGCAGCTAGAACAGACATACAGTTGGTGTGTGTGCTAGTTCCAAAAAGTGCCCCATCAATGAGGTTTATCAGATGAATGTGAGATACAGATATTAGCAGATCGGGACTTCTAGACTCTCATGTTGATTTTCAAAATGAACCACGTATACATAGCAAGTTGGGGCATCAGGTTCTTGATTGTCCTCATAATTTGCCGAGTAGTGTCAAGGAAATGTTGTTACATAGAGAGGAAGGATACATATTTGTATGGTGTTCTGTCTGTTCTGACTAACAGGGTGGGTTTCATGGGTCTACAATCTGAATTATGTGATAAGTGCCTATCAAACGACTGATTTCAGAGGGTGGGGTGTAATTCCGTAGAGGTCAGGTTTGCCTGAAATTACTGAAAAAGAAAGGTAGGTCCAGTTTCTTTGTGTGAGGGATCTGTAGCTGCCTCAGTATATACTGTAGTTCTCCATAATCTACTTGACAAAAACACTGAATTTCTCCATTGAAGACACTGTCAGCCACTCCATAGCAGGTGACATAACAAAGAATTGGAAGTCACAATAGATTCTCTGACCACAGAGGTAGTCCCACATGCAAAATGTATAGACTTTATAGTAAAATTATGAAAATTGGGAGTGTTTCCTCAATTTCACAATCAGAGTATTAAATAATGCACACTACGTGTGCCAAAGGTAAAAGATTAAACAGATAGGCATGCATTAAGAGGCCCTCAGTAACATGGAAGAGAATGGGAGAGGCACTCCAGATCCACAGCAATCCAAGTTTTAGCTTGATTTAGACTTCGGGCCTTCATGATAGTGAAGGCTTGTACACCGCAAGAGACCATAGCCTTTGCCATGGCTCTCTGACCAATCCTTCCTTTCCACGTGAAAGAAATATCTATGCTCACAGTATAGGAGGTCCACCAAGTTTTGTTTCAGAGACTTCTTTCAATGCATAATGAGTCTCTTCCTTTCAATTCACAATGTATGAAATCTGTGAAAACTCCTTTCCAAAATCAGTGTTCTCTGTTAAACAGCAAGCTATGCCATCAGGCAAATATCCACTACAACACTAATTTCTAGCAAGGTCACTTCTCCCATTGGGACCTAAATTTTACTGTCAGGGTTTGTTTTTAGCACTAATGTGCTGTCTCATGTACCCCGAAGGGTTTAGGGGGCAGAGCCATTATAACTTGTGGTCTATGAGAGTTGCTCTACTGGGAATATCCCTTACATTGTTTTGGTAAAATTCACACCACTAGGTTGCCATTGGAACCTTTAAAAAATACAATTCAGTTTTGTAGTTTCCTTACAGCATTGTGCTTCCCTAAATCCTTGCTGTCTGAAACCATTAGATTACAAGCAATCAATAGAAACACGAGCCATGCAACTCCCAATTCCCATCCATGCTGTCCAACACCTTGTGCCCTGGCAAACAGTGACCTGCCTTTTTTCCCTATGAATTTGACATTTTTGTTCTGTTTTCTTCATGGAGAGACAGCGTATGTGGCCTGGGATGCCAGCTTCTTTCTTTCCTATTTCTCAAGACACTTTCTTGCTGTAGCCAGTATCAGTACTTCTGTCACCTTTATGACAGTGTCTTCTTTCATTTTATACATACCCAACCTTTGTGAATGCATTCACCAGGTGACCTGATAGTGTATCTCTACATTTATGCCATTATCTACAGTGAAGTTGAGAATTCTGTTTAGGATTTTCTGGGCATCCTTTTCAAACACTATTATGTATATATCAATGGTTACATGATACATTCTTTCTCTACATACTGAGAAATATTGAACCATTTTTAACGGTACATATATCATTCTATGTATCCACCAGAGACATGTTAGCATTCCAGTTCTTCCAAATTGCATTTCAATGGGTGTTTAATCTTTTCTCTTTGGTTGATCACAGCATTCTTGAAGGAGTAGCATATTGTCTCGTTGTGCTTTCAATTTTCCCTCCCTGACCTATAGTGTCCGATTTTCATAGCAAAATGTATAGACTCTGTGGGTTCTATAACAGAAGTGTATTTCTCACCATCCAGAATCCAAGATTAAGTTGCCAGAATCTTTCTTCGCTTGAGCATCTGTCAACAAGAAACTGCTCAGCAGGTCTGACGCTCAGGTGTCATGAGGAAGGAACAGCACTAGTAGAGCCACAGAATTCAGTCTCCTCACAGACCTACAATCTGGTTTTTGCCCAGCACAGGACCTTTAATCTGTGCCCAGCAGCTGCCTGACCAATCACATATTGGTATTCTGATATATCACAAAATGCCAAGTGTGACATCATCATCTCCTCTCCAGGAGACCTCAGCCACACAGGTGCCTTGGACCATTTGCTGCCCACAGATTTATCTAGGACAGTCCTTCCACTTTGAGCCCTGAGTGTGATTTCAACATTCACTGTGCTCCATAGAGCCTTCTTTCACATAATAAAAAAGGTATTTGATGCCAGACATAATGACTTGCCAGGAATTACCTTTCCACTTCAAAGAAGAGCAAGAACTGACATGCAGTTGGTGTTAGCAGTGGCTACAAAAAGTGCCCCATGAAAGAGAGTTTCCAGATGAATATGAGCTCTGGATAGAAACATATAGGGTTTTCTAGGCTCTAATGGTGGTTTTCAATAAGAACTGCTTATCATACTTAGCCAGTTGGGGCATCAAGTTCTTGATAGTCCTCATCATTTGCTGAGTAAAGTCAAGACTGTGTTGGTACACGGAGAGGAAGGATACACATTTGTATGTTGCTTTGTCAATTCTGACAGTTAGGATGCGCTCCATGGGTTGGTGATCTGTATTTCCCCATATGTGCTTATCAACCAGCTGATTTCAGAGGGTTGGATGCAATTCCCTAAAGGTCATGTTTGCCAGGAATTACCTAAGAAAGAAAGGAGGGTCCAATTTCTTTCTGTGTGGGCTCAGTAGCTTTCACAGTATATAGTGTAGTTCTCCATATTCAACATAAGAAAGACTGTCAATTACTCCAGGGGAGACACTCTCTGCCACGACTTAGAAGGTCAAGTAACAAAGAATTGGAAGTCATGAGTGATTCTCTCAGGAGACATGGAATCTCCCATGCAAAAAAAAAAAAAAAAAAGGACTTTCTGAGTAAAAAGGTGAAAATTGGGAATGTTTCCTCAATTACGAAGGTCAGCGTATTAAAAACAAACAAACAACAAAAAAAAAAACGCACGTAACATGCCAAAAATGTAAAACAAAAAATGGAGAGTCAATGCTGTAGGAGACATTCAGTAACATGGAACAGAATAGGAAAGGCACAGCAGATCTGCAGCAATCAAGTTTTCTCCTGATTTAGACTCCTTGACCTTGACGATGGCCGAGGCTTGAATCCCGCAATAGACCACCGCTGTAGCCCTGGCGTTCGGACCAAATTTTCTTTTCCACTCGAACAAAACATCTATGTTCACAGGTGAGGATGCACATCACGTTTTGTTTCAGAGACTTCTTTCAATGTGTAGTGATTCTCTCCCTTTCAATTCACTGTGAATGAAATCTGTGACAACTCCTTTCCAAAATAAGAGCTCTCTCTGTAAAATGGTAATCTATTACATCAGAAAAATGTCCACCACCACACTTATTTCAAGCAAGGGTACTTCTCCCATTGGGACTTAAATTTATCTGACAGTGCTTATTTTTATAACTGAAGAGCTTTCTCATGTAGCCTAAAGTGTCTAGGAGGCAGGGTCATCACAACATTAGAGGACTTATCGTTTAGGAGTGGTGCCCTACTGGGACTATCCCTTACATTTTTTGGTAAAATAGACACCACCAGTTGCCTTTGGAACATTTGTGACAACATGGATGGATCTTGAGAGTGTAATGCTGAGCGAAATAAGTCAGACAGAAAAAACAGAGAACCATGTGATTTCACTGATATGTGGTATATAAACTAAAAGCAACAAAAGAACAAGACAAACAAATGAGAAACAGAAACTCATAGACACAGACAATGGTTTGGTGGTTGCCAGAGGGTAAGGGGGGCGGGGGGTGGGGGGTGGGAGATGAGGGTAAGGGGGATCGAATATATGGTGATGGAAGGAGAACTGACTCTGGGTGATGAACACACAATGGGATTTATAGATGATGTAATACAGAATTGTACCCCTGAAATCTATGTAATTTTACTAACAATTGTCACCCCAATAAATTTAATTAAAAAAAAAAAAGAATTCAGTTTTGTATTATGACCACAGCATTGTACTTTCCTCAATCCTTTCTCTCTAATACCACTGTTCTCATTACAAACAATCAATGGAAACCCAAGTCACACAAATTCCAATTCCCATCCACGCTGCCCCACACCTTGCACCCTGGCAAACACAGACCTGCCTTCCTTCACTATGAATTTCACATTGTTGTTGTGTTATCTTAATGGAGAGACAGCAAATGTAGCCTTGGGATGCTAGCTTCTTTCTTGTCAATTTCTCAAGATACTTTCTTGCAGTTGCCAGCATCAGGACGTTTGTCACCTTTATGACTGTATATTGTTTCATTTTATACATATACCACCTTCTCTAATGCATTAATCAGTTGACCTGATATTGTGTTTCTACATTTTTTCCATTATCTGCTGTGCAGTTCTGAATTTTGTTTAGGAGTTCCTAATCATCCGTTTTAAATACTACTCGGTACATATCAATGGTCATGTGATATTTTCATTATCAACATCCTGGACAAATAGAGAACTGTTTTCCACAGTAGCTATATAATTCTATGTATCAAACAGAGACATGCGAGTGTTCCAGTTCTTCCACATCGCATTGTCAATGTACATGTGATCTTTTCTCTTTGGTTGATCACAGCATTCTTGAAGGAGTAGCATATTGTCTCATTGTGCTCTCCATTTTCTCATCCTGGGTGATAAAGTTTTGGAATTTCGTACCAAAATGTTATAGTCTGTGTGGCTTCAATAACAGAAACGTATTTCTCACCATCCTGAATGTCCAAGATGAAGGTGCCAGAATATTGCTTTCTCAGGAGGGTCTCTCAACAGGGAACTGCTCAGCAGGATCTGTCACTGAAGGTATCAGGAGGGAGGAACAACCCAAGCAGAGCCACAGAAGTCAATCTCCTCACATACACACACTCTGTTGTCTGCCCAGTGCTGAACCTGTAATACGTGCACAGCAGCCATCTAGCCAATCACATATCAGTATCCACGCCTTTCACAAAAGCACAACAGTAACATGATCATCACGTCTCTAGGACGCCACAGCGACAGAGGTGTCTTGGACAATTTGCTGCCCAGAGACTTATCTTTCCACTATGAGAACTGTGTGTGACTTCCTCATTATCTGTGCCCCATATAGCCATCTTTCTTATATTAGAGAGGCCTTTGACCCCAGCAAAAATGACTTGCCAGGAGTCACCTTGCCACTTCAAAGTGAATGAAGAACTTATATGCACTTGTGAGCTCTGGCTCCAAAAAGTGCACAATGAAAGAGTGTTCCCGGATGAATAGGAGCTCCAGATAGAAGAAGGTCGGGTCTTCTAGTCTCTGATGGTGATTTTGAACCAGAACAACTTACCACACATAGCAACCTGGGGCATCAGTTTCTTGATTGTTCCCATCATTTGCTGAGTAGTGTCAAGGGTGTGTTGATACGTGAAGAGGAAGGATGCACATTTGTGTGGTGCTCTCTTAGTTCTGACAGGCAGGTTGGGCTCCATGGGTCAGCCAACTGAATTGCCTGATACATACCTATCAACCAGCTGATTTCAAAGGGTTGGATATAATAGCGTAGAGGTCAGATTCGCCAGGAATTACCTAAGAAAGAAAGGAACATCCACATTCTTGAGTGTAGGCTCAGCAGCTGGCTCAGTATATAATGTAGTTCTCTATATTTTACTTGTCAAAAGCACTGAATTTATTCGGGGAAGTCACTCTCTGCCACCCATTAGCAGGTGACGTAACACAAAATTGAAAGTCATGAGCATTCTCTGACCAGATATGAAGTCCCACATGTAAAATGAACACACTCTCTGAGTAAAATTGGGAACATTGGTAATGTTTATTCAATTATCAAGATCAGAGTATTAAAGAAAAGCATATAACATATGCAAAATGTGAAAGATCTAACAGATAGACATGGCATAGATGGCCCTCAATAACATGGAAGAGAATGGGAAAGACACAACAGATTCGCAGCAATCCTAGTTATATCCTGATTTAGACTCCAGGTCCTTCAGGATAGCCAAGGCTTGAACCCCACAAGAGTCAACAACCATTACCCTTGCTCTCTGACCAATCTTTCCTTTCCATGCAATTATAATATCTATGCTCACAGGTGAGGAGGCCCATCACGTTTTGATTCAGAGATTTCTTTCTATGTGTAATGTTTCTCTCCCTTTCAATTCACAGTGAATAAATTCTGTGAATATTCTTTTAGAAAATCTGTGTTCTATCTGTAAAATGTACTCCATGAGGTAAATGCCCACCACTACATTTATTTCTAGCATGGACACTTCTCCCATTTGGACCTAAATTTTACCGGCAGTGTTTGATTTTAGAACTGAGGAGCTTACTCATGAAGCCCAAAGTGTCCTGGAGGCAGGGCCATCACAACACTAGACGACTTGAGGTTTATGAGAGGTGAACTAAAGTGAATATAACTAACATTTAATTGGTAAAATTCACAACACAAGTTTGCCATTGGAACCTTCACAAAATAAAATTCAGTATTGCAATATGCCAACAACATTGTGCTTTCCTCAATCCTTGCTGTCTAATACCATTTTTCTGATTACAAGCAACCAATAGACCCCAAGCCATACAACTTTCACTTCCCATCCATGCTTCCCCACACCTTGTGCTCTAGCAAATACTGACTTGCCTTCTTTCCCTATGAATTTGACATTTCTGGCTTATTGACTCAATGGAGAGACAGTGTATGTGGCCTTGGGATGCTAGATTCCCTCTCTTGGTGATTCCTCAAGATACTTTCTTGCTGTGGGCAGTATCAAAACTTTTGACACTTCTATGGCTGTGTCTTGTTTCATTTTATACATATACCTCCTTCACTAATGCATTCATAAGTTGACCTGATATCTTTCTCTACATTTTTGCCATTATCCACAGCGCAGTTCTGAATTATCTTAAGGAGTTTCTGGACATCCGTTTTAAACCCTATTGTTTATATATCAATGGTCATGTGATGTTTTCATTATCCATATCCTGGACAAAGAGCAAACTTTATCCATGGGAGCTATATCATTCTATGTATCCAGCAGAGAACAGGGACTGTTCAGGTTCTACCTCATTGCATTTTCAATGCACATGTGATATTTTCTCCTTGGTTGATCACAGCATTCTTGAAGGGTAACATATTGTATCATTGTGCTTTCGATTTTCCCTCTCTGACCGTCAATGTGTCCTAATTCCATAGCAAAGTGTTATAGACTATATGGCTTTAATAACAGAAGTGGATTTCTCACCTTCCTGAAACTCCAAGATGAAGGTGCCAGAACATTGCTATCTCAGGGGGCAATCCTGTCTGTCAACAGGAAACTGCACTACAGGTTCTGACGCTGAGTGTATCAGGAGGAAGAAACAGCCCGAGCAGACCCACAGAAGTCACTCTCCTCACACACTAACACACTTTTGTCTGGCCAGCAATGTAACTTTTATCCGTGCCCAGCATCCACCTGGTCAATCACATAAAAGTATCCTCATGTGTCACAAAAAGACAACTGTGACATCATCATCCCCTCTCTAGGAGGCCTCATCCTCAGATGTGCCCTGGAACTTTTGCTACACAGAGACTTATCCAGGACTCTCCTTCCACTTTGAGTCCTGAGGGTGACTTACTTCACCATTCTCTGTGTTCCAAAGAACCATCTTTCTCAAAATAGAGAGGCCCTTGGGCCCAGGAAAAATGACTGGCCAGTAATCAGCATGCCACTTCAAAGAGGAACAAGAACTTATATGCAGTTAGTGTGAGCGCTGGTTCCAAAAAGTGCACCTTCAAAGAATGTTCCCAGATGAATATGAGCTCCACTTAGAAGGAAATCATGTCTTCTAGTCTCTGATGGTGATTTTGAACCAGAACCACTTAACCTAGCAAGTTTGGGCATCAGGTTCTTGACTGTCCTCATCATGTGCTGAGTAGTGTTAGGGAATTGTAGGTACATGGAGAGGAAGGATACACAAATGAAAGGGGCTCTGTCAGTTCTGAGAGGCAGGATGGGTGCCATGGGTCTGCTTCTGAATATCACGATATGTGCCTAAAAACCTCCTAATTTCAGAGGATTGGATATAATTCAGCAGAGGTCTGGTTCACCAGGAATTACCTGACAAAAAAAAAGAAGATCCACATTTTTTGTTTGTGGACTGAATTGCTGGTTCAGTATATACTGTAGCTCCCCATATTCTACTTGTCAAAGACCCTGAATTTCTCTATGGAAGTCACTCTCTGCCACCCGTTAGCGTTGCCATAATACAGAATTGAAAGACAAGATAGATTCTCTGACCATACATGGAGTCCCACATGCAAAATGCACACACTCTCTAAGTAAAAATGTGAAAATTGGGATTGTTTACTCAATTATCAAGATCAGAGTATTAAAGAAAAGCACATAACATATGTAACCTGTAAAAGATGAAACAGATTGTCATGCCACTGGAGTTCCTAAGTTACATGGAAGAGAAGGGAGAGGCACAGCAGATCCAGAGCAATACGAGTTTTAGCATGATTTAGATTCCAGGGTCTTCAGGATAGGCTTAGGTTGAATGCTGAAGAGACCACAGCCATTGCCCTGGATCTCTGACCAATCCTTCCTTTCCAATTGAAAGAAATGTCTATGTTCACAGGTGAGGAAGCCTATCACATTTTGTTTCAGAGACTTGTTTCAATGTTTCCTCAATTATGAAGATGAGAGTATTAAAGAAACACACATAACATGCGCAAAATGTAAAAGATGAAATAGATAGACCTACCATAGGAGGCTCTCACAAACATGGAAGAGAATTGGAGAGGCAGAACAGATCTGCAGCAATACGAGTTTTTGCCCGATTTAGACTCTAGGTCCTTCCGGATACCCCTGGCTAAAACCCCACAAGAGACCACAACCATTGCCCAGGCTCTCTGTCAAATCCTTCCTTTCCACTCAAAGGAAATATCTATGCTCACAGGTGAGGAGGCCCATCACATTTTGTTCCAGAGACTTCTTTCAATGTGAAATTATTCTCTCCCTTTCAATTCACAGTGAATGAAGTCTGTGAAAAGTCGTTTCCAAAACCAGTGCTCTCTCTTTAAAATGGTCATCTACTCCATCAGGGAAACATCCACCAACACACTTAATTATAGCAGGGCACTTCTCCCATTTAGACCTAAATTTCACTGGCAGTGTTTGTTTTTAGAAATGAAGAGCTTCCTCTTGTAGCCCAAAAGGGTCCAAGAGGCAGGGCCATCACAATGTTAGAGGACATGTGGTTTATGAGACGTTTCCTTTGGAAATATCTGTTACAATGTTTTGGTAAAATTCACACCACTGGTTTGCCGTTGGAATCATTTTAAAAATACAATTCAGTTTTGTAATATGCCAATAGCATTGTGCTTTCCTCAATCCATGCTGTCTAATACCATTTGTCTGATTATAAGCAATCAATAGGTACCCAAGCCACGCAACTTTCAATTCCCATCCACGCTGGTCCACACCTTGCAACATGGCAAACACTGACCTGTCTTCCTTCCCTATGAATTTGACATTGTCTGTCTGTTATCTTAATCGTGAGACAGCATATGTGGCTTTGGGTCGAGCTAGCATCTTTCTCTTGCCAATCATATGATGCTTTCTTGTTGTGGTCAGTATCAGGACTTCTGTCACCTTGATGGCTGTATCTTGCTTCATTTTGTATATATACCCCCTTCGCTAATGCATTTAACCAGTGACCAGATAATGTTTTTCTACATTTTTGTCATTATCTACAGGGCGTTCCTGAATTCTTTATAGGAGTTTCTGGGCATCCGTTTTAAAGACTATCATGTATATATCAATGGTTATGTGAATTTTTCATTCTCAACATCCTGGACAAATAGCAAACTATTTTCCACGGTAACTATAACATTTTATGTATCAATCAGAGACCTGTCAGCGTTACAGTTCTTCCACATCACGTTGTCAATGCGTATGTATGTGGGCTCAGTAGCTGGCTCAGCATATAATGTAGTTCTCTATATTTTACTTGTCAAAGACAATGAATTTCTTAGGAGAAGTCACTCTCTGCAACCCCTTTGTAGGTGATGTAACACAAAATTGAAAGTCACAAGGATTCCTGACCACACATGAAGTCCCACATTTAAAATGTACACACTCTCTGAGTAAAATTGGGAAAATTGGTAATGTTTACTCAGTTATAAAGATCAGAGTATTCAAGAAAAGCGCATAACATACAGAAAATGTCAAAGATCTAAAAGATAGGCATGGTGTGGAAGGTCCTCTGTAATGGAAGAGAATGGGAGAGGAACCACAGATCCAGAGCAGTCTGAATTTTATCCTGATTTAGACACCAGATCATCAAGATAGCAAAGGCTTGAACTGCACAAGAGATCAGAGCCATTACCCCAGCTCTCTGACCAATCCTTCCTTTATACTTGAAGGAAATATCAATGCTCATAAATGAGGATGCGCATAAAGTTTTGTTTCAGAGACTTCTTTCAATGTGATTTGATTCTCCCCCTTTCACTTCACAGTGAATGAAATCTGTGAAAACTCCTTTCCAAAAACAGTGCTCTCTGTAAAAACCATCAATCTATTCCATCCGGAATATATCCACCACCACATTTAATTCTAGCAAGGGAACTTCTCCCATTGGGATGTACATTTCACTGGCAATGTTGGTTTTTAGAAATGAGAAGCTTTCTCATCAGTACTTCTCTCACATTTATGACTGTATCTTGTTTTATTTTATACATATAAAACCTTTACTAATGCATTTTCAGTTGATGAAATATTATGACTACATTTTTGCCATTATCTGTAGTGCTGTTCTGAATTCTGTTTACGAGTTTCTGGGCATCAGTTATAAACACTATTATGTATATATTAACGGTTACATGATATTTTCATTCTCAACATACTGGACAAATAACAAACTGTTTTCCACAGTAGCTTTATCATTCTATTTATTCACCAGAGACATGTGAGCATTCCAGTTCTTCCAAATTGAATTGATACCCCACGTGTGATCTTCTCTCTTTGGTAGATCACAGCATTCTTGAAATAGGTTCATATTGTCTCATTGTGCTTTCAATTTACCTTCCCTGACTGATAAAGTGTCTAATTTTCATAGAAAATGTTACAGACTGTGTGGTTTCAATAACAGAAGGAAATTTCTCACCATCCTGATAGTCTAAGATGAAGGTTCCAGAATGTTACTTTCTCAGGAGTGTCTGTCAACAGGAAACTGCTCAGCAGGGTCTGACGCTGAGGGCACCAGGAGGAAGGAACAGCCTGAGCAGAGCCATAGAAGTCATTCTCCTCACAGACTCACACTCTGTTTTCTACCCAGCCCTGGAGCTGTAATTTGTGCCAAGCAGCCACCTGACCAATCACATATCAGTATCCTCATGTGTCACAAAAATACAACTGTGACATCATTATCCGTTCTCCAGGAGGCCACAGCCACAGAAGTGCCGTGGACCTTTTGCTGCCTAGAGCCCCATCCAGATTAGTCCTTCCATTTTTAGCCCTTTGTGTGACTTCACTATTCTCAGTGCTCTATAGAGCCAAGTGATTCATACTACAGAGGTCCTTGTGAACAGCCATAATGACTTGCCAGGAATCATCTTGCCACTTCAAAGAGGAACAAGAAATGACATGCAGTTGGTGTGAACACTGACTCCAAAAAGTACACCATCAAGAGTGTTACCTGATGAATGTGCTCTCCAGATAGAAGCAGATCAGGTCTTCTAGTCTCTGATGGTGATTTTCAACAAGAACCACTTATCATACCTAGCAAATTGGGGAATCAGGTTCTTGATTGTCCTCATTATTAGCTAATTAGTGTCAACGGAGTATTGGTACACGAAGAGTAAGGATGCACATTTCTATGGTGCTCTGTCATTTCTGACATGTATGATGGGTTCCACATTTCTGCCACCTGAATTCCATGGCAAATGCCTATCAACCGAATGTTTTCAGAAGGTTGAATGTAATTCAATGGAGGTCAGGTTTGCCAGGAATAACCCAAAAAGAAAGCTAAGGTCCACTTTCTTTGTGTGTTGGCTCAGTATATAATGTATATATTCTACTTCAAACACAGAATTTCTCCAGGAAGACACTCTATGTCACACTTTAGCAGGTGACCTAACAAAGAACTGAATGTCACAATAGAATCACTACCACACATGGAGTACCATATGCAAAATGATCAGACTCTATGAGTAAAATGGTGAAAATTGTGAATGTGTCCTCAATTATGAAAATCAGAGTAGTAAAGTAACACACACAACATGTGGAAAATGTAAAAGTTGAAACAGATAGCCATGCCATAGGAGCCCCTCAATAATATGGAAGAGAATGGGATAGGCACAGAAGATCTGCAGTAATACAATTTCAGCCTGATTTAGACTCCAGATCCTTCAGGATAGCATAGGCAAGAGACTACAGCCATTGCCCTAGCGCTCTGAACTTCCTTCCCATTCAAAGGAAATATCTATGCTCACAGGTGAGGGGTCCCATCAAGTTAGGTTTCAGAGACTTCTTTCAATGTGTAATGATTGTTGCCCTTTCCATTGACAATGAATGAAATCTGTCAAACTCATTTCCAAAATCATTGCTCTCTCTGGAAATCGGTAATCTATTCCATCAGGCAAATATCCACAACCACATTTATTTCTAGCAAGGCCACTTCTCCCATTGGGAACTAAATTCTACTGGCATTGTTTGTTTTAGAACTGAGGAGCTTTCTCATGTAACCCAAGGGTTCTAGGATTAAAGGTCATCATTAAATTATAGCACTTGTGGTTTAGGAGCGGTTCCCTACTGGGAATATCCCTTACATCATTTTGGTAAAGTTCACCCCATGAGTTTGCCATTGGAACCTTTAAGAAATGCAACTCAGATTGACATCATCAAAATGGCAGTGTGAGGTGAGCCTCTGTAAATCTTCCATGGAATTTACAACTAATCGAACAGCTATAACAAAACAAAGGACTCCCTGCATTGCAGACAGTCATGAGGAAGACGCTCACTACTAAATTCACCTAAAGGTGGGTGAGTCACGCTAGAGAGGGTGGAGGGAAGGGAGAAGTGTGGAGACAGAGCTGCATGGGCAAAAGACGCAAACCTAGCTCAGTGCTCTAAGTTTGCTGCATCGAGGAAACACCACAGCTTCAGGAGAGGGAAGAACTCAGCCTGTAGGGATCTACTTATGGCCCACAGTGCTGAGGGGACAGGGTATAATATGGCTGAACACAATGCTCACGGCAGAGACCTCGGAGGAAAGACTGAGGGAAAAAGGATGAAATCGGTAGCTTTAGCCCTCACTGTGGAGCACAGAACCGAAGCCTTAGGCACTGATACTAGCCGCCCCCTCCCTACCCTCCCAAAGCTTGCCCTGCCACCACCTGATCGGTGCTATAAATGGAAGAGTAGCAGTGTCATATCAAAAGAACAGAATATTTGCTCTTCTGAGAACTGTGGACTTCAGACACAGATTCGCAGCACAACTAGTTTGAGCAAAGGGGAGGGAGCTCTGGAAACAGGACCAGATGTGGCGGTGTCACCACCATTGCTCTGGACCACCTCACGACTCACTCCACCCCTGGACCCACATATCTGAATGGATCCCTGCTGGAGTAAACAGAACTGCTGAAACACAGTCTCTGAATCTGGTGCAGGAAGAGCTTTGGAACATCAAAAGCTCTCTGCATACCCACAAAGACACTGAGCCCTGTTACTCAGGTGAACTTTTTTTTTTTTTTTTTTTTTTTTTTTTAAGGAAGCCCATCTTCCAGGGAATCTCCTGATTGTGTGAGAAGGTGGAATAGTGCAGAGAAAACATAGCACTACCATGTGAGAGAGAATAAAAAGCTGCGTCAAAAGAAAATAAAACATTATTCCAACAAGTACTGGAAAACAATAGAAAATTTTCTTCCTATCAGAATGTTGCCGAACCACTGCTGTAGATGTTGAGGAAGAGAAATAATAAATAAGTAATTGCCATGAATAACCAAGGCAACAAGACCACTCAGAGCTAAAGTGAAAAGCCTCCAGGAAAAGAACTTAAAGGTGTGGAAATATATGACTTAAGTGATAGAGAATTCAAGCTTGCAGTTCTGAAAAAACACAACGAGAAGCGACTAAACACAGAAAGGCAGTTTAATGAACTTAGAAACACAATGAAAGAACAACATGTGCATTTTACGAAAAAGATTGAAATTTTAATAAAAAAAAAAATAGAGTTTCTGGACAGTAAGAACTCTATAGAAGAAATTAAGAATGAAATAGCCAGCTTAGGTAGTAGAGTTGACCAGATGGAGGAAAAAATCAGTGACATCGAAGATAGAAAACTGGAAATGACATGGATATAAGAGGAAAGAGACTGGAGTCTTAAAAGAAATGAAAGAACTCTACAAAACCTTCTGACTTCATCAGAAAGAGCAATATAAGAATAATGGGCATACCAGAAGGAGAAGAAAGAAAGAAGGGAACAGAGAATATATTCAAACAAATTTTCGATGAGAACAACCCAAACTTGTGGACAGAACTGGACCCTCGAATGCAAGAAGGAACTAGAACACCTAAATACATCAATCCCAACAGGCCATATCAAAGGCATACTGTAGTGAAGCTGTCTAAAATCAACAACATAGATAGAATCCTCAAGGCAGTCAGGGAAAAGAAGACGGTGATATACAAAGGAAAGCTGATTAGATTATCATCAGCTTTTTCAGCAGAAACTTTACAAGCCAGGAGGGAGTGGAATCAAATATTCAAACTCTTAAAAGAAAGAAATTATGAGTCAAGAATAATATATCCAGCAAAGATACCCTTTATATAGGAAGGAGGAAAAAAGACCGTTCATAACATACAGAAGCTGAGGGAATTTTCTAATACACGACCTGCACTACAAGAAATAATAAAGGAGGCTTTTCGACCACCATCAACAGGGACAATTTGTGGCAACCAAAACATAAAAAAGTGGGAGAGTAAAGGCCTGAACCGGAATACGGGAAAGGAGAAAGTAAGCGTGCTGAAGAAAACAGCATACTCTAAATATGAAACTTTCCTTTATACAAACTTAAGTATCACCACTCAAAAAAAAAACCCAGAACTGAAATATATACTGTAATAAAAGAAGAAACAGAGGGAAACATTATAGAATACCACCACACAGAAATAATAGACAACAACAAAAAAAAGGCAAAGAAACAATGGAGACACAGCCTTACCAGAAAACTAAAGATAGAATGACAGGATAGCGTCACATATAAAGAATCACCCTAAATGTAAATGGGATGAACTCACCAATAAAAAGGCACAGAGTAGCAGATTGGATCAAAAAACTAAACCCAACCATATGCTGTCTACAAGAGACACATCTCAGCTACAAGGACAAGCATACACTCAAAGTGAAAGGGTGGAAATTGACATTTCAAGCCAATGATACCCAGAGAAAATCAGGTGCAGCCATAATGATATCAGATAAAACAGACTTCAAGGTGAAAAAGATAACAAGAGACAAAGATGGACATTTCATAATGGTGAAGGGGACTGTACAACAAGAAGACATAACAGTCATCAATATTTATGCCCCCAATCAGGGAGCACCGAAATACACCAAGCAACTACTAACAGAACTAAAGGTAGAAATTGACCAAAACACAATTATACTAGGTGACTTAAATACATCATTGACAGCTATGGATAGATCATCCAAACAGAAAATAAATAACGAAATAGCAGCCCAAAATGACACATTAGATGAAATGGACATAATTGACATTTATAGAGCACTTCATCCTAAAACATCAGACTATACATTCTTTTCTAGTGTACACGGAACATTCTCAAGGATAGCCATATATTGGGACATAAAATCTGCCTCAGCAAATTTAAGAAGATTGAAATCGTACCAGCATATTCTCTGATCACAAGGCTTTGAAATTGGATATCAGCTGCAAAAAGAAAGCAGGAAAAAACACAAATCATGGAGATTAAACAACATACATTTAAAGAACGACTGGATCAAAGAAGAAGTTAGAGGAGAGATCAAAAGATACATAGAAACAAAAGACAATGAAAATACATCTTACCAAATTTTTGGGATGCAGAGAAAGCAGTTTTAAGAGGGAAATTTATCTCATTACAGGCCTATCTCAAGAAACAAGAAAAATCTCAAGTAAATACCCTCATGTACACCTAAACAACTAGAAAAAGAAGAACAAGTGAACCCAAGGTCAGCGGAAGAAAGGAAATAACAAAAATCAGAGCAGAAGTAAATAAAATAGAGAACAAAAAGACAATAGAAAAAAATAATGTGACAAAGAGCTGGTTCTTTGAAAAGATTCACAAAATTGACCAACCCTTGGCTAGACTCACTAAGATAAAAAGAGAGAAGACTCTTATAACAAAATCAGAAATGAAAAAGGGGAAGAAATACAAAGGATCATCCAAGAATAATATGAAGGACTATATGCCACCAAATTCAATACCCTAGAAGAAATGGACAAGTTCAAGAAACATATAGCCTTCCTAGGCTGAACTATTAAGAACTGGAAAATCTAAACAGACCGATCACCAGGAACGAAATTGAATCAGTCATCCAAAACCTTCCCAAAAGCAAAAGACCAGGACCAGATGGCTTCACTAGTGAATTCTACCAAACCTTCAAAGAGGATCTAATACCAATTCTGCTCAAGTTCTTCCAAAAAATTCAAGAAAAGACACTACTCCCAACTCATTTTATGAGGCCAGCATTACCCTGATGTCAAAACCTAGTAAGGACAACAAGAAAAAAAGAAAAATACAGACCAATATCTCTGATGAATACAGATGCAAAAATCCTAAGCTAAATTCCCGCAAATCAAATACAACATACATTAAAAGAATTTGTCACATCCCTAAAGACTCCACCAAAAAGCTTTTAGAAACAATCCACAAATGTATAACGTTGCTAGTTCAAAATCAACATACAAAAAAAAAAAAATCAACATACAAAAGTCCATTGCATTCCTATATACTAACAATGAAATCTCAGAAAAAGAAATACAAAAAACAATTCCTTTTGCAATTGCAGCAAAATGAATAAAATACCTAGGAATCAATTTAACCAAGGATGTGAAAGACCTATATGCTGAAAACTACACGACATTTTAAAGAGAAATTGAAGGAGTCACAAAGAAATTGAAAGACATTCTGTCCTCATGGATTGCAAGAATCAACATAGTTAAAATGGCCATATTAACCAAAGCAATATACAGATTTAATGCAACCCCCATCAAAATCCCAATGGCATTTTTAAAGATATAGAACAAAAAAAAAATCATCAGATTTGTGTGGAACCACAAAAGACCCCAAAATAGCCAAAGCAATCTTAAGAAAAAAGAACAATACTGGAGGTATCCCACTTCCTGACTTTGGCTTGTACTACAGGGCTACAATAATCAAAACAGCATGGTTTTGGCAGAAAAAGCAGACACATAGACCAACGGAATATTATTGAGAACTCTGAAATGAAACCACATAAATATGGACAGATAATTATTGACAAGTACTAAAAACATACAATGGAGCAAAGACAGCCTCTTCAATAAATGGTGCTGGGAGAATTGGATAGCCACATGCAAAACAATGAAATTAGACTGCCATTTGTCACCATGTACCAAAGTTAATTCAAAATGGATCAAAGACTTAAGCATAAGACCTGACACAATAAACATATGTATTAAACTTATGGACCTTGAGTTCCAAGAGCATTTTATGAATTTGACTCCAAAGGCAATGCAAGTAAAAGCTAAAATAAACAAAAGGGAGTATATGAAACTTAAAAGCTTCTGCACAGAAAAAGAAACAATCAACACAATAAAGAGGCAACCACTGAATGGGAGAAGACTTTTGCAAATGGTGCTTCCTTAAGGGCCTAATATCCAAAATATACAAGGAACTCATGAAACTCAGCAACAAAAAACAAACAAAATAATTGAAAAATGGGCAGAGGAACTGAAGAGACATTTCTTCAAAGAGGACATACAAATCGCAAATAGACATATGAAAAAAAGCTCAACATCATTAATAATCAGAGAAATGCAAATAAAACCCATAATGAGCTATCACCTCAACGCAGTCAGAATGGGTATCACCAACAAAACAAATAGTAACAAGTGTTGGCCTTCGATAAATGAATGGATAAAGAAGTTGTGATATATATACACAATGAATACTATTTGGAGGTAAGAAAAGATGATATAGGAACATTTGTGACAACATGGCAGGATCTTGAGAGTGTAATGCTGAGCGAAATAAGTCAGACAGAAAAAGCAGAGAACCACGTGATTTCACTGATATGTGGTAAAACAAAAACAACAAAAGAACAAGACAAATGAGAAACAGAAACTCATAGACACAGACAATAGTTTAGTGGTTACCAGAGGGTATAGGGAGTTGGGTGTGGGAGATGAGGGTAAGGGGGATCAAATATATGGCGATGGAAGAACTGACTCTGGGTGGTGAACACACAATGGGATTTATAGATGATATAATACATAATTGTACACCTGAAATCTATGTAATTTTACTAACAGTTGTCACCCCAATAAATTAGAAAAAAAGTAAATAAACAAACAAAAATATCCTTTGATAGATGAATGGATAAAGAAGTTGTGATGTATATACACAATGGAATACTCTTCTGCGGTAAAAAAAAAAAAGAATATGTAGGAAGATTTGTGACAACATGAATGCATCTTGAGCATATAATGCTAAGCAAAATAAGTCAGACAGAAAAGCAGAGAACCATATGATTTCACTGATGTGTTGTATATAAAAAAGCAAACAAGAAAAGAACAAGACAAAAAAATAAGAAACAGAAACTCAAAGACACAGACTATAGTTTAGTGGTTACCAGAGGGAAAGGGGGGTTGGGGGTGGGAGATGAGAGAAAGGGGGAGCAAATATATGGTGATGGAAGGAGAACTGACTCTGGGTGGTGTACACACAACGGGATTTATAGATGATGTAATACAGAATTGTAAACCTGAAATCTGTGTAATTTCACTAATAATTTTCACGCCAATAAACAAAAAACTTCATTAAAATAAACAATCATTTCAAAAAAATGCCAGAGTTTTGTAATATGCCAACAGCATTGTGCTTTCCTCAATTCGTGCTGTCATATACCATTTTTCTGATTACAATATATCAACAGAAATCCAAGCCATGCAAATTTCATTTCCCATCCACGATGACCCATACCTTGTGCCCTGGAAAACACTGACCTGCCTTCTTTCCCCAATAATTTGATATTGTTGGTCTGTTATCTTCATCGAGAGAAAGCTTTTGATACATTGGGATGCTAGTGACTTTCTGTTGCCAATTTCTCAAGTGACTTTCTTGCGGTTTCCAACAACAGGACTACTGTCACATTTTGACTGTATCCTGTTTCCTTTGATATATGTACCACCGTCGCTAATGCCTTCATCAGTTGACATGATACTGTGTCTCTCCATTTGTGCCATTATCTACACTGCAGTTATGAATTCTGTTTAGGAGTTTCTGGGCATCCGTTTTTAAACACTATTATGTATATGTCAATGGCCATGTGACATTTTCATTCTCAACACACTGGACAAATAGAGAACTGTTTTCCAATGTAGCTATATCATTCTTTGTTTCCAGGAGAGACATGTGAGCATTCAGTTCTTCCAAATCACACAGTCAACACATGTAATCTTTTCTCCTTGGTTGATCACATTATTGAAGGAGAAGCATATTGTCTCATTGTGCTTTCGATTTTCCCTCCCTGACTGAGAAAGTGTCCGGATTATATAACAAAACGTTATTCACTATGTGGCTTCAATAAGATAAGTGTATTTTTAACAATCCTGAAAGTCCAAGATGGAGGAGCCAGAACGTTGTTTTCTCAGGAGTCTCTGTCAAACGGAAACTGCACAGCAGGGTCTGATGCTGAGGGCATCAAGAGGAAAGAACAGCCTGAGCAGAGCCACAGAAGTTGCTCTCCTCACAGACTCGCACTCTGTTGTCTGCCCAGTACTGGAGCTGTAATCCATGCCCAGAGGTGCCTGGGCAATCAAATATCAGTGTCCTCATGTGTCACAAAATGTCAACTGTGACATCATCATAACCTTTCCAGGAGGCCTCAGCCACAAAGGTGTTTGGACAAATTGTGCCCAGAGAGTTATCCAGGACAGACCTACTTTGAGCCCTGAGTATGACTACACCATTCTCTGTGCTCTGTGGAGCCTTCTTAGTCATACTACATAGGCGCCGGGGCCCAGCCCTAATAACTTGCCAGGAGTCACCTTGAACTTCAAAGAGGAGTAAGAACTGATGTGCAGTTGGTGTGAGCGCTGGCTCCAAAAAGTGCCCCATCAAAGAGTGTTACCGGATGAACGTGAGCTCCAGATCGAAGAATGGGTCTTCTAGTCTCTGATGGTGGTTTTCATCAAGAACCACTTATCATACCTAGCAAGTTTGGGCATCAGTTCCTTGATTGTCCTCATCATTTGCTGAGTAGTGTCAAGGGAGTATTGGTACATGGATAAGGAAGGATACACATTTGTATGGTGCTCTGTCAGATCTGACAGGCAGGATAGGCTCCATTGATCTGTCATCTGAGTTTCCCATTGTATGCCTATCAACCAGCTGATTTCAGAGGGATGGATGTAATAAGTAGAGGTAAGATTCACCAGGAATTACCTAAGAAAGAAAGGAAGGTCCACTTTCTTTGTGTGTGGGCTCAGGAATTGTTTTGGTATACACTGTAGTTCTCCACATTCTACTTGTCCAAGACACTGAATTTCTCTAGGAAACACACTCTCTACCATCCCTTAGCAGATGACTTAAAGAATTAGAGGTCACAATAGATTCACTGATCACACATGGCGGGCCACATGTAAAATGTACAGATTCTTTGAGTAAAAGTGTGAAAATTGGGATTGTTTCCTCAATCATGAAGAACAGAATATTAAAGTGACACACACAACATGTGCAAAGTGTAAAAGATGAAACAGATAGGCATACAATAGGAGACCTTCATAAACATGGAAGAGAAAGGGGCAGGCTCAGCAGATCCAAAGGAATACGAGTTGTAGCCTGATTTAGACTCCAGGTCCTTTAGGATAGTCCTGGGTTGAACCCTGCAAGAGACCACTGCCATTGCCCTGACTCTCTCACAATCCTTCATTTCCACTCGAAGAGAATATCTATGCTCAAAGGTGAGGAGGCCCATCATGTTTTGTTTCGGAGACTTCTTCAATGCGTAATGATTCTCTCCCTTTCAATTCACAGTGAATGAAATCTGTGAAAACTTATTTCCAAAATCAGTGCTTTCTTTGTGAAATGGTAATCTACTCCATCAGGGAACTATTCACCACCACACCTATTTCTAGCAAGGGCACTTCTCCCATTTGGACATTACTTCCCTGGCAGTGTTTCTTTTAGAACTGTGGACTTTCTCATGTAGCCCAAATCGTCTAGGAGGCAGGGCCACAACAGCATTAGAAGACTTGTGGTTTAGGTGAGGTGACTTACCGGGAATATGCCTTACATTATTTTGGTATATTCACATGACCAGTTTGCCAATGGAACTTTAAAATATACGACTCATCTTTGTAATAGTCCAACAGCATTGTGGTTTCCTCAGTCCTTGCTGTCTAATGCAATTTTCTGATTACAAGCAATCAATAGAAAACCCAAGATTTGAAACTTTCACTTCCCATCCACATTGCCCCACAACTTGCTCCCTGGCAATCTCTGACATGCCTACATTCCCTATGAAGTTGATTTTGTTGATCGGATATCTTAATCCCGAGACAGTGTATGTGGCCTTCAGATGTTATGTCTTTCTCTTGCTAATTGCTCAAGTTACTGTCTTGTGGTGGCCAGCATCAGGACTTCTTTTCTACTTTATGACTGTATCTTGTTTCATTTTATACATATCCCACTTCGGTAATACATTCATCTGTTGAACTGATATTGTGTTTCTACATTTTTGTCATTATCTACAGTACAGTTCTGAATTATGTTTAGGAGTTTCTGGGAATCTGTTTTAAACACCATTGTGTATATATCGATTGTCACATGATATCGCCATTATCAACATACTGGAAAATAGTGAAGTGTTTTCCATGGTAGCTATATTATTCTATATAACCACCAGAGACATGTGAACGTTCCAGTTCTTCCACATCATATTGTCAACACACATGTGATCTTTTCTCTTTGGTTGATCACAGCATTCTTCCAGGAGTATCATATTGTCTCATTGTACTTTCCTTTTTTTCTGAATAGTTGATATATGTTTTTCTTTTTTTCAAATTTATTTGGATGACCATCGTTAGTAAAATTACATAGAATTTCAGGTGTACAATTCTGTATTACATAATTTATAAATCCAATTGTGTGTTCACCACCCAGATTCAGTTCTGCTTCCATCATCATATATTTGATCCCTCTTACCCACCTCTCCCAACCCCATTCCCCCTACCCTCTGTTAACCACTAAACTATTGTCTGTGTCTATGAGTTTCTGTTTCTCATTTGTTTGTCTTGTTCTTTTGTTTTTTTTTGGTTTATATACAACATATCAGTGAAATCATATGGGTCTCTGCTTTTTCTGTCTGACTTATTTCACTGAGCAGTATACTCTCAAGATCCATCCATGTTGTCACAAGTGTTCCTATATCATCTAATTTTACCCCCAAATAGTATTCCATTGTGTATATATACCACAACTTCTTTATCCATTCATCTATCGAAGGACATTTGGTTGTTTCCATGTCATGGCCACTGTAAACAAAGCTGCAGTGAACATTCAAGCACACGTGTCTTTATGTATAAATATTTTCAGGTTTTTGGGTAGATACCCAGGAGAGGGATTGCTGGGTCATACAGTAATTCTATTCACAAATTTTTTGGAACATCTATACTGCCTTCAATAATGGCTGCACCAGTCTGCATTCCCACCAACAGTGTATGAGGGTTCCTTTTTCTCCACAGCTTCTCTAACACTTGTTACTATTTGTCTTGTTGATGATAGCCATTCTGACTGCAGTGAGGTGATATCTCCTGGTGGTTTTTATTTGCATTTCTCTGATGATTATTGATGTTGAGCATTTTTTCCTATAACTATTTGCCATTTGTGGGTCCTCTTTGGAGAACTGTCTCTTCAGGTCCTCTGCCCATTTTTCAACTGGGTTGTTTGTTTTTTTCGCTGTTGAGTTCCATGTGTTCCATGTATATTTTAGATATTAGCCCCTTATCGGGGACACTGTTTGCAAAAATCTTCTCCCAGTAATTTGATTGCCTCTTTATTTTGTCTATGGTTTCTTTGGTTCTGCAGAAGATTTTATATAGTCCCATTCATTTATTTTAGTTTTTACTTCCCTTACCTTTGGAGTCAAATTCATAAAATGCTCTTTGAATGCAAGGTCCATCAGTTTATTAATTTTGTTTTCTTCTATGCCGTTTATTGTGTCATGTCTTATGCTTAAGTCATTGATCCATTTCGTATTAATTTTGGTACATGGTGAAAGATAGTAGTCCACTTTCATTCTTTGGTATTGGGCTATCCAATTCTCCCATCACCATTTATTGAAGAGGCTGTCTTTTCTCCTTTGCATGTTTCTTGTTTTTGGCAAAAATTATCTGTCCATATTTATGTGGTTTTATTTCTGGGTTCTCAATTCTATTCCATTGGTCTATGTGTCTGTTTTTCAGCCAATACCATTCTGTTATTATTATTGTAGACCTATAGTACAAGCTAAAGTCAGGGAGTGGGATACCTCCAGTATTGTTCTTTTTTCTTAAGATTGCTTATCTATTCAGGGACTTATGTGCTTACAAACAAATCTGATAATTTTTTGTTATATTTCCTTTAAAAATGTCATTGGGATTTTTATGGTGGTTTCGTTAAATTTGTATATTACTTTGGGTAATATGGCCATTTTAACTATGTTGATTCTTCCAATCCATGAACATGGAATGTCTTTTCATTTCTTTGTGTTGTCTTCAATTTCTTTTAAAAAGGTCTAATAGTTTTTAGCATATAGGTATTTCACATCTTTGATTAAGGTAATTCCTAGGTATGTTATTATTTTTTATGCAATTGCAAAAGTAGTGTGTGTTTTTTTCTGAGATTTCATTGTTAGTATATAGGAATGCAATGGAATTTTGTAAGTTGATTTTGTAGCCAGCAGCTTTACTGTATTCGTTGACTTTTTCTAATAGCTTTTTGGTGGGGTCTTTAGGATATGCTATCTATAACATCACGTCATTTGCAAAGAGTGACAATTTTACTTCTTCATTCCTAATATGGAGTCATTTTATTTTTTCTCTTGCCTGATTGCTCTGGCAAGGACCTCCAACACTATGTTGAAAAGCAGAGGTGATAGGGGACAGCCCTGTCATGTTCCTGAACATACAGCAAAGGACTTCAGTTTTTCACCATTAATTATGAGATTTGCTGAGGGCTTGTCACATATGGCCTTTATTATGTTAAGGTATTTACTTCTATACCAATTTTATTAAGTGTTTTAATCATAAATGGATGTTGTATCTTGTCAAATACTTTTTCTCCATATATTGATATAATCATATGATTTTTGTCCTTTATTTTGTTTATGTGATGTATCACAATGATGGATTTGCAGATGATGAATCATCCTTGTGCCCCTGGGATGAATCCCAGTTGGTCACGACACATAATCTTTTTAATGTATTGTTGTATTTGATTTGCTGGAATTTTGTTTAGGATTTTTGCACCTGTATTCATCAGCTATATTGGTGTGTAGTTTTCTTTTTTGTGTGTTGTCCTTACCAGGTTTTGGTGTCAGGGTAATGTTTGCCTCATAAAATGAGTTGGGGAGTAATGTCTCTTCTTTGGAAGAGTTTGAACAGTATTGGTATTAGATCCTCTTTGGAGGTTTGGTAGAATTCACTAGTGACACCATCTGGTCCCGGACTTTTGCTTTTAGGAAGGTTTTGGATGACTGATACAATTTCGTTACTGGTGATATGTCTGTTTAGTTTTTCCAGTTCTTGATTCTGCCTATGAGGGCTATGTTTTAGGAACTTGTCCATTTCTTCTAGGTTATTGTATTTGGTGGCATGTAGTCTTTCGTAGTATTCTTGGAAGATCCTGTTTATTTCTGTGGTGTCCATGATAAGTTCCCCTTTTTCATTTCTGATTTTGTTAATTAGTGTCTTCTCTCTATTTACCTTAGTGAGTCTAGCCAAGGGTTTTCAATTTTGTTAATCTTTCAAAGAACCAGCTCTTTTTTACATTAATTTTTTTAAATTTATTTTTGTTCTTCATTTCATTTAGTTCTGCTGTGATTTTTGTCATTTCCTTTCTCTGTTGAACTTGGGTTTCATTTGTTCTTCCTTTTCTAGTTCTTTAAGGTGTAACATGAGCTTATTTATTTGGGATTGTTCTTCTTTCTTGAGACAGGCATATAATGATATAAATTTCTCTCTTAAAACTACTAATGCTGCATCCCAAAAATTTTGGTAAGACGTATTTTCATTTTCATTTATTTCTATGTTTATTTTGATCTCTCCTCTAATTTCTTCTTTAACCTGATCTTTCTTTAAAAGTATGTTGTTTAATCTCCATGTATTTGTGTGTTTTTCTGATTTCTTTTTGCAGTTGATATCCATTTTCTCTGTGATCAGAGAATATGCTAGGTATGATTTCAATCTTCTTAAATTTGCTGTGGCTGATTTTTTGTCCCAAGTTATGGTTTATCTTTGAGAATGTTCCACGTACATGAGAAAAAAATGTATAGTCTGATGCTTTAGGATGAAATGCTCTATAAATGTCAATTATGTCAATTTCATCTAATGTGTCATTTTGGGCTGCTATTTCGTTATTTATTTTCTTTTTTTTTTCTTTCTTTTTTTTTAAATTAAATTTATTGGGGTGACAATTGTTAGTAAAATTACATAGATTTCAGGTGTACAATTCTGTATTACATCATCTATAAATCCCATTGTGTGTTCATCACCCAGAGTCAGTTCTCCTTCCATCACCATATATTCGATCCCCCTTACCCTCATCTCCCACCCCCCACCCCCCGCCCCCGTTACCCTCTGGCAACCACTAAACTATTGTCTGTGTCTATGAGTTTCTGTTTCTCATTTGTTTGTCTTGTTCTTTTGTTGTTTTTGGCTTATATACCACATATCAGTGAAATCACATGGTTCTCTGCTTTTTCTGTCTGACTTGTTTCGCTCAGCATTACTCTCTCAAGATCCATCCATGTTGTCACAAATGTTCCTATATCATCTTCTCTTACCGCCGAATAGTATTCCATTGTGTATATATACCACAACTTCTATATCCATTCATCTATCAAAGGACATTTTGGTTGTTTCCATGTCTTGGCCACCGTAAACAAAGCTGCAATGAACATTGGAGCACACGTGTCTTTATCTCTAAATGTTTTCAGATTTTTTGGGTAGATACCCAGAAGAGGGATTGCTGGCTCATATGGCAATTCTATTCGTAATTCTTTGAGAAACCTACACACTGCCTTCCATAACGGCTGCACCAGTCTGCATTCCCACCAACAGTGTATGAGGGTTCCTTTTTCTCCACAGCCTCTCCAACATTTGTTATTATTTGTCTTGTTGATGATCGCCATTCTGACTGGGGTGAGGTGATATCTCATTGTGGTTTTGATTTGCATTTCTCTGACGATTAGTGATGTTGAGCATTTTTTCATATGTCTATTTGCCATTTGTATGTCCTCTTTGGAGAAATGTCTCTTCAAGTCCTGTGCCCATTTTTCAATTGGGTTGTTTGTTTTTTTGTTGTTGAGTTGCATGAGTTCCTTGTATATTCTGGATACTAGCCCCTTATCGGAGGCACTGTTTGCAAAAATCTTCTCCCATTCAGTTGGTGGCCTCTTTATTTTGTCAATAGTTTCTTTTGCTGTGCAGAAGCTTTTAAGTTTCATATAGTCCCATTCGTTTATCTTAGCTTTTACTTCCATTGCCTTTGGAGTCAAGTTCATAAAATGCTCTTTGAACCCAAGGTCCATAAGTTTAGTACCTATGTTTTCTTCTATGCAGTTTATTGTGTCAGGTCTTATGCTTAAGTCTTTGATCCATTTTGAATTAACTTTGGTACATGGTGACAAATAGCAGTCCAGTTTCATTCTTTTGCACGTGGCTATCCAATTCTCCCAGCACCATTTATTGAAGAGGCTGTCTTTGCTCCATTGTATGTTTTTAGCTTCTTTGTCAAACATTATCTGTCCATATTTATGTGGTTTTATTTCTGGGTTCTCAATTCTATTCCATTGGTCTATGTGTCTGTTTTTCTGCCAATACCATACTGTTTTGATTATTGTAGCCCTGTAGTACAAGCCAAAGTCAGGAAGTGTGATACCTCCATTATTGTGCTTTTTCCTTAAGATTGCTTTGGCTATTCGGGGTCTTTTGTGGTTCTAAACAAATCTGATGATTTTTTGTTCTATTTCTTTAAAATATGCCATTGGGATTTTGATGGGGATTGCATTGAATCTGTATATTGCTTTGGGTAATATGGCCATTTTAACTATGTTGATTCTTCCAATCCATGAGCACGGAATGTCTTTCCATTTCTTTGTGTCTTCTTCAAATTCTTTCAAAAATGTCTTATAGTTTTCAGCATATAGGTCTTTCACGTCCTTGGTTAAGTTTATTCCTAGGTATTTTATTCTTTTTGCTGCAATTGCAAAAGGAATTGTTTTTTGTATTTCTTTTTCTGAGATTTCATTGTTAGTATATAGGAAGGCAAAGGACTTTTGTGCATTGATTTTGCAGCCAGCAACTTTACTGTATTCGTTGATTGTTTCTAATAGCTTTTTGGTGGAGTCTTTAGGGTTTTCTATGTATAGCATCATGTCATCTGCAAAGAGTGATAATTTAACTTCCTCATTCCCAATTTGGATGCCTTTGATTTCTTTCTGTTGCCTGATTGCTCTGGCAAGGAATTCCAACACTATGTTGAAAAGCAGAGGTGATAGGGGACATCCCTGTCGTGTTCCTGAACGTAGAGCAAAGGGCTTCAGTTTTTCTCCATTAATTATGAGATTAGCAGAGGGCTTGTCATATATGGCCTTTATTATGTTAAGGTATTTTCCTTCTATACCCATTTTATTAAGTGTTTTAATCATAAATGGATGTTGTATCTTGTCAAATGCTTTTTCTGCATCAATTGATATAATCATATGATTTTTGTCCTTTATTTTGTTTATGTGATGTATCACATTGATGGATTTGCGTATGTTGAACCATCCTTGTGCCCCGGGGATGAACCCCACTTGGTCGTGATGAATAATCTTTTTAATGCATTGTTGCATTCAATTTGCTAGAATTTTATTTAGGATTTTTGCATCGGTATTCATCAGAGATATTGGTCTGTAGTTTTCTTTTTTTGTGCTGTCCTTACCAGGTTTTGGTATCAGGGTAATGTTGGCCTCATAAAATGAGTTAGGGAGTACTGTCTCTTCTTCAATTTTTTGGAAGAGTTTGTGCAGAATTGGTATTACATCCTCTTTGAAGGTTTGGTAGAATTCACTAGTGAAGCCATCTGGTCCCGGACTTTTGTTTTTGGGAAGGTTTTGGATGGCTGATTCAATTTCGTTACTGGTGATCGGTCTGTTTAGATTTTCCAGTTCTTCATGGTTCAGCCTTGGGAGGCTATATGTTTCTAAGAACTTGTCCATTTCTTCTAGGTTGTTGAATTTGGTGGCATATAGTCCTTCATAGTATTCTTGGATGATCTTTTGTATTTTTGTGGTGTCCGTGATAACTTCCCCTTTTTCATTTCTGATTTTGTTAATTAGTGTCTTCTCTCTTTATCTTAGTGAGTCTAGCCAAGGGTTTGTCAATTTTGTTAATCTATTCAACGAAGAAGCTCTTTGTCACGTGAATTTTTTTCTATTGTCTTTTTGTTCTCTATTTCATTTTGTTCTGGTCTGATTTTTGTTATTTCCATTATTCTGCTGACCTTGGGTTTTACTTGTTCTTCTTTTTCTAGTTCTTTAAGGTGTATCATGAGGTTATTTATTTGGGAGTTTTCTTGTTTCTTGAGATAGGCCTGTAATGAGATAAATTTCCCTCTTAAAACTGCTTTCGCTGCATCCAAAAAATTTTGGTAGGATGTATTTTCATTGTCATTTGTTTCTATGTATCTTTTGATCTCTCCTCTAATTTCTTCTTTAACCCAGTACTTGTTTAAAAGTATGTTGTTTAGTCTCCATGTATTTGTGTTTTTTCCCACTTTCTTTTTATAGTTGATATCCAATTTCAAAACCTTGTGATCAGAGAATATGCATGGTATGATTTCAATCTTCATAAATTTGTTGAGACTGATTTTATGTCCCAATATATGGTCTATCCTTGAGAATGTTCCATGTACACTAGAAAAGAATGTATAGTCTGATGTTTTAGGATGAAGTGCTCTATAAATGTCAATTATGTCCATTTCATCTAATGTGTCATTTAGGGCTGATATTTCGTTATTTATTTTCTGTTTGGATGATCTATCCATAGCTGTCAATGATGTATTTAAGTCCCCTAGTATAATTGTGTTTTGGTCAATTTCTCCCTTTAGTTCTGTTAGTAGTTGCTTGGTGTATTTCGGTGCTCCCTGATTGGGGGCATAAATATTGATGACTGTTATGTCTTCTTGTTGTACAGTCCCCTTCACCATTATGAAATGTCCATCTTTGTCTCTTGTTATCTTTTTCAACTTGAAGTCTGTTTCATCTGATATCATTATGGCTACACCTGATTTTCTCTGGGTACCATTTGCTTGGAGTGTCAATTTCCACCCTTTCACTTTGAGTCTATGCTTGTCCTTGTAGCTGAGATGTGTCTCTTGGAGACAGCATATGGTTGGGTTTAGTTTTTTGATCCAATCTGCTACTCTGTGCCTTTTTATTGGTGAGTTCAGTCCATTTACATTTAGGGTGATTATTGATATGTGAGGATTTCCTGTCATTCTATCCTTAGTTTTCTGGTAAGGTTGTGTCTCCATTGTTTCTTTGCCTTTTTGTTGTTTTCTATTATTTCTGTGTGGTGGTATTCTATGATGTTTCCCTCTGTTTCGTCTTTTATTTCAGTATATATTTCAATTCTGGATTTATTTTGAGTGGTTACCCTTAAGTTTATGTAAAAGAAAGTTTGATATTTAGAGTATTCCATTTTCTTCAGCACGCTTACTTTCTCCATTCCCAGATTCCGGTTCAGGCCTTTACTCTCCCCCTTTCTGAGTTTTGGTTGCCACAAATTGTCCCTGTTGATGGTGGTCGAATAGCCTCCTTTAGTATTTCTGGTAGTGCAGGTCGTGTATTAGAAAATTCCCTCAGCTTCTGTATGTCTGGAAAGGTCTTTATTCCTCCTTCATATCTAAAGGATATCTTTGCTGGATATATTATTCTTGGCTCATGGCTTCTCTCTTTCAATAGTTTGAATATTTGGTTCCACTCCCTCCTGGCTTGTAGAGTTTCTGCTGAAAAATCTGATGATAATCTAATGGGCTTTCCTTTGTAAGTTACCGTCTTCTTTTCCCTGGCTGCCTTGAGGATTCTTTCTTTGTCGTTGATTTTAGACAGCTTCAATACAATGTGCCTTGGAGAAGGTCTGTTGGGATTGAGGTAACTAGGTGTTCTGTTTGCTTCTTGTATTTGAGGGTCCCGTTCTGTCCACAAGTTTGGGAAGTTCTCATCGACAATTTGTTTGAATATATTCTCTGTTCCCTTCTCTCTTTCTTCTCCTTCTGGTATGCCCATTATTCTTATATTGCTCTTTCTGATGGAGTCAGAAAGTTCTTGTAGAGTTCTTTCATTTCTTTTAAGTCTCAAGTCTCTTTCTTCTTCAATTTGTGTCATTTCCAGGTTTCTATCTTCGATGTCACTGATTCTTTTCTCCATCTGGTCAACTCTACTAGCTAAGCTGGTTATTTCATTCTTAATTTCTTCTATTGAGTTCTTAATCTCCAGAAATTCTATTTGGTTCTTTTTTAAGATTTCAATCTCTTTCATAAAATGCTCATGCTGTTCTTTGATTGAGTTTCTGAGTTCCTTTAACTGCCTATCTGTGTTTTCTTGTATCTCGTTGATTTTTTCAGAACTGCAATCTTGAATTCTCTGTCATTTAAGTCACATATTTCTGTATCTTTAAGTGCCTTCTCTGGAGATTTTTCACTTTCTTTCTGAGCTATCTTGTTGCCTTGGTTATTCATGGCGATTTCTGGTTTACTATTTCTCTTCCTAGACATCTACAGGAGTGACTTCTGCAACAGGTTGATAGAAAGCGGTCTTTCTTTTGTTTGCCAGTACTTGTTGGTAGAATGTTTTATTATTTCTCCAACTGCAACTTATTTTTCTTCTCCCACACAGTAATGCTATGTTTTCTCTGCACTATTCCAACTTCTCACACAAAGGGGGGATTCCCTGGGAGACGGGCTTCTCCTCTGTTAATAGTTCATCTAGGTCACAGGGCGCAGTGTCCCGGTGGGTATGCGGAGAGCTTTTGATGTTCGAAAGCTCTTCCAGCTGCTGATTCAGAGCCCGTATATTTCAGCAGTTCTGTTTACTCCTGCAGGGATCCGCCTAGATAGGTGTGGTCAGGGGCGGCGTGAGTTGTGAGTGGTGGCCCAGAGCAATGGCGGCGACCACTGCCATAGCCGGTCCTGCTTCCACAGGTCTCTCCCCTTTGCTGGAACTAGTTGGGCTGTGAATTTGTGTTTGCGGTCCACAGATCTCAAAACAGCAAATTTTCTGTTGTTTTGATCTGACACTGCTACTGTTTCGCTTTAGCACCGGGCAGGAGGGGGCGGGGCGAGCTTTGGGAGGGGAGGGAGGGGGCGGCTAGTATCAGTACCTAAGGCTCCGTTCTCTGCTCGGCAGTGCGGGCTTAAACCACCGTTTTCAGCCTTTTTCCCTCAGTCTTTTCTCCGAGGTCTCTGCCGTGAGCGTTGGGTTCAGCCGTGTTATATGCTGTCCCCTCAGCCCTGTGGAGCCCTGGCGGAGCCCTAGCAGTCCGATCTCCCACAGCTGCGGTAGCTCCGGGAAGCAGCGAGCTCGGCGCATTGAGCTAGGTCTGCGTCCTGCGCCCGCGCGGCTCCGTCTCCGCGCGCTTCTCCCTTTCCTCCTCCTCCTCCCTCCACTCGCGCGAATCTCCCACCTGTAGGTGATTTCAGTCGGTAGTGGGCCTCTTCATGTTGCCTGTCTGCTGTGCAGGGAGTCCTTTGTGGAGTTTTTGTTGTTCGATTCTTTGTAAATTCCGGGGGAGCTTTACAGAGGCTCACCTCACGCCGCCATTTTTCCGGAAGTCTCGTTATTTATTTTCTGTTTGGATGATCTATCCATTGCCATTGGTGATGTATTCAAGTCCCCAAGTATAATTGTGTTTTGGTCAATTTCTCCCTTTAGTTCTGTTATCTGTTGCTTGGTATATTTTCATGCTCACTGATGGGGGCATAAACATTGAGGACTCTTATGTGTTGTTGTTGTATATTCCCCTTTACCATTATGAAATGCCCTCTTTTTCTCTTGTTACCATTTTTACACTAAAGACTGTTTCATCTGATATCAATATGGCTAGTCTGAATTTCTCTGGATACCATTTGTTTGGAGTTTCCATTTCTAACCTTTTACTTTGAGTGTATTCTTGTCTTTGTAGCTGAGATGTGTCTCTTGGAGACAGCTTATGGTTGGGTTTAGCTTTGTGATCAAATCTGCTACTCTGTGCCTTTATATTGGTGAGTTCAGTCCATTTACATGTAGGGTCATTAGTGGTATATAAGGATTTCCTGTCATTCTATATTTATTTTTCTGGTAAGGCTGTGTCTCCATTGTTTCTTTGACTGTTTGTTGTTGTCTGTTATTTCTGTGTAGTGGCATTCTATGATGTTTTCCTCTGTTTCTTCTTTCATTACAGTATATATTTCAGTTCTGGATTATGTTGAGTGGTTACAGTTCAGTTTGTGTAAAAGAAAGTTTGATATTTGGAGTATTCCATTTTCTTCAGCATGCTTACTTTCTCCATTCCCATAATCAAGTTCAGGCCTTTACTCTCCCCATTTTTATGTTTTGATTGTCACAAATTGTCCCTGCAGATGGTGTTCGAATAGCCTCCTTTAGTATTTCTTGTAGTGCAGGTCGTGTATTATGCAGAGGGTGTATGAAGAGGGTGTCAGGGGGAAAGAACAGCCTGAGCAGAGCCACATAATCACTCCTCTTACAGATTCACACTCTGTTGTCCGCACAGTACTGGTGCTTTAGTCTGTGCCCAGCAGCCACATGGCCAATCACAGATATGTATCCACTGGTGTCACAAAAAGAGAACTCTGACAAAATCATCACCTCTCCAAGGATTCCACAGCCACAGTGGTGCTTTGGACCATTTGCTGCCCAGAGACTTATCCAGGATAGTCCTTGTACTATGAACCCTGAGTGTGATTTCACCATTCTCTGTATTCTGTACAGCCATCTTTCTCACACTATATTAGCCTTTGGGCCCAGCCATGATGACTTGCTAGGAATCACCTTGCCACTTCAAAGAGGAATAAGAATGGACATACCCTTGTTTTGAATGCTGTATCCAAAAAAGGTCCCTATTAAAACTATTACTGGATGAATGTGAGCTCCAGACAGAAACAGATCAGCCTTTATAACTCCGATGGTGATTTTCATCAAGAACCACTTACCATACCTAACAAGTTTGGGCATCAGGTTCTTGAATGTCCAAATCATTTGATGAGTAGTGTCAAGGGAGTTTTGCTACACTGTGAGGAAGATACACATTTGTATGGTGCACTGTCGGTACTGACAGGCAGGATGGACTCCATGGGTCTGCCTTCTGAATTCCCCGATTCTTGCCTATCTACCGGCTGATTTCAGAGTGTTTGATATAATCCTGTAGGTGTCAGGTTCACCAAGAATTACTTAAGAAAGAAAGGAAGGCCCACATTCTTTTTGTGTGCATTCAGTAGCTGGGTCTGTATATACTGTAAGTACCCATATTCTATTTGTCAAAGACACTGATTTTCCTGGGGAAGACACTCTCTGCCACCCCTTACCAGGTGACGTAACATGAATTGGAAGGCAGGATTGAGTCACTGACCACACATGGAGTCCCACATGCAAAATGTACAGAATTTATTAGTAAAAGTGTGAAAATTGAGAATGTTTCCTCAATTATGAAGGTCAGAATATTAAAGAAACTCACATAACATGAGAAGACCCAAAAGATGAAACAGATAGGCATGCCGTAGGAGGCCCTCAGTAACATGGAAGAGAATGGGAGGGGCACAGCGCATCTGCAGCAATCCGAGTTTTATCTTGATTTAGATTCCTGTTCCTTGAGGATAGCCCAGGCTTGAATCCCACAAGAAACCACAGATCTTGCAACATCTGTCTGACCAATTTTTATTTTCTACTCGAAAGAAATTTCCATGCTCACAATGAGGATGTCATTTAGGTTTGTTTCAGAGACCGCTTTCAATGTGTAATGATTCTCTCCTTTTCATTTCACTCCTTTGCTCCCTCTGCAAAACAGTAACCTTTTCCATCAGGCAAATATCCACCCCAATACTCATTTCTAGCAAAGGAACTACTCCCTTTGGGACCTAAATTTCATGGGCAGTGTTGTTATTAGAACTGAGGGGCTTTCTCATGTAGCCTAAAGAGTATAGGAGGCAGGCAATCATAACATTAGAGGACTTGTATTTTAGGAGAGGTGCCCTACTTGTAATATCCCTTACATTGTTTTGTTAAAATTCACATCACAGTTTGCCTCTGGAAACTTTGAAAAATACAATTCATTTAGTAATATGACAACATCATTGTGCTTTCCTCAAAACTCGCTGTCTAATAACATTTTTCTGATTACAAGCAATCAATAGAAACCCAAGCCATGCCAGTTTCACTTCCCGTCCATACTGCCCCACACATTGCGCCCTGGCAAGCACTCACCTGCCTTCTTTCCCTATGCATTTCAATTGTTTCTGTTATCTTAATGGAGAAGAAGCGTATGTGTCCTTGGGATGTCATCTTGTTTCTTGTGCCAGTTTCACAAGATACTTTCTTGTGTGGCCCGTATCAGGACTTCTGTCAACATTATGACGGAGTCTTCTTTCATTTTATGCACATTTGTGACTGTATCTTATTTAATTTTATACATATACCACCTTCACTGATGCATTCATCAGTTGAACTGATACTGTGTTGCTTCCTTTTTGTTCATTATCTAAAGTTCAGTTCTGAATTCTGTTTAGTAGTTTCTGGGCATGGCTTTTAAACACTAGTTTGTATATATGAATGGTCACTTGGTTTTTTTCATTCTCGAAATACTGCACAAATAGAGAACTGTTTTCCACAGTATGTATATTATTCTATATATCTATCAGAGACATGTGAGCATTCCAGTTCTTCCACATCGCATTGTCAACACACATGCAATCTTTTCTCTTTAGTTGATCACAGCATTCTTGAAGGAGTAGTATACTATCTCATTGTGGTTTCAAGTTTCACTCCCTGAGTGATAAACTGTCTGATTTTCATAGCAAAATGTTATAGAGTGTGTGGCTTCAATAACAGAAGCGTCTTTCTCACTGTCTTTAAGTCCAAATGAAGGTGAGAGAACATTTCTTTCTCAGGAGTGTATGTCAAGAGGAAACTGCACAGCATGGTCTGAGGCTGAGGGTGTCAGGAGGAAAGAATAGACCACGGAAAGTCACAGAAGACACTCTCCTCACAGACTCACACTCAGTTGACTGACCAGCACTGGAGCTGTAATCCATGCCGAATAGCCACCAGGCCAATCACATATCAGTATGCTCATGTGTCAAAAAAATACAACTCTGACATCATCAGCCCCTCTCCAGGAGTCCTAAGCCACAGAGGTGCCCAGGACCATTTGCTGCCAAGACTTATACAGGACAGTCTTTCTACTTTGAGCCCTAATTGTGACTTCTCCATTCTCTTTACTCTGTAGAGCCTTCTTTCTCATACTACCGAGGTCCTTGGTCCCAACCATAATGACTTGCGAGGAATCACCTTGCCTCATCAATGAGGAGCAAGAACAGACATGCAGTTAGAAAGAGTCCTTGCTCAAAAAAGAGCCCCATCAAAGAGTATTACCAGATGAATGTGAGCTCCCTAGAGAATCAGATCGGGTCTTCTAGTCTCTGATGGTGATTTTCAACAAGAACCACTTATCATACCTTGCAATTGTTAGCATCAGGTTCTTGATTGTCCTCATCATTTGCTGAGCAGTGTCCAGAGTGTTGGTACATAGAGAGGAAGGATATACATTTGTCTGGTGCTCTGTCAGTTCTGACTCGAAGTATGAGCTCCATGGATCTGCCATCTGAATTTCCCAATGCATGACTAAAAAGCGGCTGATTTCAGAGTGTTGGAAGTAGTTTGGTATAGGTCAGTTTCTCCAGGAATTACCTAAGAAAGAAAGGAAGGTCCACATTCTTTGTGTGTGGGCATCGTAGCTGGCTCAGTAGATACTGTGGTTATCCATATTCTACTTGTCAAAGACAGTTAATTTCTCTGGGGAAAGACATTCTCTGCCACAACCTAGCAGGTGATGTAACAACGAAATGGAAGTCACGATAGATATTCTGAACAAACATGGAGTTCCACATGCAAAACGTAAAGGCGCTATGAGTAAAAGGTTGAAAATTGGGTAGGTTTCATCAATTATGAAGATCAGAGAATTAAAGTATGCACACAACTTGCACAACATGTAAAAGATGAAACAGGTAGGGGCGCCAAAGGATGCCCTCAGTAACCAGGAAGAGAATGGGAGAGGCACTGCAGATCTGCAGCAATTTGAGTTTTAGCCTGATTTAGTCTCCAGGTCCTTCAGGATAGTCCAGGCTTGAACCCAGCAAGAGACCACAGCCATTGCCCTGGCTCTCTGATCAATCCTTCCTTTCCACTCTAACAAAATATCTATGGTCACAGGTGAGGAGGCCCGTAACATTTGGTTTCAGAGACTTATTTAAATTGTAATGATTCTCTCATTTTCAATTCTTAGTGAATGAAATTTGTGAATCCTCCTTACAAAAATCCATGCTCTCTCTCTAAAACTGTAATCTATTCCATCAGTCAAATATCCACCAACGCACTTATTTCTAGCAAATGCACCTTTCCCGTTGGGACCTAAATTTCACTGGCAGTGTTTGTTTTTAGAAATGAGGAGCTTTCTCATGGATCCACAATGGTCTAGAGGACTGTGGTTTAGGAGAGGTGACCTACAGGGAATAGCCCTTACATTGTTTGGTAAAATTCACACCACCAGTTTGCCATCAAAACCTTTAAAAAATACAATTCAGATTTGTAATATGCCAACAGTTTTGTGATCTTCTCAATCTTTACAGTCTAATGCTATTTTTCTGATTACAAGCAATCAATAGATATCCAAGATATGCACGTTTCACTTCCCATCCACGCTACCCCACACCTTGTGTCCTGGCAAACACTGATCTGCCTGCTTCCCTATGAATTTGGCATTGTCGTTCTGTTATCTTATTGAAGAGACAGCCTATGTGGCCTTGGGATGCTAGCTTCTTTTTCTTGCCAATTTTTCAAGATATTTTCTGTCAGTGTCCAGCTTCTGGACTTCTGTCACCTTTATGACTGTATCTCTTTCCACTTTATACATATAACAACTTCACTAATGCATTCATCAGCTGATCTGATATTGTGTTTCTACAGTTTTGTCATTATCTACAGTGCAGTTCTGAATTATGTTTAGGAGTCTCTGGGCATCCATTTTAAACACTATTGTGTATGTATCAATGGGCACGTGATATTTTCATTCTCAACATCCTTGACAAATAAAGAGTTGTTTTCCATGGTAGCTGTATCATTCTATGTATCCAGCAGAGACATGTGAGCATTCCAGTTCTTCCACATCACATTTTCAACACTCCTGTGATCTGTTCTCTTAGGTTGATCGTGGCATTTTTGAAAAAGTAGCATATTGTCTCATTGTGCTTTCGTTTTTTCCTCCCTGACTGATAAAGTGTCTGATTTTCGGAGCAAAATATTATACAATGTGTTGCTTCAATAAGAGAAGTGTATTTCTCACCATCCTGAAAGTCCTTGTTGAAGGTGACCATTGTTTTATCAGGAGAGTTTGTCAACTGAAAACTGCTCTACAGGGTCTTATGTCCAAGGCATCATGAGGAATGAACAGCCCAAGCAAAGACACAGAAGTCACTCTCCTCACAGACTCATAGTCTGTTGTCTGCCCAGCACTGGAGCTGTAATCTATGACCAGCAGTCAACAGGCCAATCACACATCAGTGTCCTTATGTGACACACAAAGACAACTGTGACATCATCATCCCCTCTTCAGGAGGCCACACCCAGAGAGATGCCTTGGACCATTTGCTGCCCAAAACTTATCCAGGAAAGTCCTTCAACCTTGAGCCCAGTAGGGAACTTCACCATTTTTTTTGCTCTGTAAATTCAGCTTTCTCATACTACAGAGGCCCTCAGGCCGAGCCAAAATGACTTGCCATGAATCACCTTGCCACTTCAGAGAGGAGCAAGAACTGACATGCGGATGGTGTGAGTGCCACCTCCAAAAAGTGTCCCATCAAAGGCAATTTCCGGATGAATGTGAGCTCCAGATAGAAGCAGAATTGGTCTTCTAGTCTCTGATGGTAATTTAAACAAGAATAACTTATCGTACAAAGCAAGTTGGGGAATCAGATTCTTGATTTTCCTATCTTTTTCTGAGTAGAGTCAAGAGAGAGTTTGTACATGGAGAGGAAGGATACATATTTTTATGCTCTTCTGTCAATTCTGACAGGCAGGATGAGCTCCACGTGTCTGCATCTGTTTCCCCCATGTGTGCCTATCAAACAGCTGATTTCAGAGAATTTGATGTAATTCAGTAGAGGTCAGGTTTTTTAGGAATTTCCTAAGAAAGAAAGGAAGGTCAACTCTGTTTCTGTGCAGGCTCAGTAGCTGGCTCAGTATATACTATAGTTCTTCATATTCTACTTGTCAGAGACACTGAATTACTCTGGGGGATGACACTCTCTGCCACCCCTTAGCAGGTGATGTAAGAAAGAATTGGAAGTCACAATAGATTTTCTGACCACACATGGAGTCTCGCATGCAAAATGCATACACAGTATGAATAAAAGGGGATAAATATTGGGAGTGTTTCCTCAATTATGAAGATCAGAGTATTAATGTAATGCACACAGCATGCACAAAATGTAAAAGATGAAATAGATAGGCATGCTGTAGGAGGCCCTCAGTAACATGGAAGAGAAAGGGGAGGCACTGCAGATCCACAGCAATCTGAGTTTTAGCCTGATTTAGACTCCAGGTCCTTCAGGATTGCCCATGCTGGAACCCTGCAAGAGACCACAGACATTTTTTCAGCTCTCTGACCAATCCTTTCTTTCCCTGGAAGGAAATACTTACTCTCACAGGTGAGGAGGTACATCAGGTGTTTTTTCAGGGACATCTTTGAATGCATAATGATTTTTTCCCTTTCAATTAACAGTGAATGAAATATGTGAAAACTCTTTCCATTATCAGTGCTTTCTCTGTAAAACAGCAAGCTACTACATAGGGCAAATATCCACAAACACCCTTATTTCTTGCAAGTGTTGTTCTCCCTTTGGAACATAAATATCACTGGCAGAGTTTGTTTTTAGAACTGAGTAGCTTTCTCATGTAGCCAAAAGTATTTAGGAGGCAGGGCCATCACAACATAGAGGACCTGTGGTGTATCAGAGGTGGCCCCCTGGGAATATCCCTTACGTTCTTTTGGTAAAATTCACACCCCTAGTTTGCCATCAGAACCTTTAAAAAATACAATTCAGTTTTGTAATATGCCAACAGCATTGTGGATTCCTCATTCCTTGCTGTGTAATACCATTTTTCTAATTACAAGCAATCAATAGAACAAAAAAGCCATGCACCTTTCACTTCCATCCACGCTGCCCCACACTTTGAGCTATGGCAAACACTGACTTGCCTTCCTTCCCTATGAATTTGACATTGTCATTGTGTTATCCTAATGGACAGACAGTGCTTGTGCCTCGGGATGCTAGCTACTTTCTCTTGACAATTTCACAAGATATTTTCTTGTGGTCACCAGTATCAGGACTTCTGTTACCTTATGACTGTGTCTTATTTCATTTTATGCATGTAGCATCTTCGCTAATGCATTCTTCAGTTGACCAGATATTGTGTTTCTACATTTTGGCCATTATCTAAGGTGCAGTTCTGATTCTGTTTAGGAGTTTCCGATCATGCTATTTTAATACTAGTTTGTATATATCTATGGTCACGTGGTATTTTCATTCTCAACATACTGTACAAATAGTGAAGTGTTTACCATGGTAACTACATCATATTTTGTATCCAACAGAGAAAATTGAGCATTCCAATTCTTCCACATCGCATTGTCAACACACATGTGGTCTTTTCTCTTTGGTTGATCACAGCATTCTTGAAGGAATAGCATATTGCCTCATTGTGTTTTCGATGTTCCATCCCTGACCGATTAAGAGTCCTATTTTCATAGCAAAATGTTATAGACTGTGTGGCTTCAATAAGAGAAGTGTATTTCTCACCATCTTGAAAGTCCAAGATGAAGGTGCCAGAACATTGCTTATCAGGAGGGTGTGTCCACAGGAAATGTTCAACAGGATTTGATGCTGATGGCTTCAGCAGGAAGGAACAGCCTGAGCAGAGCCACAGAAGTTGCTCTCCTCACAGACTTGCATTCTGTTGTCTGCCCAGCAGTGGAGCTGTAATCCATGCCCAATCACATATCAGTATCATCCTTTGTCAGAAAAAATTCAACTGTGATATCATCATCCCCTCCCCAGGAGGTGACAGCCTAAGAAATGTCTTGGACCACTTGCAGTCCAGAGACTTATACAGGACTGACCATCCAATTTCAGCCCTGAGTGTCACTTCACCATTCCCTGTGATCCATAGAGCCATGTTTCTCAACTACAGAGTCCCTTGAACCCAAACATAATGACTTGCCAGGAATCACCTTGTCACTTCAAAGAGGAGCAAGAACTGATATATAGTTGATGTGAGTGTTGTCTCCAAAAAGCGCCCCGTCAAAGAGTGCTCCCTGAGGAATGGACTCCAAATATCAGCAAATAGGGTCTTCTAGTCTCTGATGGTGATTTTCTAGAAGAAACACTTATACATAGCAAGTTTGGATAGTAGGATCTTGATTGTCCTCATCATGTGTTGAGTAGGGTCAAGGGAGTGTTGATACACGGAGAAGAAGGATACACATTTGTATGGTGCTCTATCAGTTCTGATAGGCAGGATGAACTCCATGGGTCTGATATCTGTATTCCCAGATATATGTCTTTGAACCAACTGATTTCAGAGGGTTGGATGTAATTCAGTAGATGTCAGGTTCACCAGGAATTACCTAAGAAAGAAAGGAAGATCCACTTTGTTTGTGTGTCGATTCAGTACATTGCTCAGTATATACTGTAGTTCTCCATTTTCTAATGGTCAAAGACAATTAATTTCGCTGAGGGAAGACACTCTGTACGATCTATTAGCAGGTGACATAACAAAGAACTGGAAGTCATAAAAGATTATCTGACCACTCATGGATTGCCACATGTAAAATGTACAGACTCTGTGAGTAAAAGGGCGAAAATTGGGAATGTATCCTCAATTATGAAGATCAGAGAATTAAACAAAACCACAAATCATGAGCAAAATGTGAAAGAAGAAACTGAAAGGCCTGTCATAAGAAGCCCTCGGTAACATGGAAGAGAATGGGTGAGGCACAGCAGATCTTGGTTTTGATTCCAGGTCTTTAACAATAGAGAGACTTCAACAATGCAGAGACCACAGCCATTGCCCTACCTCTCTGACCAATCTTTCCTTTCCATTCGAAGGAAATATCTACGCTGACAGGTGAGGAAGCCCATCATGCTTTGTTTCCGAGACTTGTTTCAATGAGTAATGGTTCTCTCAGTTTCTATTCACAGTGAATGAAATATGTGAAAACTACTTTCAAAAATCAGTGCTCTCTGTAAAATGGTAATCTACTCCATCAGGCAAATATCCACCACCACACTTATTTTTATCAAGGGGACTACCCCCATTGGGACATAAATTTCACTGGCAGTGTTTGTTTTTAGAACTGAGTTGCTTTCTCATGTAGCCCAGAGGGTCTAGGAGGCAAGGCCATCAGAACTTTAGAGGAGTTATAATTTATGAGAGTGTCCTATTGGAAATATCATTCACATGTTTTGGTGAAATTCACACCACCAGTTTGCCATTGGAACATTTAAAAAAACAGTTCAGTTTTCTAATATGCCAACAGCATTGTGCTTTCCTCTATCCTTGCTGTCTAATACCATTTTTCTGATTATAAGCAATCAATAGAAACCAAAGCCTTGCAACTTTCAATTCCGATCCATGTTGCCCAACACCTTGAGCACTGGCAAAATCTGACCTGCCTTATTTCCCTATGAAATTGACATTGTCATTGTTTTCTCTTAATGGAGAGACAGCAATCTGACTCCTTGGGATGCTTGCTGCTTTCTCTTGCCAATTTCTCAAGATACTTCCTTGCTGTGGCCTGCTTCTGGACTTGTGTCACCTTCGTGACTGTATCTTGTTTCATTTCATACATATACCACTGTTGCTAGTGCTTTCATCAGTGACCTGAATTTGTGTTTCTAAATTTTTGCCATTCTCTACAGTGCAGTTCTGATTTCTGTTTAAGAGTTTCTGGGCATCTATTTTAAACACTATTGTGTATATATCAATGGTCACATGATATTTTCATTATCAACATCCTGGAGAAATTGCGAACTGTTTCCTTGCTAGCTGTATCATTCTATGTATCCAGAAAAGACATGTGAGCGTTCCACTTCTTCCATATTGCATTGTGAAAGCACATGTGATCTTTTCTCTTTGGTTGATCACAGCATTCATGAAGAAGTATCATACTGTCTCATTGTGCTTTCTCTTTTCCCTTCCTGTGCGATAAAGTGTCCGGTTTTCATAGCAAAATGTTAGAGCCTGTTTGGCTTCAATAACTGAAATGTATATCTACCTTCCTGAGAGTCCAAGATGAAGGTGCCATAATGTTGCTTTCACATGAGGGTCTGGCAACAGGAAACTGCTCTTCAGGGTCTGATGTGGAGGGTGTGAGGAGGAAGGAACAGTCCAAGTCGAGGCACAGAATTCTCTCTCTTCACAGACTCACACACTGTTGTCTGCCCAGCACCAGAGCTGTAATCTGTGTCCCGCAACTGCCTGGCCAATCACATATCTGTATCCTGATGTGTCACAAAAACACAACTGTGACATCATTATCCCCTATCCAGGAGGTTGCAGCACAGAGTTGCCTTGGACCATTTGCTGCAGAGTGACCCATCCAATACAGTCCTTCCAATTTTAGCACTTACTCTGACTTCACTATTCGCTGTGCTCTGCAGAGCCATGTTTCTTATAAAACAGAGACCCTGGGGAATAGCAATAATGACTTGCCAGAAATAACCTTGCCACTTCAGAGGAGCAAGAACTTCTATGCTGTTGGTTTGAATGCTGACTCCAAAAATAACTGAACAATGAGTGTTTCCTGATGAATGTGAGCTCCAGATAGAAGCAGATTGGGTCTTCTAGTCTCTGATGGTGATTTTCAAAGAGAAACACTATCATACCTAGCAAGTTTGGGCATCAGGTTCTTGACTGTCCTCATCATGTGCTGAGTAGTCTCAAGGGGTGTTGGTACATGGAGAAGAATGATACACATTTGTATGTTCCTCTGGCAGTTCTGACTGGCATGATGAGCTCCATGAGTCTGCCATTGGAATTTCTTGATACCTGCCTATGAACAAGCTGATTTCAGAGGTTTGGATGTAATTCAGTCGAGGTCAGGTTCACCAGGAATTACCTGGGAAAGAAAGAAAGGTCCACTTTCCTTTTGTGTGGGATTAGAAGCAGGCTCAGTAGATAGTGTAGTTCTCCATATTCTACTTGTCAAAGACACTGAATTTCTTCGTGGAAGTCACTCTCTCCCACCACTTAGCAAGTGACATAACACAGAATTGGAAGTCACCAAAAATTCTCATATCACACAAGAAGTCACACATGAAAAATGTATACACTCTTGGAGTAAGAGAGTGAAAATTGGGAATTTTTACTCAATTATCAATATCAGAGTATTAAAGAAAAGTACATCACATATGCATATGCAAAAGCTGAAACTGATAGGCATGCTGTCGGAGGCACTCAGTTACATGGAAGAGAATGGGAGAAGCAGAGCAGATACACAGCAGTCCGGGTTTTAGCCTCATTTAGACTCCAGGTCCATCATCATAGCCAAAGGCTTGAATCCCGCAAGTGACCACAGCTGTTGCCTTGCCTTGCTAACCAATTCTCCTTGCCACTCGAAGGAAATATATATGCTCCCAAGTGAGGATGCCCATCATCTTTTGTTTCAGAGACTTCTTTCAATTTCTAATGATTCTCTGCCTATCAATTCACAGTGAATTAAATCTATGAAACTCCTTTCCAAAATCAGTGCTGTCTGTAAAATGGTAATGTACTCCATCAGGCAAATTACCACCAACTCTCTTATTTCTAGCAAAGGGTTTAGGAGAGGTGACCTACAGTGAATATCCCTAACATTGTATTGGTAAAATTCACTCCACCAGTTTGCCATTGGAACCTTTAAGAATACACACAATGGGATTTATAGATGATGTAATACAGAATTGTACACCTGAAATCTATGTAATTTTACTAACAATTGTCACCCCAATAAATTTAATAAAATAAAATTAAAAAAAAAAAAAAGAATACAATTCAGTTTTGTAATATGCCAACACCATTGTGTTTTCCTCAATCCTTGCTCTCTAATACCATTTTTATTTTTACCAGCAATCAATAGAATCCCAAGCCATGCAACTTTCACTTCCCATCCATGCTGCACCACACCTTGTGCTCTGGCAAACATTGACCTGCCTTCTTTCATATGAATGTGACATTCTCAGTCTGTTTTCTTAATGGAGAGACACTGTTTGTGGCTGTTGGATCCTAGCTTACCTCACTTGCCAAATTCTCAAGATACTTTCTTGCTGTGTTCAGCATCAGGACTACTGTCACCTTTATGACTGTATATTATTTCATATTATACATATGCCACCTTCGCTATGCAATTATCAGTTGACCTTTTATTGTGTTTCTACATTTTTGCCAATATGTACAGGGCAATTCTTAATTCTGTTTAGGAGTTTCTGGTCATCCGGCTTAAACACTATTGTATACATGTCAATGGTCATACATTTTCATTCTCAACATACTGTACAAATAGCAAACTGTTTTTCTTTGTACCTATATCATTCTATGTATCCAGGAGAGACACATGAGCATTCCAGTTCTTCCACATCAGAATGTCAATGCATATGTGATTTTTACTCTTTGGCTGATCACAGCATTCTTGAAGGAGTAGCATATTGTGTCATTGAGATTTCGATTTTCCCTCCCTGACTGATAAGTTGTCTGATTTTCATAGCAAAATATTTTGACTGTGTGGCTTCAGTACAAGAAGTTTATTTCTCACCATCCTGAAAGGCCAAGAGGAAGGTAACAGAATGTTGCTTACTCAGGAGGTTCTCTCAAAATTAAACTTTCCAGCATGGTCTGATGTTGAGGGCATCAGGAAAAAGCAAGAGCCCAAGCAGAGCCACAGAAGTTGCTCTGCTTACAGACTCCCACTCTATTGTCTGCCCAGCATTGGAGCTATAATCACTGCCCAGCAACCTTCGTTCCAATCACATATCAGTGTCCTCATGCATCAGAAAAAGACAACTGTGACATCATCATCCACTGTTCAGCCACAGAGGTGCCTTGGACCATTTGCACCCAAAGTGTTATCTAGTACAGTCCTCCTACTTGAGTCCTGAATGTGACGTCACCATTCTCTGTCCTCCGTAGAGCCTTCTTTCTCATACTACAGAGTCCCTTGGTCCCAGCCATAATGACTTGCCAAGAATCACCTGGCCACTTCAAAGAGGAGCAAGAACTGAAATGTATTTGGTGTGAGCGCTGGTTCGAAAGAGTGCCCCATTAAAGAGTGTTCCCAGATGAATGTGAACTCCAGAAGGAAGCTGGTCAGGTCTTCTAGTTTCTGAAGTTGATTTTCCAACAAGAACCACTTATTATACCTAGCAAGATGGAATACCAGTTTTTTCATTGTCCTCATCATTTGCTGAGTACGGTCAATGGAGTTTTGGTACATGAAGAGGAAGGATGCACAATTCTGTGGTGCTCTGTCATTTCTGACAGGCAGGATGGTCTCCATGTGTCTTCCATCTGAATTCCCCATTTCTTGCTTATCCACCTGATGATTTCAGAGGTTGGATGTAATTCAGTAGAGGTCAGGTTCTGCTGGAATTACCTAAAAAAGAATGGAATGTCCACTTTCTTTGTGTGTGGGATCAGTAGCTGGTCCTGTATATACGGTAGTTCTCCATATTCTACTTCAAAATCACAGAATTTCTCCAGGAAGACACTGTCTGTCACCACTTAGCAGGTGACATAACAAAGAATTAAAAGTCACAGTTGATTCACTGACCACACATGAAGTCTCACTTGCAAAATATCCAGACTCGAAGAGTAAAAGGGTGAAAATTGGGAATGTTTCAATTATGAGGATCAGAGTATTAAAGTAATGCAAATACAAACTAAAACTGTAAAAGATGAAACAGAAAGGCATGCCATAGGTGGCTCTCAGTAACATGGAAGAGAATGGGAGAGGCACAGCAGATCCGCAGCAATCCGCGTTTTAGCATGATTTAGACTCCAGGTCCTTCAGGATAGCCTTGGCTTGAATGCCACAAGAGACCTCAGCCAATCCCATGGCTCTCTGACTAATCGTTCCTTTCCACTTGAAGGAAATATGTATGATCACAGGTGAAGCGTCCCATCACATTTTGTTTCAGAGACTTCTTTCAATTAGTAATGATTCCTTCCCTTTCAATGCACAGTGTATGAAATCTGTGAAAACTCCTTTCCAAAATCAGTGCTCACCTTGTAAACTGGCAATCTACTCCATCAGGTAAATATCTGCCACCAAACTTATGTCAAGCAAGAGCACTTTTCCCATTGGGACCTAAATTTCACTGGCAGTGTTTGTTTTCAGAACTGAGGAGCTTTCTCATGTATCCTAAAGGGACTAGATTTCAGAGATATTACAACATTAGAGGACTTGTGGTTTACAAGAGGTGTCCTACTGTGAATATACCTTACATTGTTTTGATCAAATTCTCATCACCAGTTTGTCATTGGAACCTTTAAAAAATACAATTCAGTTTTGTAATATACCAACCGCATTGTGCTTACCTCAATTGTTGCTGTCTAGTACCATGTTTTTCTGACTACAAGCAATGATTAGATACACAAGCTGTGCAACTTTCAATTCCCATCCAGGCTACCCCATGCCTTGTGCCTTGGCAAACACTGAGCTGCATTCTTTCCCTAAGAATGTGACACTGTTTATCTGTTATCTTAATGAAGAGTGAGCGTATTTGGGCTTGGGATGAAAGCTTCATTCTTTTGCCAATCTCTCAGGATACTTTCTTGCGGAGGCCAGCATCAGGACTCTGTCATCTTTATGACTATATCTTGTTTCATTTTATACATATTCCACCTTCGCTAATGCATTCATCGTTTGACCTGATATTGTGTTTCTACATTTTTGCCTTTATCTACAGAGCAGTTCTGAATTCTGTTTAGGAGTTTTTGGGCGTCCTTTTTAAACACTATTGTGTATTTGTCAGTGGTCATGTGACATTTTCATTCTCAACCTCCTGGACCAATAGCAAACTGTTTTCTACTGTAGCCATATCATTCTATGTATCCAGAAGAGCCATGTGAGCTTTCCAGTCTTCCACATCACATTGTGAACACACATGTGATCTTTTCTATTTGGTTAATCACAGCATTCATGAAGGAGTAGCATATTGTCTCATTGTGTTTTTGATTTTCCCACCCTGACTGATAAGCTTTCTGATTTTCATAGCAAAATTTTATAGACTGTGTGGCTTCAATAAGACAAGTGTATTTCTTACTGTCCTGAAAGTCCAAGACGGAAGTGCCAGAACTTTGCTTTCTCAGGAGGGTCTGTAAAAAGGAAACTGCTCAGCAGGGTCTGATGTAAGGAGGAAGGAACAGACTGAGCAGAGTCACAGAAATTGCTCTGAATACAGACTCACACTCTGAGGTCTGCACAGCAATAGAGCTGAAATCTTTTCCAGAAGCCACCTTGCCAATCACATATCTGTATCCTCATGTGTCACAAAAAGACAAATGTGACATCATCATCCCCTTTCCAGGAGGCTGCAGTGACCGATTTGTTTTGGACATTTTGTTGCCCAGGAATTTATCCAGGACAGTCCTTCCACTTTGAGTGTGACTTCATCATTCTCTGTGCTCCCTAGAGTCTTCTTTATCATAATACAGATGCCCTTTGGTGCAGCCATGATGACTTGACAGCTATCATCTTGCCACTTCTAAGAGGAGCAAGAACTGACATGCAGTTGGTGTGAGCGCTGAGTCCAAAAAATGACCCATCATAGAGTGCTACCAGATGAATTTGAGCTCCAGATAGAAGCAGATTGGGTTTTCTAGTCTCTGATAGTGATTTTCAATGTGACTCATTTATCACACCTCTCAAGTCAGGGCATCAGGATCTTGATTGTCCTCATCATTTGCTGAGTAGTTTCAAGGGAATATTGATACATGGAGAGAAAGAATGCACATTTTTATGGTGCTCTGTCAGTTCTGACAGGCAGGATAGGCTCCATGGATCTGCCATCTGAATTCCAAGATGAGTGCCTGTCAACCGGATGATTTCAGAACGTTAGCTTTTATTCAGTAGAGGTCAGGTTCTCCTGGAATTACCTAAGAAAGAAAGGAAGGTCCACTTTCTTTGTGGGTAGGCTCAATAACTGGCTCAGTATATACTGTAGTTCTTCATACTCTATTTGTCAAAGACACAAAATTTCTCTGGAAATGCACTCTCTGTCACCAGTGATCATGTGATGTAATAAAGAATTCGAAGTCACGACAGATTCACTGACCACACATGGAGTCCCACAAGCAAAATATACAGACTCTATGAGTAAAAGGGAGAAAATCGGGAATATTTCCTCAATCATGAAATACAGAGTATTAAAGTAATGACACACATGCAGAAAATGCAAAATATGAAGCAGAGAGGCTTGCCATAAGAGACCCTCAGTAACATAGAAGAGAATGGGAGAGTCACAGCCAATCCTCAGCAATCCGAGTGTTAGCCTGATAAAACGTCAGCTCCTTCATAATATTCCAGGATTGAACCCCACAGGAAACCACAGCTGTTGGCCTGGCTCTCTGACCAATCCTTCCTTTTCTCTGGAAGGAAATATATATGCTGACTGGTGGGGGGCCAAACACATTTAATTTCAGGGACTTCTTTAAATGGGTAATGATTCTCTCCCTTTCAATTCACAGTGAATGAAATCTGTGAAAACTCCTTTCCAACATCAGTGCTCTCTCTGCAATATGGTAAACTACTCCATCAGGCGTATGTTCACAACACTTATTTCTAGATAGGGCACCTATTACATTGGGACCTAATGTTCACAGGCAGTCTTTGCTTTTAGAAGTGAGGAGCTTTCTCATGTAGCCCAAAGGGTATAGGAGGCAGGGCCATCACAACATTAGAAGACTTGTGGCTTAGGAGAGGTGCCCTACTGAGAATATCCCTTACATTGTTCTGGTGAAATTCACAACATCAGTTTGCCATTGGAACCTTTAAAAAATATAATTCAGTTTTTTAATATGTGAACAGCATTGTGCTTTCCTCAATCCTTGTTGTCTAATACCATTTTCTGACTACAAGAATCAATAGATCCAAGACATGTAACTTTCACTACCTATCCACGCTACCAGACACCTTGTGCCATGGCAAACAGGACCTGCCTTTTTTACCTGTGAATTAGACATTGTCAGACTGTTATCTTAATGGAGCAACAGGGTATGTGGCCTTGGGATACCAGCTTCTTTGTCTAGCCAATTTATCAAGATACATTCCAGCTGTGGCCAGTATCAGGACTTCTGTCACTTATATGATTCTATTTTGTATAATTTTATACATATACCACCTTCGCTAATGAATTCATCATTTGACCTGATATTTTGTCTCTACATTGTTGCCATTCTCTACAGTTCAGTTCAGAACCTGCTTTTTTTCTTTTTTTTTTTTTTTTTAGTTTCTGGGAATCCGTTTTAAACACTATTATCTATATATCAAAGATTACATGATTTTTTCATTCTCAACATTCTGGACAAATTACGAACAGTTTTTCACATTTGCTTTACCAATCTATGCATCCACCAGAGACATGTTAGCATTCGAGTTCTTCCACATCGCATTGTCAAAGCACATGTGATATTTTCTATTTGGTTGATCACAGCATTCTTGAAGCAGTAGCATATTGTCTAATTGTGTTTTTTATTTTCCTTCCCTGACCCATAGTGTTGATTTTCATATCAAAATGTTATAGACATTGACTTCAACAAGAGAAATGTATTTCTCACTGTCCAAAAGTCCAAGATGAAGGTGCCAGAACATTGCTTTCGCAGGAGGGTCTGTCAACAGGAAACTGCTCAGAAGGGACTGATGCTGAGGGCGTCCACAATAAGGAACAGCCTGAGCCTAACCACAGAAGTCACTCTCTCCACAAACTCACACCCTGTTGTCTGCCCAGCACAGGAGCTTTAACCTGTGCCCTGCAGTCACCTCGCCAATCACATATCAGTGTCCTCAGGTGTCACAGAAAGACAACTGTGACATCAATATCCCCTCCCCAGGAGGCTGCCGCCATGTTCCTTTGACCATTTGCTCCTCAGCGACTTATCCAACACAGTCCTTCCATTTTGAGCCCTGAGTGTGACTTCAACATTCTCTGTGTTCTGTAGAACCATCTTACTCATACTAGAGAGGTCCTTGGACCCTGTAAAAATGACTCGCCAGGAATCACTTTGCTATGTCAAAGAGGAGTAAAAACTGACATGCAGTTGGAGTGAGCACTGGCTCCAAAAAGTTCCTCATCAAAGAGTGTTTTCAGATGAATTTGAGCTCCATATAGAAACAGATCAGTCTCCTACTCTCTGACGGTGATTTTCAAGCGGAACAACTTATCATACCTAGATAAGTTTGGGCATCAGGTTCTTAATGGTCTTCATCATGTGCTGAGTAGGGTCAAGGGAGTGTTGGTACATGGAGATGATGGATACACATTGGTATGTTGCCTGTCAGTTCAGACAGTTAGGATGGGCTCCATGTTTCTGTCAACTGTATTCCCTGATACGTGCATATCAACCAGCTGATTTCAGAAGGTTGGATGTAATTCAGTAGAGGTCAGTTTTGCCAGGAGTTACCTAAGAAGGAAGATCTACTTTCTTGGCATTTGGGCTTTGAAGCTGGTAGAGTATGTAATGTAGTTCTCCAGTTCTCCTTGTCAACGAAACTGATATTCCCCAGGGAGATTATTCTTTGCCACCCCTTAGCAGGTGACTTACAGAATTTGAAGTCATGATAGATTTTGTGACCACACATGGAGTCCGACAAGAAAAGTGTACACATACTCTGAGTAAAATTGTGAAACTTGGGAATGTTTAATTACAATGTTTGGGTAAAATTCATACCACCAATTTGCAAATGGAACCTTTAAAAAATACAATTCAGTTTTGTAAAGTGCCAACAACATTGTGCTTTCCTCAATCCTTGCTGTCAAATACAATTTTTCTGATTACAAGCAAACAATAGAAACCCAAGACATGAAACTTTCACTTCCCATCTACGATGCCTCACATCTTGTGCCCTGTGAAACACTGATCTGACTTCTTTCCCTATGAATTTCAAATTGTCACTCTGTTTTCTTAATGGAGAGACAGTGGATGTGGACTTGGGTTGCTAGCTTCTTTCTATTCCTGATTTCTCAAGACACTGTCTTGCTGTGTACAGTATCTGTCCTCTTTATTACTGTATCTTGTTTCATTTTATATATATAACACCTTTGCTACCGCATTCATCAGTTGACCTGATATTGTGTTTCTGCATGTTTGCCATTATCTACAGTGCAGTTCTGAATTCTGTTTAGGAGTTTCTGGGCATCCATTTTAAACACTATTGTGTATATATCAATGATCACTTGATATTTTCATTATCAACATACTGGACAAATAGTGAACTGTTTTCCACTGTAGCTATATCATTCTATGTATTCAGCAGAATTATGTCAGTGATCCATTTCTTCCACATCATATGTCAACGCACTTGTGATCTTCGCTCCTTGGTTGATCAAATCATTCTTGAAAGAGTAGCATATTGTCTCATTGTGCTTTCAATATTCCCTCCCTGACTGATAAAGTGTCCGATTTTCCTAGCAAAATGTGACAGGCTTTTTGGCTTCAATAGCAGAAGTGTATTTCTCACTGTCCTGAAAGTCCAAGATGAACGTGCCAGAATATTGTTTCTTAGGTGGGTCTGTCAACAGGAAACGGCCTAGTCGTGTCTCACCAGGTGGTCATCAGGAGAAGAAACAGTCGCAGTAGAGCCACAGAAGTCACTCACTCACAGCCTCATACTCTGTTGTCTGCCGAGCACTGGAGATGTAATTGGTGCCCATCAGCAGCCTGGCCAATCACATATCATTATCCTCATGTGTCACAAAATAACTATTGAGACATCATCATCCCCTCTCCAGGATGCAGCAGCCACAGACATTCCTTGGACCATTTGCTGCCCAGCGATTTATCCAGGACAGTCCTTCCACTTTGAAGCCTGAGTGTGACTTCACCATACTCTGTACTCTGAAGAGACTTCTTTCTGATATTACTGGACCCTTGGGCACAGCATAATGACTTTCCAGGAATCACCTTTCCACTACAAAGAGGAGCAAGAATTGACATGCAGTTGGTGGGACTGCACACTCCAAAAATATCCCCATCAAAGTGTGTTACCAGATGAGAATGAGCTCCAGATAGAAGCAGATTGGGTGTTCAGGTCTCTCGTGATGATGTTAAACAAGAACCAATTATCATACCTAGCAAACTTGGGCATTAGGTTCTAGATTGTACTCATCATTTGTTAAGTAGTGTAAAGTGTGTGTTGATACCAGGAGAGGAAGGACACACAATTGTATGGGGCAATGTCAGTTATGAAAGGCAAGATAGGCTCCATGGGTCTGCCACCTGAATTCCCCAATAAGTTCCTATAAACTGGCTGATTTAAGAGCATTAGGTGTATTTCAGTAGAGGCCATGTTCTCAAGGAATTACCTAATAAATAATGGAAGGTCCACTTCCTTTGTTTGTATGTGTGTAGCTGACTCAGTATATACTGTAGTTTTTGATACTGTACTTGTCAGAGATTCTGAATTTCTCTGGGGAATACAATCTCTCCCACCCCTTAGCAGGTAACATAACAAAGAACTGGAAGGCATGATAGATTATCTGATGACATGGAGTCCCACATGCAAAATGTACAGACTCTTTGAGTAAAAGGATTACAAATTTGGAATGTTTCCTCAATCATGAAGATCACTGTATTAATGTAACACACACAACATGCGCAAAATGTAAATGATGACACAGATAGGCATGCCATAGGAGGCCCTCAGTAAAAAGGAAGAGAATGGGAGAGGCATAGCAGATCCACAGCAATCCGGATTTTAGCCTGATTTAGACTCCATCTCCTTCAGGATAGCTCAGCTTAAATTCCAAAAGGGATCACAGCCATTACCCCGGTTCTTTGACCAATCCTTCCTTTCCATTCAAAGGAAATATCTATGCTCATAGGTGCAGAAGCCCATCACATTTTGTTCCAGATACTTCTTTCAATGGGTAATGATTCTCTCCCTTTCAATTCACAGTGAATGAAATCTGTGAAACTGCTTTCCAAATAAGTGCCCTCTCTGAAAAACGCCCGCTACACCATCAGGCAAATACCGACCACCACACTTATTTCTATCAAGTGCACTTCTCCCATTGGGTCTTAAATTTCATGGGCAGTGTTTCCTTTTAGAACTGAGGAGCTTTTTTATGTAACTCAAAAGTTCTAGGAGCGAGGGCCATCACACATTAGAAGACATGTGGTTCAGAAGACGTGCCCTACTGGGAAAATTCCTTCCTTTTTTTGGTAAAATTCACACCAACAGTTTGCCATCGGAACCTTTAAAAAATACAATTCAGTTTGGTAATATGCCAAGAGCATGTTTTTTTCCTCAATCTTTGCTGTATAATACAAATTTTCTGATTAAAAACAATCAACAGAAACCCAAGCCAGGCAACTTTCACTTCACATCCACACTGCACTGTATTTCTGCCCTGGCAAACACTGACGTGCCTTCTTTCCCTATTAGTTTGACATTGTTGTTTTGTTATCTTAAAGGATAAACAGCATATTTGGCCTAGAGACGCTAGCTACTTTCTCTGCCAATTTCTTAAGATTCTTCCTGCTGTGGCCAGCATCAAGAATTCTGTCACATTTATGACTGTATCTTGTTTCATTTTATGCATATACAACCTCACTAATGCATTCATCAGTTGACATGATGTGTTTCAACATTTTTTCCCATTATCTACAGTGAAGTTCTGAACTATGTTTAGGAGTTTGAGACATCCGCTTTAAACAGTGTTGTGTGTATATCGATGGTCACATGATATTTTCATTCTCAATATTCTGGACAATAGTGACCTGTTTTCTGCAGTAGCTATATCATTCTATGTATACAGCAGAGACATCTGAGCATTCCTGTTTTCCACACCGCATTGTCAATGCACAGGTGATCTTTTCTCTTTGGATGATCACAGCATTCTTGAAGGAGTAGCATTTTGTCTCATTGTGCTTTTGATTGTCCCTCCCTGTCCTCCCTATTAAAATGTGTCTGATTTTAATAGCAAAATGTTATAGACTGTATGGCTTTAATAATAAATTGTATTTCTCACCATCCTGAAAGTCCAAGATGAAGGTGACAAAATGTTGCTTTCTCAGGAGGGTCTGTCAACAGGAAACTGCTCTGCAAGTTATGATGCTGAGAGTGTCAGGAGGAAGGTGCAGTCTGAGTGGAGCCGCAGAAGTCATTCTCTTCAGAGACTCACACACTTTTCTCTGCCCAGGACTGGAGCTGTAATCTGTGTCCAGTAGCAACCTGGCCAATCACATATCAGTATTCTCATGTGTGACAGAAAGACAACTGGGACATCATCACACCTATCCAGGAGGCCTGCAGACACAGAGGTGTCTTTATCCATTTGCTGCACATTTACATATGCAGGACAGTCCTCCCACTTTGAGTTCTTAGTGTGACTTCTTCATTCTCTGTGTTCCGTAGAGATTTCTTTCTTTGTCATACTACTGTCACCCTTCATCCCACACATAATTACTTGCTAGGAATTACCTTGCCACTTCAAAGAGGTAAAAGAAGTGACATGCAGTTGGTGTGAGCAACGGCTCTAAAAAGTGCACCATCAAAGTGTGTAAATGGATGGATGTGATGTCCAGATAGAAGCAGATCTGGTCTTCTAATCTCTGATGGTAATTTTCAACATGAACTAATCAGAAACAGTTTTGGAAAAATGGAGGAAAAACTGAGGGTTGCTAGATGGGCAGGGGGGTGGGGATAAGGGGAAGGTGAGAGGTTTTGGGAACGTACAGAGGGATAGTGGATGGGGGGAGGGGGGTTCACACAGTGTGAGGGATATAAATGATAAATGTCTAAGTTTTGCTTTGTCTTGTGCACCTGAAACTAATTAATAAAAAAAAAAAAAAAAGAGATCACAAAAAAAAAAAAAAAAAAAAAAAAGAACCACTTATTATACCTAGCAAGTTGGGGGATCAGGTTCTTGATTGTCTCCATCATTTGCTGAGTAGTGTCAAGGGAGTGTTGGTACATGGAGAAAAAGTATACACATTCATATGGTGCTCTGTCATTTCTAACAGGCAGGATGGGCTCTTGGGTCTGCCATCTGAATTCCCCAATGTGTGCCTATATATCAGCTGATTTCAGAGAGTTGGATGTAACTCAGTGCAGGTCAGGTTTGCCCAGATTTACATAAGAAAGAAAGGAAGGTCCACTTTCTTTGTGTGTGGGCTCAGTAACTGGCTCAGTATATTCTGTAGTTCCCCATATTCTATTTGTCAAAGACACTCAATTTCTGCAGTGAAGACATTCTGTGTCACCCCTAGCAAGTGATGTAACAAAGAACTAGAAGCCATGATAGATTCTCTGACCACACGTGGAGTCACACATGCAAAATGTACAGACTTGTGAATAAAAGTGTGAAATTGGGAATATGTCTGCAGTTATGAAGATCAGAGTATTAAAGTAACACACACAACATTTACAAATGTAAAAGATGAACCCGATAGGCATTCCACAGGAATCCCTCAGTAACATGGAAGAGAATGAGAGAGGTATAATAGCATATCTACAAAAATCCGAGTTTTAGCCTAATTTAGATTCCAGATCCTTCAGGTTACCCCAGGCTTGAAACATAGGAGGCCACAGCTGTCGTCCCGCCTGGCTGACCAATCCTGACTTTCCACTCGAAGGAAATATGCATGCTCACAAGTGAGGACGCCCATTATCTTTTGTTTCACAGACTTCTTTCCATGTGTAATTATTCTCTTCCTTTCAATTCACAGTGAATCTCAAAGTTTCTCAGAATGAAATCTGTGAAACTTTACAAAATCAGTGCTCTCTTTAAAACTGTATTCTGCTCCATCAGGCAAATATCCACCACCAAACTTATGTTAGCAAGGGCACGTCTCCCATTGGGACTTAAATTTGACTGGCAGTGTTTGTGTTTAGAATTGAAGAGCTTTCTCATGTAGCCCAAAGGATCTAAGAGGCAGGACCATCACAACATTAGAGGACTTGTGGTTAAGAGAGGTGCCCTACTGGGACTATCTCTTACATTGTCTTGGTGAAATTCACACCACCATTTTGCCATCAGAACCTTTAAAAAACGTAATTAAGTTTTGTAATATGCCAACAGCATTGTGCTTTCCTCAATCCTTGCTGTCTGATACCATTTGTCTGATTACAAGCAATCAAAGAAAGCCAAGCCATGCAGCTTTCATTTCCCATCTATGCTGCCCATATGTTGCGCCCTGTTAAACATGGACCTGCCATATCTCCCTATGAATTTGACATTGCTGGTCTGTTATATTAATGGAGAGACAGCATATGTGGCATTAGGTTGCTAGCTTCTTTCTCTTGCCGATTTCTCAAGACATTTTCTTGTGGGTGCTACCATCAGGACTTCTGTCCTTTGTGACTATACCTTGTTTCATTGTATACATATAACAACCTCGCTAATGCATTCATCAGTTGACCTGATATTGTGTCACTACATTTTTCCATTATCTGCTTTGCAGTTGTGAATTCTGTTTAGGAGTTTATGGGCATCCCTTTTTTAGAGACTGTTATGTATATATCAATGGTCATGTGAATTTTCATTCTCAACATACATGACAAATAGATAAAGGTATGCCACGGTAGCTTTTACATTCTATGGATCCACCATAGTCCTGTGAGCATTCCAGTTCTTTCACATCTCATTGTCAATGCATATGTGATCTTTTCTCTTTGTTTGAGCATTCTTGAAAAAAGCATATTGTCTCATTGTGCTTCCCATTTTCCCTCCTTGACCGATAAAGTGTCCAAATTTATTTATTTATTTATTTTTATTTTATTAAATTTATTTTGGGTGACAATTGTTAGTAAAATTACATAGATTTCAGTTGTATGATTCTATATTACATTATCTATAAATCCCACTGTGTGTTCACCACCCAGTGTCAGTTCTCCTTCTATCACCATATATTTGATCTCCTTACCCTCGTCTCCCACTCCCCACCCCCGTTACACTCTGGTAACTACTAACCTATTGTCTGTGTCTATGAGTTTCTGTTTCTCATTTGTTTGTCTTGTTCTTTTGTTGTTTTTGGTTTAAATTCTACATATCATTGACATCACATGGTTCTCTGCTTTGTCTGTCTGACTTATTTCTCTCAGCATTACACTCTCAAATCCATAGTCTTTTTCAATGTGTAATGATGATTTCCCTTTCAATTCACAATGAATGAAATATTTGAAAACTCCTTTCCAAAACCAGTGCTCTCTCTGTAAAACAGCAAGCAACTCCATCATGCAAATATGCACCACCACAGTTATTTCTAGCATGGGCACTTCTCCCTTTCTACCCAAATTTCGTTCTCAGTGTTTGATTTAGAACTGAGGAGTTTTGACATGCAGCCCAAAGGGTATAGGAGGTAGGGCCATCACAACATTAGAGGAGATGTGGAGCATGAGTGGTGACCTACTGGGATTATCTCTTACATTGTTTTGGTAAAATTCACACCACCATTTTCCCATTGGAATCTTTAAATAATGCAATTAAGTTTTGTAACATGCCAACAGCTTTGTAGTTTCCTCAACCCTTGCTGTGTAATACCATTTTTCTTACTACAAGCAATCAATAGAAACCCAAGCCATACAACATCCACATCACATCCATGCTCCCCAACACCTTGTGCCCTGGCAAACACTGACCTGCCTTCTTTCCCTATGAATTTGACATTGTCGGTCTGTTATCTTAATGGAGAGACAGCGTATGTGACCTTTGGATACTAGCTTCCCTCACTTGCCAATTTCTCAATTACTGTCCTGCTGTGGCTGTATTAGGGCTTCTGTCACATTTATGACTGTATCTTGTTTCATTTTTTACATATAGCACCTTCGCTTATGCATTCATCTGTTGACCTGATATTGAGTCTCTACAGTTTTGCCATATCTGCAGTGAAGTACTGAATACTGTTTAGGAGTTTCTGTCATCCGTTTAAAACACTACAGTAAATATATCAATGGTCTCATGATATTTTCCTTCTCAACATACTGACAAATAGCGTGCCCTTTTCCAAGGTAGCTATATCATTCTATGTATCCAGGAGAGACATGTGAGCATTCCAGTTTTTCCACATCGCATTTTTAATACACATGTGATCTTTTATCTTTGGTTGATAACAGCATTCTTGAAGGAGTAGCATATTGTCTCATTGTGTTCTCAATTTTCCATCCCTCACCGATAAAGTATCTGATTTTCATAGCAAATTGTTAAAGACTGTGTGGCTTCAATAACAGAAGAGTATTTCTCACCATCCTGAAAGTCCATGTTGAAGCTGCTAGAATGTTGCTTTCTCAGGAGTGTCTGTAACCAGGACCCTGCTAAGCGGGGTCTGATGCTCAGGGCATCAGGAGGAGTGAACAGCCTAAGCAGAGCTACAGAAGACACTCTCTTCACAGACTCACACTCTGTTGTCTGCCTAGCACTGAAAGTTAAATTTGTGAATAGCAGCTGCCTGGCCAATCACATATAACTATCCTCATGTGTAAAAAAAAGAGAACTGTGACATCATTATCCACTTTCCAGATGCCACACCCACAGAGGTGCCTTGGACCATTTGCTGTCCATAGAATTATGCAGGACATTTCTTCGACTTTGAGCCATGAGTGTGACTTCACCATTCTCTGTGCTCCATAGACCCACCTTTCTGATAGTACAGAGGCCCTTGGCCCAGCCAAAATGACTTGCCAGAAATCAACTTGTCATTTCAAAGCTGAATAAAAACTGACATTCAGTTGGTGTGAGCACAGGTTCCAAAAAGTGCCCCATCAAAGAGTGTTCCTAGATGAATGTGAGGTCCAGATAAAAGCAGATTGGGTCTTCTAATTTCTGATAGTGATTCTCAACAAGAACCAATTTTACATACCTATTAAGTCGGGCATCAGGTACTTGATTGTCTCATCATTTGCTGAGCAGTGACAAAGGTGTGTTGGTACACAGAGAGGAAGTATACACATTTGTATGGCACTCTCTCAGTTCTGACAGGCAGGATGGGCTCAATGGGTCTGCCATCTGATTCCACCAACTTGTGCCTATCCAGCAGCTGATTTCAGAGTGTTGGATGTAATTTAGTAGAGGTCAGGTTCACCAGGATTACCTAAGAAAGAAAGGAAGGACCACTTTCTTTGTGTGTAGGCTCAGTAACTGGCTCCATATACACTGTAGTTTTCCATATTCTACTTGTCAAATTCACTGAATGTCTCCGGGGAAGACACTCTCTGCCACAACTTAGCAGTGTACCTAACAAAGAATTAGAAGTCACGGTTAATGCAGAGACCACTAATGCAGTCCCACATGAAAATGTACAGAATTTATGAGTAAAAGTGTGAAAATTGAGAATATTTCATCAATTATAAAAATCAGAGTATTAAAGTAATGCATATGATATGTGCAAAATGTAAAAGATTAATCAGTTAGCCATACCATAGGAGGCCCTCAGTAACATGGAAGAGAATGGGAGAGTCGTAGCAGATCCACAGCAATACCAGTTTTAGCCTTATTTAGACACCAGGTCCTTCAGGATAGTCCAGACTTGCTCCCCACAAGAGACCACAGCATTATGCTGGCTCACTGACTAACCCTATTTTTCCAATCGAAGGAAATATCTATGCTCACAGGACACAGGGAACATCACGTTTTATTTCAGAGACTCCTTTCAATGTGTAATGATTCTCTCCCTTTCAATTCACAGTGAATGAAATCTGTGATAACTCCTTTCCAAAATCAGTGTTCTCTCTGTAAAATGGGAAGCTACTCCTTCAGATAAGTATCCACAATCACACTTATTTCTAACAAGGGCACTTCACCCATTGAGATCTAAATTTTACTGGCAGTGTTTGTTTTTAGAACTCAAGAGCTTTCCCATGCAGCCCAAAGTGTCTAGGAGGCAGGGCCATCACATTAGAGAACTGTGGTTTATGAGAAGTGGCCTAGTGGATTACCCCTTGTACTGTTTTGGTAAAATTCACACAACCAGGTTGTCATTGGAAACTTTAAAAAATACAATTCAGTTTTGTAATATGCCAACAGCATTGTACTTTCCTCAATCCTTGCTGTCTAATACCATTTTTGTGATTACAAGCAATCAATAGAAACCCAAGCCATGCAACATCCACATCACATCCATGCTGGCTCACACATTGCACCCCCACAAACACTGACCTGCCTTCTTTCCCTATGAATTTGACATTGACAATTGGTTATCTGAATGGATAGACAGCATATTTGGATTTGGGATGCTAGCTTCTTTCTCTTGCCAATTTCTAAAGACACTTTCTCGTGGAATCGGGATTCTGTCACCTTTATGACTGTATCTTGTTTCAGTTTATACATATACCACCTTTGGTTATGCATTCATCAGTTGACTATATACTGTGTTTCTACATTTTTCCCATTCACTAAAGTGCTGTGCTGTATTGTGTTTCGGACTTCCTGGGCATCCGTTTTAAACACTATTAGGTATATATCAATGTTCAGGACATATTTTCATTCTCAACATCCTGGACAAACAGCAAACTGTTTTCCATGTTAGCTATATAATTCTATGTATCCAGCACAGACAATTGAGCATTCTAGTTCTTCCACAGCTTTATCAACACACATGTTACCTATTCTCTTTGGTTGATCACAGCATTCTTGAAGACATAACATATTGTCTCATTGTGCTTTCGATTTTCCTTCCCTGACTAAAATAGTGTGCGATTTTCCAAGCATAATATTATGGATTGTGTGGCATCAATAACAGAAGCGTATATCTCTTCGTCCTGAAAGTCCAAGATAAAGCTGCCAGAACATTGCTTTCTTAGGAGTGTCTATCAACAGGAAACTGCTCAGCAGGGTATGACTCTGAGGGCCTCAGGAGGAAGGAACAGCCCATGCAGAGTCACAGAATTTGGTCTCCTCTCACACTCACAATCTCTTGTCTGCCCACCACTGGACCTTTAATCAGTGCCCAGTAGCCATCTGGCCAACCACAATTCAGTGGACTCATGTGTCACAGAAATCAAACTGTGACATAATCATCCCGTCTGCAAGAGGCCACAGCCACAGAGGTGCCTTCAACCATTTGCAGCACAGAGACTTATCCAGCACAGTCTTCCACTTTGAAACCTGAGTGTGACTTCACCATTCTCTGTGCTCCGTAGGGCCTTCCTTCTCATAATGCAGAGGACCTTGGGCCCAGCCTTAAGGACTTGCCCAGAATCACCTTGCCACTTCAAAGAGGAGCAAGAACTGACATGCAGTTGGTGTCAGTGATGGCTCCAAAAAGTGTCCCTTCAAAGAGTGTTACCAGATGAATGTGAGCTCCAGATAGAAGCAGATTGGGCCTTCTAGTCTCTGATGGTGATATTCAAAAATAACCACTTATCATAATAAGCAAGTTAAGGTATCAGGTTCTTGTTTGTCCTCATCAATTGCTGAGTAGTGTCAAGGGATTGTTTTTACATGAAAAGGGAGGATACACACTTGTATTGTGCTGAGTCAGTTCTGAAAGACAGGATGGGCTCCATGGGACTGCCATCTGAATTCCCCGATATATGCCTATCAACTAGCTGATTTCAGACGGTTAGATGTAATTCAGCAGAGGTCAGGTTCTCCAGGAATTACCTAAGAAAGAAAGAAGGTCCAATTTCTTTATGTATGGGCTCAGTAGCTGGCTCACTATATACTGTAATTCTGCATTTTCTACATGTCAAAGACACTGAATTTCTCTGGGGAAGTCACTCTGCCACTCCTTAGTTAGTGATGTAACAAAGAATATGCAGTCCCGATAGATTCAGTGACCACACATGGCTTTCCATACTCAAGATATATAGACTCTATCAGTAAAAGGGTAAAAATTGGGAAAGTTGACACAATTATGAATGTCAGGGTATTAAAGAAACACATATAACATTGCAAACCTTAAAAGATGAAATAGATAGTTATGCCATAGGAGGCCCTCAGTAACATGGAAGAGAATGGGAGAAGCAAAGCACATTCACAGCAATCCGAAGTTTAGCCTGATTAAGACTTCAGGTCCTTATGTATAAATGTTTTCAGATTTTTTGGATAGATACCCAGGAGAGGCGGTGAACACACAATGGGATTTATAGATGATGTAATACAGAATTGTACACCTGAAATCTATGTAAATTTACTAACAATTGTCACCCCAATAAATTTAAAGCAATAAATTAAAAAAAAAAGAAAAACACTTTCGGTCCTTCAGGAAAACCCAGGCTGGAGCCCTCAAGAGACAACAGCTCCTACCACGGCTCTCTAACAAATCCCTCTTTTCCACTTGAAGGAAATATCTGTGCTCAAATGTGAGGAGGCCCATCATGTTTTCTTTCATGTAATTCTTTGAATGTGTAATGATTCACTCCCTTTGTATTCACAGTGAATGAAATCTGTGAAAATTCCTTTCCATAATCAGTGCTGTTTCTGTAAAGCAGCAAGCTACTCCATTAGGCAAATATCCACCAACACACTTAGTTCTGGTGAGGGCACATCTCCCATTCGGACCTAAATGTCATTGGCAGTGTTTGTTTTAGAACTGAGGAGCTTTCTCATGTATCCCACTGGGTCTAGGAGGCAATGCCATCACAACATTATAGGACTTGTGGTTTAGGAGAGGTGACCTACAGGGAATATCCCTTACATTGTTTTGGTAAAATTCATTACACCAGTTTGCTATTGGAAAGTTTAAAAAATGCAATTTGGTTTTGTAATATGACAACAGCATTGTGCTTTCCACAATACTTTCTGCCCGTACCATTTTTCTGATTACAAGCAATCAATAGAAACTCGAGCCATTCAAATTTCTCTTCCCATCCATGCTTCCCCATACCTTGCGCACTGGGAAACACTGACCTGCCTTATTTGTCTGTGAATTTAACATTGTCGTTCTGTTATCTTAATTGAGAGACAGCGCATGTGGCCTTGGGGTGCTAACTTCTTTCTCTTGCCAATTTCTCAAGATACTTTTTATCAGTGGCCAGCATCAAGACTTCTGTCACATTTATGACTGTATCTTCTTTCATTTTTTGCATATACCCCCTTGATAATGCATTCATCAGTTGACCTGTTATTGTGTTTCTACATTTTTGCTATTATCTATAGTGCAGTTCTGAATTTTATTTAGTAGTTTCTGGGCATTCGTTTTAAACACTGTTGTGTACGTATCAATGGGCACATGATATTTTCATTATCAACATCCTTGAAAATAGAGAACGGTTTTCCATGGTAACTTTATCATTCTATGTATCCAATAGAGTCAAGTGAGCGTTCCAGTACTTCCACAAATCATTGTCAACACACATGTAATTTGTTCTCTTAGGTTCATCACGCCATTCTTAAAAACATTCTTAAAAATGTGTATTATCTCATTGTGCTTTCGGTTTTCCCTCCATGACTGATAAAATATCTGATTTCAGAACAAAATGTTATACAATGTGTGGCTTCAATAACAGAAGTGTATTTCTCACCATCCTGAAAGATTAAGATGAAAATACCAGAACATTGCTTTCTCAGAAGGGTCTCTCAACAGGAAATTGCTCAACAGGGTCTGATGCTCAGGCTGTCAGAAGGAAGGAACAGCCAGAACAGAACCACAGAATTCGCTCTCCTCACAGACTCACACTCTGTTGACTGCCATGCATGGAGCTATGATCCGTGCTCAGCAGCTACCTGGCCAATCATTTATCATTATCCACATGTGTCACAAAAAGCCAACAATGACATCATCATCCCCTCTCCAAGAGGCCACAGCCAGAGAGGTGCCTCGGACCACTTGCTGCCTAGAAACTTATCCAGATCAGATTTTCCAATTTGAGCCTTGAGTGTGACTTCAGCATCTCTGTGCTCTGTAGAGCCTTCTTTCTCATACTACTGAGGCCATTGAGCACAGGCATGATGACTTGAGAGAATTCACTGTGGACTTCCAAGAGGATCAAAAACTGACACGAAGTTGGTCCTAGCGCTGGCTCCAAAATGTGCCCCATCAAAGAATGTTAACGGATGAATGTGAGCTCCACATAGAAGCAGATCAGATCTTCTAGTCTCTGATGGTGATTTTCAACAAGAACCAAGCATCATACCTAACAAGTCGGGCCATCAGATTCTTGATTGCCCTCATCATATGCTGAGTAGTGTCTAGAGAGAGTTGGTACATAGAATTGAAGGTTACACATTTGTATGATGCACTCTCAGTTCTGACAGGATGGATGGCCTCCATGGGTCTGACATGAGAATCCCCTGATGTGTGCCTATCTACCGGCTGACTTCAGAGGGATACATGTAGCTCAGTAGAGGTCAGATTCACCAGGAATCACCTAACAAAGAAAGGAAGGTCCATTTTCTTTGTATGTGAGCTCAGTAGCTGGCTCAGGATATACTGTAGTTTTCTATATTCGAATTGTCAAAGACACTGACTTACTCCAGGGAAGACACTCCTCCACCCCTTAGCAGGTGAGATAATAAAGAATTGGAAGTCGCTACAGATGCATTCACCACATGTGGAGACAGACATGCAAAATGTACAGACAGACTCTATGAGTAAAAGGGTGAAAACTGGGAATGTTTCCTTAGTTGTGAAGATCAGTGTATTAAAGTAACACACACAACATGAACAAAATGTAAAAGATGAAACAGATAGGCATGCCATAGGAGGTCCTCAATAAAATTGAATAGAATGTGAAAGGCAGAAGAGATCCAAAGCAATCCGAGTTTTAGCCTGATTTCGACTACAGGTCCCTCAGGATAGCCCAGTTTTCAACTCCCAAAGAGACCACAGCCATTGCTTCAGCTCTCTATCCAATCCTTCCTCTCCAAGTGAAGGAAATATCTATGCTCACATGTGAGGAGGCCCATCACGTTTTATTTCAGAGTCTTCTTTCAAAGTGTAATTATTCTCTCTCTTTCAATTCACAGTGAATGAATTCTGTGGAAACTCTTTCCAAAACCATGCTCTCTATTTAAAGTGGTTATCTCCTCCATCAGGAAAATATCTACCACCACACTTAATTCTAGCAAGGGCACTTATACCATGGGGACCTAAATTTCACTGGCCGTGTTTGTTCTTAGAACTGAGGAACTTTCTCATGTAGCCCAAAGGATATAGGAGGCAGGACCATCAGAAGAGTAAAGGACTTGTGGTTTAGGAGAGTTGCGCTACTGGACTATCCCTTACATTGTGTTGGTAAAATGCACACCAACAGCTTGCCTTTGGAATCGTTAAATAATAAAATTCAGTTTTGCAATATATCAACAGCATTTTGCTTTCCTCAATCTTTGCTGCCTAATACCATTTTGTGATTAAAAGTAATCAATAGAAACCCAAGCCATGCAATTTCCACTTTCCATCCAAGGTGCCCCACACTTGCGCCCTTGGCAAACACTGAACTGCCTTCTTTCCCTATGAATTTGACACTGTCGTTCTGTTATTAATGGAGAGACATCATAATTGGCCCTGGGATGCTAGCTTCTTTCATTCCAATTTCTTAAGACACTTTTTTTATGGTGGCCAATATCATGACTTCTGTCCAGTTTATGACTGTATCTTTTTCATTTTATACATATACCACCTTCACTAATGCATTCATCAGATGACATGATATTGTGTGTATACATTTTTGCCATTATCTACAGTGACGTTCTGAATTCTCTTTAGAAGTTGCTGGGAATCCTTTTTAAACACTACTGTGTACATATAAATGGTCACAGAATATTTTGATTCTCAACATACTGGACACATTGTGAACTGTTTTGCACTGTAACTATATCATTCTATGAATCAGGCAGTGATATGTGAGCGTTCCAGTTCTTCCATATCACATTTTCAACACACATGTGATCTTTTTCTTTGGTTGATCACAGGAATATTGATAGAGTAGCATGTTGTCCATTTTGCTTTCGATTTTCCATCCATGACCAATAAAGTGTCCAATTTTAATAGCAAAATATTACAAACTGTGTGGCTTCAATAACAGAAGTTTATTTATCATTGTCTTGAAAGTCCAAGATGAAGGTGCCAAAAAATTGCTTTCTCAGGAGGGTCTGTCAACAGGAAACTGCTCAGCAGGGTTTGACACTGATGGCATCAGGTGGAAGGAACAGCCCGAGCAGAGCCACAGAAGTCTCTCTCCTCACAGACTCAGACTCTCTTGTCTGTCCAGCACTGGAGCTGTCATCCGTGCCCAGCAGCCACCTGGCCAATCACATATCAGTATGCTCATGTGTCACAAAAAGAGAACTGTGACAGCATCATCCCGTATCCAGGAGGCCTTAGCCATAGAGGTGCCTTGGAAAATTTGCTGGCCACAGACCTATCCAGGACACTCTTTCCACTTTGAATCCTGAGTGTGACTTCACCATTTTCTGTGCTCCATAGAACCTTCTTTCTCATACTACAGATGCCCATGGGCCCTGATAATGACTTCCCAGGAATCACCTTCCCATTTCAAAGTGGAGCAAGAAATGACATGCTGTTGATCTGAGCTCTGGCTCAAAAAGTGCCCCATCAAAGAGGGTATCCGGATGAATGTGAGTTTCAGATAGAAGCAGATCAGGTCTTCAAGTCTCTGATGGTGAATTTCAATAAGAATCACTTGTCAAAATTAGTAAGATGGGACATTAGGTTCTTGATTGTCCTCATCATTTGCTGAGTAGTTTCAAGAATGTGTTGGTACACGGAGAGGAAGGACACACCTTTGTATGTTGCTCTGTCAGTTCTGACAGGCAGGATGAGTTCCATTGGTCTCCCATATGATTCCCTCATGCATGCTGATCAAGAGACTGATATCAGTGGGTTGAATATAATTCAGTAGTGGTGAGGTTTGCCAGGAATTACCAAAGAAAAAAGGAAGTTCCACTTTCTTTGTGAGTGGGCTTGTTTCCTGGCTCAATATATAAGGTAGTTCTCCTAAATCTACTTGTCAAATATAGTGAATTTCTCCATGGGAAGACACTCTCTGCCACCGCTTAGCATGTGACATAAGAAAGAACTGGAAGTCACGATAGATTCTATTACCACACAGGGATTCTCACATGGAGAATGTACAGAGTCTCATGAAAGGGTGAAAACTGGGAATATTTCCTCCATATGAAGATGACAGTATTAAAGAAATGCACAAAACATGTGCAAAACGTAAAAGATGAGACAGATAGGCAAGCCATAGGAGGTCCTCAGTAAAATGAAACAGAATGGGAGAGGCAGAGCAGATCCGCAGCAATCCGAGTTTTACCCTGATTTCGACTTCAGATCCGTCAGGATACCCCAGGCTTGAACACCAAAGAGACAGCAGCTGATGCTTCAGCTTTCTGACCAATCTGTCCTTTCCACTCAAAGGAAATATCTATGCTCACAGATGAGGACCATCACATTTTGTTTCAGAGACTTCTTTCAAATGTAATGATTATCTCCCTTTCAATTCACAGTGAATGAAATCTGTGAAAACTCCTTTCCAAAATCAGTGCCCTCTCTGTAAAACGGTAATATCTCCTTCAGACAAATATCCATCACCACACTTATTTATACCAAGGCAGTTGTCCCATTGGGAACTAAATTTCACTGGAATTGTTTGTTTTAGAACTGAGGCGCTTTCTCATGTAGCACAGAAGATCTAGGAGGCAGAGCCATTACAACATTAGAGGACCGGTGGTTTTGGAGAGGTGCCTTACTGCAAATATCCCTCACATAATTTTGGTAAAATTCACACCACAAGTTTGCCATTGGAACATTTACAAAAATGCAATCAGTCTTATTATATGCCAACTGCATTGTGCTTTCCTCAATCTTTACTGTCTAATACAAATTTTCTGATTATAAGCAATCAATAGAAAACCAAGCCATGCAACTTTCATTTACAAACCAAGCTGCCACACACATTGAACCCTGGAAAACACTGATGTGCCTTCTTTCCCCATGTATTTGACATTGTCTGTCTGTTATCTTAATCGAGAGACAGCCTATAATACCTTGGGATGGTAGCATCTTTCACTTGCTAATTTCTCAAGTAATTATCTTACAGTGGCCAGCATCAGGACAACTGTCACTTTTATGACTGTATCTTTTTTTCATTTTATACATTCACTAATGCTTTTGTTAATGAATTCATCAGTTGACCTGATTTTGTGTTTCTACATTTGTGCTATTATCTACACTTCTGTTCTGAATTCTGTTTAGGAGTTTTTGGGCATCTGTATTAAACACTATTGTGTATATATCGATGGTCATGTGATATTTTCATTCTCAACATCCAGGACAAATAGCGAACTGTTTTCAAAAGTTGTTATGTCACTCTATGTATCTGGAAGAGACAAGTGTGCATTCCAGTTCTTCCACATCACATTGTCAATGCACATGTGATCTTTTGTCTTTGGTTGATCACAGCATTCTTGAAGGAGAAACATATTGTCTCATTGTGCTTTCAATTTTCCTTCCCTGATTGATATATTGTCCGTTTTTCAGAGCAAAACCATATAGACTGTGAGGCTTCAATAAGATAAATGTATTTCTCACTATCCTGAAAGTCAAGAGGTAGGTGCCAGAACATTGCTTTCTCAGGAGCATCCGTCAACATGAAATTGCTCAGGAGCACCTGACCCTGAGAGTGTCAGGAGGAAGGAACAGCCTGAGCAGAGACACAGAAGTCGATCTTATTCACAGACTCACACTGTGTTGTATAACCCTCATTGGAACTGTAATCTATGCCCAACAACTGCCTGGTCAAACACATATCCGTGTCCTCATGTGGTACAAAAAGACAACTTTGAAATCAGTTGTCTGAAATAAGTTGGCCTCCTCTCCAGGAGGCCACAACCACAGAGGTGCCTTGGACCATTTGTGGCACACAGACTCATTAAGGACACTCCTTCCACTTAGAGCCCCGGGTATGACTTCACAATTCTCTGTGCTCTACAGAGCCTTCTTACTGATACTCCAGAGGCTTTTGGGCCCCATCTTAATGACTTGCTATAAATCAACTTTACACTTCAAAGAGGAGCAAGACGTGACATGAAGTTGGTGTGCATGCTGGCTCCAAAAAGTGCCCCATCAAAGAGTGTTACATGATGAATGTGAGCTCCAGATAGAAGTAGATCAGGTCTTCTAGTCTTTGCTGATTATTTTCCACAAGAACCACTTATCATACCTAACGAATCAGGGCATCAGTTCTTTATTGTCTTCATCTTTTGCTGAGTAGTGTCAAGGGAGTGTTGGTACATGGAGAGGAAGCATACACATTTTTATGGTGCTCAGTCAGTTCTGACAGGCAGGGTGGGCTCCATGGGTCTGCCATCTGAATTCCCTGATGCATGCCTATCAAGCGGCTGATTTCAGAGGGTTGGATGTAATCCAGTAGAGGTCAGGTTCACCAGGAATTACCTAATAAAGAAAGGAAGGTCCACGTTCTTTGTGTCTTTTCTCAGTAGCTGGATCAGTATATACTGTAGTTCTCCATATTCTATTTGTCAAAGACAATGAATTCTCTGGGGAAGACACTCTCTGCCACCCCTTAGCAGCTGATGTAAGAAAGAACTTTAAATCATGATAGATTCTCTGTCCACACGTGGATTCCACATGGAAAATATACAGACTCTGTGAGTAAAAGTGCGATAATTTGGAATGTTTCCTCAATTATGAAGATCAGAGCATTAAAGAAATGCTCACAACATGCGCACCATGTATAAGATGAAACAATACGCATGCCGTAGGAGGCTCTCAGTAACATGGAAGAGAATGGGAGAGACATAGCAGATCCACAGCAATCTGAGTTTTAGCCTGAGTTAGACTCCAGCTCCATCAGGATAGCCCAGCCTTGAACTCCGCAAGAGACCACAGCCATTTCTCCGACTCTCTGACCAATCTTTCCTTTCCACTCGAAGGAAATATCTATGGTCACAATTGAGTAGTCCCATCATGTTTTGTTTCAGAGACTTCTTACAATAGTTAATGATTCTCTCCTTTTCATTTCACAGTGAATTAATCTGTGAAAACTCCATTCCAAAATCAGTGCTCTCGCTGTAAAACGGTAATGTACTCCATCAGGGAAATAACCAACACCACACTTATTTCTAGCAAGGACATTTTTCCAATTGGGACCGACATTTCATGGACAGTGTTTGTTTATAGAACTGAGGAGCTTTCTCATGTAGGCCAAAGCGTCAAAGAGGCAGGTCCTTCACAACATTAGAGGACTTGTAGTTTAGGAGAAGGGCCCTACTGGGAATAAAACTTATAGTACTTTGCTAAATTTCACACTACCAGTTTGCCATTGGAACTTTTAAAAAACACAATTCAGTTTTGTAATATGCCGACAGCATTGGGCTTTCCTCACTACTTGCTGTCTAATACCATTTTTTTCTGATTACAAGCAATCAGTAGAAACCCAAGCTATGCGACTTTCACTTCCCATGCACACTTCCCCACGCCTTGCATCCTGGCAAACACTGACCTGCCTTCTATACCTATGAATATGACATTGTTGTCCTGTTACCTTAATGAAGAGACAGAGTATGTGGCCTTGGGATGCTAGCTTCTTTCTCTTGCCAATTTTTCAAGATATTTTCTTGTGGTGCCCAGCATCAGGACTTCTGTTACTTTAATGACTGTATCTTGTTTCACTTCATACATATACCAACTTCACTAATGTATTCATCAGTTGACATTATATTGTGTTTCTACATTGTTGTCATAATCTACAGTGCAGTTCCGATTCTGTTTAGGAGTTTCTGGGCATCCGTTTTTAAAAAATGGTGTATATATAATTGGTCACGTGGAATTTTCATTCTCAACATTCTGGACAAATAGCGATCTGTTTTCCAAGGTAGCTATATTATTTTGTGTATTCAGCAGAGACATGTGAGATTTCCAGTTCTTCCACATTGCATTTTCAACACACATGTGATCTTTTCTATTTTGTTGATCACAGCATTCTTGAAGGAGTAATATATTGTCTCATGGTGCTTTCTATTTTCAATCCGTGACTAAGAAAATGTCCGATTTTCATAGCAAAATGTTACACACTGTGTGGCTTCAATAACAGAAGTGTATTTCCCAGCGTCCTGAAAGTCCAAGATGAAGGTGCCACTCTTGCTTCCTCAGGAGTGTCTGTAAACAGGAAACTGCTCAGTAGGGTCTGACGCTGAGTGCGTCAGGAGGAAGGAGAAGCCCAAGCATAGCCACAGAAGTCACTCTCCTCAAAGACTCACACTCTGTTGTTTGCCCAGCACTGGAGCTGCAGTCTGTGCCCAGCAGCTGCCTGGCGAATCACATATCAGTTTCCTCATGTATCACTAAAAGACAACTGTGACATCATCATCTCCTGTCCAAGAGGCCGCAGCCACAGAGGTATCTTGGACAATTTGCTGCCCAGGTACTTATCCAGGACAGTCCATCCACTTTGAGCTCTGAATGTGAATTCACCATTCTCTGTGATCCGTAGAGCCTTCTTTCTCAATCAACAGAGCCTCTTGACCCCAGCCAAAATGACTGGCAAGGAATCACATTGCCACTTCAAAGACAAGCAAGAACTGACATACAGGTGGTGTGAGCGCTGGCTCCAAAAAGTGCCCCATCGAAGATTGTTACTGGATGAATGTGAGCCCGAGATAGAAGCATATCAGGTGTTCTCACTCTGACATTGATTTTCAACAAGAACCATTTATCAAACTTAGCAAGTTGGCATATCTGGTTGTTTTTATTTTCCTCATCATGTCCTGAGTAGTGTCAAGTGTGGTTTAGTACATGGAGAAGAAGGATACACATTTGTATGGTGCTCTATCAGTTGTGACAGGCAGGATGAGCTCCATGGGTCTGCCATCTGTATCCCATAAGGGTGCCTATCAGCTGGCTGATTTCAGAGGTTTGGAGGTAATTCCCTACAGGTGAGATTCACCAGGAATTACCTAAGAAAGAAAGGAAGGTTTACTTTCTTTGTTAGTGGGTAACTGCACCAGTATAAACTGTAGTTCTCCATATTCTACTTGTCAAAGACTCTCAATTTCTCTGGGGGAGACACTCTCTGCCACCCTTTAGCAGGTGATGTAACAAAGAATAGGAAGTCACAATAGATTCTCTGACCACACATGGAGTCCCATATGCTAAATGTACAGACTCTATGCATAAAAGTGTGAAAATAGGAAATGTTTCCTCAGTTATGAAGATCAGATTATAAACAAAAAAAAGTTACACACACAACATGCATAAAATTCAAAAGATGAAACAGATAGGCATGCAGTAGGAGGCCCTCAGTAACATGCAGGAGAATGGGAGAGGCACCGCAGATCCACAGCAATCTGAGTTTTAGCCTGAATTTGGAGAATTTGAATGATGTCTCCAGATCATTCAGGATAGCCCAGGCTTGAATCCAGCAAGAGACCACAGCCATGTCTCTGGATCACTGACCAATCCATCTTTCCACTCGAGGGAAATATCTATTCTCACAGGTGAAGATGCCCATCACATTTTACTTGAGAGATTTATTTCCATGTGTAATGATTCTCTCCTTTCAATTCACAGTGAATGAAATCTGTGAAACCTACCTTCCAAAAACAGAACTCTCTCCTTAAAATTGAAATCTACTCCATCGGCAAATATACACCACGACAGATATTTCTAGCAAGGGTACCTCTCTCATTGGGACCTACATTTCATTGGCAGTGTTTGTGTTAGAACTGAGGAGCTTTCTCATGTAGCCCAAAGGGTCTAGGAGGCAGGGCTATCACAACAGTAGAGGACTTGTGGTTTAGGAGAGGTGCTCTACTGGGAATATCCCTTACTTTTTTTGGTGAAAGTCACTCTATCAGTTTGCCATTAGAAACTTTAAAAAGTACAATTCAGTTTTGTAATATGCCAAGAGCATTGTGGTCTCCTCAATCCTTGCTGTGCAATACCATTTTTAGATTACAAGAAATCAACAGAAACCCAAGCAGTGCAACTTTCACTTCCCATCCACCCTGTCCCACACCTTGTGCTCTGTTGAACACTGACCTGCTTTCTTTCCCAATGAATTTGACATTGTCCTTCTGTTACCTTAATAGAGAGACAGCGTATGTGGCTTAGGTTGCAAGCTTAATTCCCTTGAAAATGTCTCTAGAAACATTCTTACTGTGGCCAATATCAAGATTTCTGTCACCTTCATGACTGTGTCATGTTTCATTTTATACATATTCCACCATCGCTAATACATTCATTACTTGACCCTATATTGTCTTTCAACATTTTCACCATGATTTATAGTGCAGTTCTGAATTCTGTTTAGGAGTTTCTGGGCATACATTTTAAACACTACTGTGTATATATCAATGGTCACGTGATATTTTCATTCTCAACATACTGGACAAATAGTGAAATGTTTTTCAAAGTATCTATATCATTCTATTTATCTAGTAGAGACATGTCAGTGTGCCAGTTTTTCCACATCTCATTGTCAATGCACATGCCATCTTTTCTCCTTGGTTGATCACAACATTCTTAAACGAGAAGCATATTGTCTCATTGTCCTTTCCATTTTTCCTCCCTGACTGATAAAATATCCCATTTTCATAGCAAAATATTAGAGTCTGCATGGTTTCCATAACAGAAGCATATTTCTCACCCTCCTGGAGGTCCAAGGTCAAGTTGCCAGAAAACATTTTCTCAGTAGGATCTGTCAACAGGAAAGTGTTCAGGATGGACTGACACTGAGGCCTTCAGGAAGAAGGAACAGCCCGAGCATACCCAAAGAATTCGCTCTTATCACAGACTCACCCTGTTTTCTGCCCAGCAATGGAGCTATAATCTGTGCTCAGCAGCTGCCTGTCCAATATCAATATCCTCATGTGTTACAAAACAAACTCTGGGACATGCTCATCCCCTCTCCAGAAGGCCACAGCCACAGAGGTGCCTTGGACAATTTTCTGTCCAGAGACTTATCCAGCACTCTCCTTCCACTTTGAGACCTGAGTGTCACTTCACCAATCTCTGTTCCTGTAGGCCGCTCTTTCTCAAACTGCAGAGGCCCTTGGGACCAGCCAAATGACTTGCCTTGAAGCACCTTGCCACTTCAAAGAGGAGCAAGAAATGACATGCAGTTGGAGTGAGCACTGCTTCCAAAAATTGCCCCATCAAAGAGTGTTCTTGGATGAATTTGAACTCCAGATAGAAGATCAGGTCTTTTAGTCTCTCATGGTGATTTTCTACATGAATGACTTGTCATACCTAGGAAGTTTGGGCATCAGGTTCTTGATTGTCCTCATCATGTGCTGAGTAGTGTCAAGGGAATATTGGTAAATGGAGAGGAAAGACACACATTTGTATGTTTGCTCCATCAGTTCTGACAGGCAGGATGGGCTCCATAGGTTTCCCAACTTAATTCCCTGATATGTTCCTATCAACCGGCTAATTTCACAGTATTGGATGTAATTCAGTAGAGGTCAGGTTCACCAGGAATTACCTAAGAAAGAAAGGAAGGCCCACTTTATATGTGTATGGGCTCAATAGCTGGCTCAGTATGTACTGTAGTTCTCCAAATTCTAATTGTCAAAGACACTGAATTTCTCTGGGAAGACAATCTCTAACAACCCTTCAGAAAGTGACATAAGAAAGAACATGTATTCCCACATGCAAAATGTACAGACTCTGTCAGTAAAAGTATGAAAATTGGGAATATTTCCTCAATTATGAAGAAAAGAGTATTAAGTTAATGCACACAACATGCACACAATGTAATAGATGTAACAGATAGTCATGCTGTAGGAGGCCTTCAGTAAAATAGAAGAGGCACAGCAGATCCACAGCGATCTGAGGTGTAGCCAGATTTAGATTCCAGGTACCTCAGAGATGCCCAAGCTTGAACCCCGCAAGAGACCACAGTCATTGCTCCAGGTCTCTGACCAATCTTTCCTTTCCACATGAAGGAAATATCTATGCTCACAGGTGAGGAGGCCCATCATGTTTTCTTTCAGAGACTTCTTTCAAAGGTTATGATTCTCTCCCTTTCAATTAGCAGTGAATAAAATCTGTGAAAACTCCTTCCAAAATAAGTTATCTCTCTGTATAACAGGAATGTACTCCATCAGGCAAACATCCACCACCACACTGATTTCTATCAAGGGCACTTCTCCATTTGAGACTTAAATTCCACTGACAGTGTTTGTTTTTAGAACTGAGGAGCACTCTCATGAAGTCCAAAGGGACTAGGAGGCAGGGCCATCACAATATTAGAGGACTTTGGTTTAGGAGAGGTGGACTGCTGGAAATATCCCTTAAATTGTTTTGGTAAAACTCACACCACCAGTTTGCTATTGGATCTTTCAAAGTACACAATTCAGTTTTTAATATGCCCACAGCATTGTGTTTTCCTCAATCCTTATTGTGTAATTCCATTTTTCTGATTACAAGCAATCAACAGAAACCCACAATATGCAACATTCACTTCCCATTCACGCTGTCCCACACCTTGCATCCTGGCAAAAACTGACGTGACATCTTTCAATATGAATTTGTCATTGTCTGTCTCTTATCTGAATGGAGAGACAAGGAATGTGGCCTTGGGATGCTAGCTTCTTTACTTTTCAAATTTCTCAATATACATTCTTGCTGAGGCCAGCATCTTGACTTCTATCACCTTTATGACTGTATCTTATTTCATTTTATACATATACCACCTTCACTAATGCATTCATCAGTTGACCTGATATTGTATTTCTTACTTGTTTCCATTATCTACTGTGCAGTTCTGAATTCTATTTAGGAGTTTCTGGGGATCCATTTAAAGCACTATTTTGTATGTATCAATGGTCACAGGATATTTTCATTTGCAACATCCTGCACAAAGAGTGAACATTTTCCACCGTAGCTATATCATTCTATGTATCCAGCAGAGACATAGAGTTCTCCAGTTCTTACACATTACATTGTCAACACACATGTGATCTTTTATCTATTGTTGATCACAGCATTCTTGAAGGAGTAGCATATTGTCTCATTGTGCTTTCAATTTTTACTCCCTGCCCGATAAAGTTTCCAATTTTCATAGCAAAATGTGACAGACTGTGTAGCTTCAATAACAAAAGTGTATTTGTCAACATCCTGAAAGTCCAATATGAAGGTTCCAGAATGTTGCTTTTCAGGAAGGTCTGTCAACAGGAAACTGCACAGCAGGGTCTGACACTGAGGTTCTTCAGGAGGAAGAAACAGCCCAAGCAGAGACATAGAACTGACTCTCCACACAGACTCACACACTGTTGTCTGCCCGGCACTGGAGCTATGATCAATGCCCAGCAGCCACCTGGCCAATCACATATCAGTATTCTCATGTGTCACACAAAAAAAACAACAGTTACATCATCATCCCCTCTTCAGGAGGCCATAGCCACAGAGTTGCCTAGGACCATTTGCTGCCCAGAGACTTATCCAGGGGAGCCCTTCCTCTTGGAGCCCTAAGTGTGACTTCACCATTCTGTGTGATCCATAGAGCGATCTTTCTCATACTATAGTGGCCATTTTTCCCAGCTATAATGACTTGTCAGGAATCACCTTGCTACTTCAAAGAGTAGCAAGAAATGACCTGCAGTTTGTGTGAGTGGTGGCTCCAAAAAGTGCCCCGTAAAGAGTGTTATCAGATGAATTTGAGCTCCACATAGAAGCAGATCTTGTCTTCTAGTCTCTGATGGTGATTTTCAAAAAAAAAAAAAAAAAAACACTTATCATACCTAGAAAGTCAGAGCATCAGGTTCCTGATGTCCTCATCTTTTGCTGAGTAGTGTTGAGTGAGTGTTGGCACACAGAGAGCAAGAAAACACATATGTATGCTTTTCAGTCAGTTCTGACAGGCAGGATGACTCTATGGGTCTGACATCTGAATTCTCTAATGCATAGTTATCAGCTGGCTGATTTCAGAGGGTTGGATGTAATTCATTAGAGGTCAAGTTCACCAGGGATTATCTAAAATGAAAGGAAAGTCCACTTTCTTTTTGTGTGTGCTCAGTAGCTGGCTCAGTATATACTGTAGTTCTCCATATTCAACTTGTCATAGACACTGAATTTCTCTGGGGAAGTCACTAACTGTCAACCCTTAGCAGGTGATGTAACAAAGAATTAGAAGTCACGATAGAGTCTCTGACCACACATGGAGTGCCACATGCAAAATGTACAGACTCTATGAGTAAAAGGGTGAAAATTAGGAATGTTTCCTCAATCACAAAGGTCAGAGTATTAAATGAATGAACATAACATGCAAAAATATAAAAGATGAAACAGATAGTCATGCTGTAGGAGGCCCTCAGTAACATGGAAGACAATGAAAGAGGCACAGCAGATCTCCAGCAATCCAGGGTTTAGCCTTGTTAGACTCCAGGTCCTTAAGGATAGCCCAGGCTTGAACCATGTAATTCACTACAGCCAAAGCCCCTGCTCTCCTAGCAATCCTTCCTTTCCACTCAAAGGAAATTTCTATGCCCACAGATGAGGAGGCCCATCACATTTTATTTCAGAGAATTCTTTGAATGAGTAATGATTCTCTTTCAATTAACGGTGAATGAAATCTGTAAAAACTCCTTTCCAAAATGAGTGCTCTCCCTGTGAAACTGCAATCTACTCCATCAGGCAAATATCTTTCAGAACAATAACTCTAGTAACGGCACATTTACCATAGGGATATAAATCTCACTGGCAGTATTTGTTTTTCGAACTGAGGAGCTTTCTCATGTGGCCCTGAGTGTCTGGAATGCAGGGCCTTCACAACAATAGAGGACTTGTGGGTTATGAGATATGCCTACTGGAAATATCCCTTACATTGTTTTGGTAAAATACAAACCACCAGTTTGCCATTGGAACAATTAATAGAAACATTTCAGTTTTGTAATATGCCACCAGCATTGTGCTTTTCTCAATTCTCACTGTGTAGTACCATTTTTTCTGATTACAAGCATCAATAGAAGCCCAAGCCATGCAACTTTCACTTCCTATCCATGCTGCCCCACATCTAGGGCCATGGAAAAACTGACCAGCTTTCTTTCTCTATGAAGTTGACATTGTCGATCTGTTATCTCAATGGAGACACAAGGTAAGTGGCCTTGGGATGCTAGCTTCCCTCTCTTGCCAATTTTTTCAAGATACTTTCTTGCTGTGGCCAGTATCAGAACTTCTCTCACCTTTATGACTGTACCTTCTTTCATTTTATATATATAACACCTTTGCTTATGCATTCATCTGTTGACCAGATATTGTGTCTCTACATTATTGCCATTATCTAGAATGCAGTTCTGAATTCTGTTTAGGAGTTTCTGGGCATCCGTTTAAAACAGTAATTTATATATCAATGGTCACATTGTATTTTCATTCTCAACATACTGGAAAAATAACGAACTGTTTTCCAAAGTAACTATATAATTCTCTGTATCCAGCAGAGACATGGGAGTTTTCCAGTCTTTCCACATCACATTTTCAATGCACATGTGATCTTTTCTCTTCGGTTGAACACAGCATAATTCAAGTAGTAGCATATTCTCTCATTGTGCTTTCGATTTTACCTCACTGACCAACAAATTGTCTGATTTTCATAGCAAAATATTATAGACTGTGTGGCTTCAATAGCAGAAGTGTATTTCTCACCATATTGAAAGTCCAAGCTGAAGGTGCTAGAATGCTGTTTTCTCAGGAAGGTCTGTCAACAGGACACTGCTCAGCAGGGTCTCACACTGATGCTGTCAGGAGGAAGGAACAGCCCAAGCAGAGCCACAGAGTTCACTCTCCTCACAGACTCACACTCTGTTGTTTGCCATGCACTAGAGCTATAATCTGTGCCCAGCAGCACCCTGGCCAGTCACATATCAGTGTTCACATATGTCACAAAAAGACAACTGTGTCATCATCATCCCCCTTCCTGGAAGCCGCAACCACAGAGGTGCCTTGTACCATTTGCTGCCCAGACTTAACTAGGTCAGCCTTCCACTTTGAGCCATTAGTGTGATTTCACCATATTCTGTGCTCCGTTGAGCCTTCTTTCTCATACTACAGTGGCCGTTTGACACAGACATAGCGACTTGCCAGGAATCACCTTGAAGATCAAAGAGGAACAAGAATTGATATTCAGTGGGTATGAGTACAGGCTCCAAAATGTGTCCCATCATAGAGTGCTACCAAAAAAATGTAAGCTCAAGACAGGAGATCGGGTCTTCCAGTATCTGATGGTTATTTTCAACAAGACAAATTATCATACCTAGCAAGTTGGGGCATCAGGTTGTTGATTGTCCTCATCATTTGCTGAGTGTCAAGGAGTTTTGGTACAGAGAGGGAAGGATACATATTTGTATGGTGCTCTCTCAGTTCTGAAAGGCAGGATGAGCTCCATGGGTCATCAATCTGATTCCAAGACATGTCCCTATCAAGAAGCTTATTTGAGAGGTTTGGATGTAATTAAGCAGAGGTCAGGTTCACCAGAAATTACCTGAGAAAGAAAGGATGCTCCACTCTTTTTGTTACTGGGCTCAGTAGCTGGTACAGTATATACTGTAGTTTATCCATATTCTACTGGCCAAAGACAATGAATTTCTCTTGGGGAAGATACTCTCTACATCCCTATAGCAGGAGATGTAACAAAGAACTGGAAGTTACAATAGATTCTCTGACAACACATGGAGTCCCATACAAAATGTACAGATTCTATGAGTAAAAGTGTGAAAATTGGGAATGTTTCCTCAATCACGAAGATCAGAGTATTAAAGCAATGCACACAACATGCACAAAATTTAAAAGATGAAACAGTTAGGAATGCCATAGGAAGCCATCATTAACATGGAAGAGAAAGGGAGAGGCACAGCAGATCTACAGCAATCCGAGTTTTAGTCTGATTCACACTCCGGGTCCTTCAGGATAGCCCAGGCTGGAAACTCGCAAGAGACCACAGCCTTTGCCACGTTCTCTCACCAATTCTTCCTTTCCACTTGAAAGAAATATCTATGCTTACAGGTGAGGAGGCCCATAATGTTTTGTTTCACAGACTTCTTCAATGCAAAAGGATTCTCTCCCTTTCAATCCACAGTGAATGAAATCTGTGAAAACTTTCCATAATCTGTGTTCTCTCTGTGAAATGGTAATCTACTCCATCAGGGAAATATCCACCACCATGCTTATTTCTAGAAAGGACACTTGTCCCATAGAGACCTAAATTTCACTGGCATTGTTTTTTAGAAATGAGGAGCTTTCTCATGTAGCCCAAAGGGTCGAGGAGGCAGGGCCACAACAACATTAGAGGACTTGTGGTTTAGGTGAGGTGACCAACGGGGCATATGCCTTACATTGTTTTGTAAAATTCACACCACCAATTTCCCATTGGACCCTTTAAAAAAATCAATTCTGCTTTGTAATATGCTATTTCATTGTGGTTTCCTCAATTCTTGCTGTCTAATACCATTTTTTCTGATTACAAACAATCAATAGAAAGCAAGACATTCAAGATTCACTTCTCATACACACTGCCTCACAACTTGTGCCTTGGCAAACACTGACCTGCCTTCATTCCCTATGAAGTTGACATTGCCATTTTGGCATCTTAATCAAGAGACAGCTTATGTGGCCTTGGTATGCTAGCTTTTTCTATTGCCAATGTCTCAAGATACAATCTTGCGGTGGCCAGCATCATGACTTCTTTCACCTTTATGACTGTATCTTGTTTCATTTTATACATATACCACTACACAAATGCATTCATCAGTTGATCTGATATTGTGTTTCTACATTTTTGCCATTATCTACAGTGCAATTCTGAATTCTGCGTAGGAGTCTCTGGGCATCCGTTTTAAAGACTATTGTGTATATATCCATGGTCACATGATATTTATATTCTCAACATACTGCACAAATAGCAAAGTGTTTTCCACGGTAGCTATATTATTCTACGTAACCACCAGAGTCATATGATCATTCCAGTTCTTCCACATCACATTTTCAATGCACATGCGATCTATTCTCTTTGGTTGATCACAGCATTCTTGCAGGAGTAGCATATTGTCTCATTGTACTTTTGATTTTTCCTCCCTGACAGATAAAATGTCCTTTTTGCTTAGCAAAATGTTATAGACTGTGTGGCTTCAATAAAGAAGTTTATCTCTCACTGTCCTGAAAGTCCTAGATGAAGTTCCCAGAAAGTTTCTTTCCCAGGAGGGTCTGTCAACAGGAAACTGTTCAGCAGGTTCTGACACTGAGGGCCTCAGGAGTAAGAAACAGCACAAGCAGTATCACAGAAGTCGCTCTCCTCAAGACTCAAAATCTGTGGTCTGCCCAGCACTGGAGCTTTAAACCATGAACAGTAGCCACCTGGGCAATCACATATCAGTATCTTCATGTGTAACAAAAAGACAACTGTGACATCATCATCCCCGCTCCAGGAGGCTGCAGCCACAGAGTTGTCATGGACCATTTGCTCCCAGAGATTTATCCAGGACACTCCATCCAGTTTGAGCACTGAGTGTCCTTCACCATTCTCTGTGGTCCATAGAGCCATCTTGTCATACTACAGAGGCCCTAGGGACCAGCCAAAATGACATGCCAGGAATGACCTTGCCATTTCAAAGAGGAGCAAGAACTGACATGTACTAGGTGTGAGCACTGGTTCCAAAAGTGCCACATCAAAGAGTTTTCCCAGATGAACGTGAGTTCCAGTTAGAAGCAGATCAGGTTTTCTAGTCTCTGATGGTGATTTTAAACCCAAACCACTTAAACATAGCAGTTTGGGTATCAGGTTCTTGATAGACATCATCATGTGCTGAGTAGTGTCAAGGGAGTGATGGTACACGGAGAGGAAGGATACATATTTGTATAGAGCTCCGTCAGTTCTGAAAGGCAGGATGGGCTCCATGGGTCTGCCAACTAAATTCTGCATAGGTGCCTATCAAAAGGCTGATTTTCGAAGGTTGGTTTAATTCAATAGAAGTTACGTTTGCCAGGAATTACCTAAGAAAGAAAGGAAGGACCACTTCCTTTGTGTGTGGGCTCAGTAGCTGGCTCAGAATATACTTTAGTTCTCCATACTCTACTTGTCAAAAACACTGATTTCTTCAGGAAGACACACTCAGCCACCACTTAACAGATGAGGTAACAAAGAATTGTAAGTCACGACAGATTTTCAGACCACAAATGGAGCCCCACATGCAAAATGTACAGACTCTATGACTAAAATGGTGAAAATAGGGAATCTTTCCTCAATTATGAAGATCTGAGCATTAAAATAATGCATACAACATGTGCAAAATATAAAAGATGAAACAGAGAGGCATGCCATAAAAGGCCCTCAGTGTCATGGAAGAGAATGGGGGAGGCACAGCAGATCCTCATCAATCCAAGTTTGCGCCTGATTTACAGGCCAGGTACTTCAGGATATCTCAGGCTGCAACCCCCAAGAGGCCACAGCCGATGCCCAGGCTCTCTGACCAATCCTTCCTTTCCATTCAAAGAAAATACTATGCTGAGAGCATAGGAGGCCCATCACGTTTTGTTTCAGAGACTTCTTTCAATGGTAATGATTGTCTCCCTTTCAATTCACAGTGAAGGTAATTCCTGAAAATTCCTTTCCAAAATCAGTGTTCTCTTTTTAAAATGGTAATCTACTCCATAAGGCAAACATCCACCACCACACTTAATTCTAGCAAAGTCCCTTCTACCATTGGGATCTAAATTTCACTAGCAGTGTTTGTTTTTAGAACTTAGGAGCTTTCTCATGTAGTCCAAAGAGCCTAGTAGGCAGGGCTATCACAACAGGTGGGCGAACCGTGTAAACAGGAGAGGAGGAAAGAGAGAAGTGTGGAGACGGAGCCGTGAAGGCACAGGACATAGACCTAGCTCAGTGCTCCGAGCTCGCTGCTTCCTGAAACTACTGCAGCTGTGGGAGAGGGAAGAACTCGGATTGCTAAGGCTCTGCTTATGGCCCACAGGGCTGAGGGGGCATATATAACACGGCTGAGCCCAACGCTCACGGCAGAGACCTCAGAGCAAACATTGAGGGAAGAAGGCTGAAAATGGTGGTTTAAGCCCTCACTGCTGAGCAAAGAACGGAAGCCTTAGACAATGAGACTAGCCACCCTCACCCTACCCTCCCAGAGATTGCCCCGCCCCCACCTGCCTGGTGCTAGAAACAGAACAGTAGCAGTGTCAGATCAAAATAAAATAATATTTGCTGTTCTGAGAACTGTGGACCGCAGACAAAAATTCACAGCCTAACTATTTCTGGCAAGGGGAGGGAGCTGTGAAAGCAACACCAGCTGTTGTGGTGTGCGCTGATATTCCTCTGGACCACCTCTCACAACTCACCCTGCCCATGACCCCACCTAACTGGGCGGATCCCTGCAGGAGTAATAAGAACTGCTGAAACATATGGGCTCTGAATCTGGAGCTGGAAGTGCTTTGGAACATCAAAAGCTCTCCGCATACCCACCGGGAAACTGCACCCTGTGACCTAGATGAACTATTAACAGAGGAGAAGCCCGTCTCCCAAGGAATACCCCCATTGTGTGAGAAGCTGGAATAGTGAAGACAAAACATAGCACTACCGTTTGGGAGAAGAAAAATAAGCTACAGTTAGAGAAAAAATAAAACATTCTACCAACAAATACTGGAAAACAAAAGAAAGACCGCTTCCTATTAACCTGTTGCAGAAGCTACTCCTGTAGATGTCTAAGCAGAGAAATAGTAAAACAGTAATCGCCATGAATAACCAAGGCAACAAGATAGCTCAGAAAGAAAGTGAAAAATCTCCAGAAACTGAAATCTCCAGAAAAATACAGAAATATGTGAGTCAAATGACAGAGAATTCAAGATTGCAGTTCTGAAAAACTCAACGAGATGCAAGAAAACACAGATAGGCAGTTAAATAATCACAAAAACACAATCAAAGAACAGCATGTGCATTTTACGAAAGAGATTGAAATTTAAAAAAGAACCAAAATAATTTCTGGAGATTAAGATCTCAATAGAATAAATTAAGAAGGAAATAACCAGCTTAGGCAGTAGAGTTGACCAGATGGAGCAAAGAATTTGTGTCATCGAAGATAGAAACCTGGAAATTACACAGATGGAAGATAAAGAGACTTGAGACTTAAAAGAAATGAAAGCACTCTACAAGAACTTTCTGTCTCCATCAGAAAGAGCAATATAAGAATAATGGGCATACCAGAAGGAGAAGAGAGAGGTGAACAGAGAATATATTCAAACAAATCGTCGATGAGAACTTCCCACACTTGTGGACAGAATTGGTCCTTCGAATCCAAGAAGCACATAATACACCTAATTACCTCAATCCAAAAAGGCCTTCTAAAAGGCACATTGTACTGAAGCTGTATAAAATCAATCACAAAGCTCAAAGCACTCAGGGAAAAGAAGATGGTAACTTACAAAGGAAAGCCCATTAGATTATCATCAGATTTTTCAGCAGAAACTCTACAAGCCAGGAGGGACTAGAATCAAATATTCAAACTATTGATAGAGAGAAGTTAGAGCCAAGAATATTATATCCAGCAAAGATATCCTTCAGATATGAAGGAGGAATAAAGACCTATCCAGACATACAGAAGCTGAGGGAATTTTCTACTACACGACCTGCAGTACAAGAAATACTAAAGGAGGCTTTTCAACTACCATCAACAGCGACAATCTGTGGCAACCAAAACATAAAAAAGCGGAGAGTAAAGGCCTGAACCGGAATACGGGAATGGAGAAAGTAAGCGTGCTGAAGAAAACAAAACACTCTAAAAATCAAACTTTCTTTTACATAAACGTAAGGGTAATGACTCAAAAACAATCCAGAACTGATATATATATATATACTGTAATAAGAGAAGAAACTGAGGGAAACATCATAGAATACCACCACACAGAAATAATAGACAACAACAAAAAGGCAAAGAAACAATGGAGCCACAGCCTTACCAGAAAACTAAAGATAGACTGACAGGAAATCCTCACATATCAATAATCACCCTGAATGTAAATTGACTGAACTCACCGATAAAAAGTCACAGAGTAGCAGACTGGATCAAAGAACAAAACCCAACCATATGCTGTCTCCAAGAGATAGATCTCAGCTACAAGGACAAGCATAGACTCAAAGAGACAGGGTGGAAATTGACACTGCAAGCAAATGGTATGCAGAGAAAACCAGGTATAGCCATAATGATATCATATGAAACAGACTTCAAGGTGAAAAAGATAACAAGAGACAAAGATGGACATTTCATAAGGTGAAGGGAATTGTAAAACAAGAAGACATAACAGTCATCAATATTTATGCCCCCAATCAGGGAGCACCAAAATATACCAAGCAAATACTAACAGAACTAAAGGTAGAAATTGACCAAAACACGATTATACTAGGGGACTTAAACACATCATTGACAGCTATGGCTAGATCATCCAAACAGAAAATAAATAATGAAATAGTAGCCCTAATTGACACATTAGATGAAATGGACATAATAGACATTTATAGAGCACTTCATCCTAAAACATCACACTATACATTCTTTTCTTGTGCATATGGAACATTCTCAAGGAAAGACCATATATTGGGATATAAAATCAGCATAAGCAAATTTAAGAAGATTGAAATCATACCAAACATATTCTCTGATCACAAGGCTTTGAAATTGGATATCAACTGCAAAAAAGTGGGAAAAATCACAAATACAGGGAGATTAAATAGCATACTTTTAAAGAACGACTGGGTCAAAGAAGAAGTTAGAGGAGAGATGAAAAGACACATAGAAACAAATGACAATGAAAATACATCCTACCAAAATTTTTGGGATGCAGCAAAAGCAGTTTTAAGAGGGAAATTTATATCATAACAGGCCTATCTCAAGAAACAAGAAAACTCCCAAAAAATAACCTCATGTTACACCTTAAAGAACTAGAAAAAGAAGAACAAGTGAAACCCAAGGTCAGCAGAAGAAAGGAAATAACAAAAAATAGAGCAGAACTACATTAAATAGAGAACAAAGAGACAATAGAAAGAATTAATGTGACAGAGATCTGGTTCTTTGAAAAGATTTACAAAATTGACAAACCCTTTGGCTACACTCACTGAGATAAAAAGAGAGAAGACACTAATTAACCAAATCATAAACGAAAAAGGGGAAGTTATCACGGACACCACAGAAATACAAAGGATCATCCAACAATACTATGAAGCACTACATGCCACCACAGTCAATAATCTAGAAAAATGGACAACTTCTTAGAAACATAGAGCCTTACAAGACTGAACCATAAAGTACTGGAAAATCTAAACAGACCGATCACCAGTAACGAAATTGAATCAGTCATCCAAAAGCTTCCCAAAAGCAAAAGTCCGGGAGCTGATGTCTTCACTAGTGAATTCTACCAAAGCTTCAAATAGGATCTAAAACCAATCATGCTCAAACTCTTCCAAAAAATTGAAGAAGAGACAGTAACTCCTAACTCATTTTATGAGTCAACATTTCCTTGATACCAAAACCTGGTAAGGACAGCTGAAAAAAAGAAAACTACAGTCCAATATCTCTGTTGAATACTGATAGAAAAATCCTAAATCAAATTCTAGCAAATCGAATACAACAATGCATTAAAAAGATTCTTCATCACAACCAAGTGGGGTTCATCCCCGGGGCACAAGGATGATTCAACATAAGCAAATCCATCAATGTGAAACATCACACACAAAAAATAAAAGACAAAAGTCATAGGATTATAATAATTGATGCAGAAAAAGCATTTGACAAGATTCAACCTCCATTTATAATTAAAACACTTAATAAAATAGGTATAGAAGGTAAATACCTTCACATAATAAAGGTCATATATGACAAGCCATCTGCTAATCTCATAATTAATGGTGAAAACTAAAACCCTTTGCTCTACGTTTAGGAACACGAGAAGGCTGTCCTGTATCACCTCTGCTTTTCAACACAGTGTTGGAAGACCTTGCCAGAGCGATCAGGCAAGAGAAAGAAATAAAAGGCAACCAAATTGGGAATGAAGAAATTAAATTATCACTCTTTGCAGATGACATGATGCTATATATAGAAAACCCTAAAGATTCCACCAAAAAGCTATTAGAAATAATCATCGGATACAGTAATGTTGCTGGCTACAAAATCAATGTACAAAACTCTATTGCTTTCCTATATACTAAGAATGAAATCTCAGAAAAAGAAATATACAAAACAAAACAAAACAAAACAAAAATTCCTTTTGCAATTACAGCAAAAAGAATAAAATACCCAGGAATAAACTTAACCGAGGATGTGAAAGACCTATATACTGAAAACTATAAGAATTTTTTGAAAGAAATTGAAGAAGACACAAAGAAATGGAAAGACATTCCGTGCTCATGGATTGGAAGTATCAACATAGTTAAAATGTCCATATTACCAAAAGCAATATAAAGATCCAATGCAATCCCCATCAAAATCCCAATGGCATATTTTAAAGAAATAGAACAAAAAATCATCACATTTGTTTGGAACCACAAAAGACCCCGAGAAGCCAAAGCAATCTTAAGAAAAATAACTATAATGGAGGTATCACACTTCCTGACTTTGGCTTGTACTACAGGGCTGCAATAATCAAAACAGCATGGTATTGGCAGAAAAACAGACACATAGACCAATGGAATAGAATTGAGAACCCAGAAATAAAACCACATAAATATGGACAGATAATATTTGACAAAGAAGCTAAAAACATACAATGGAGCAAAGACAACCTCTTCAATATATGGTGCTGGGAGAATTGGATAGCCACGTGCAAAAGAATGAAACTGGACTGCTATTTGTCACCATGTACCAAAGTTAATTCAAAATGGATCAAAGACTTAAGCATAAGACCTGACACAATAAACTGCATAGAAGAAAACATAGGTACTAAACTTATGGACCTTGGGTTCAAAGAGCATTTTATGAATTTGACTCCAAAGGCAATGGAAGTAAAAGCTAAAATAAACGAATGGGACTATATGAAACTTAAAAGCTTCTGCACAGCAAAAGAAACCATTGACAAAATACAGAGGCCACCAAATGACAGGGAGAAGATTTTCGCAAACAGTGCCTCCGATAAGGGGCTAGTATCCAGAATATACAAGGAACTCATGCAACTCAACAACAAAAACACAAACAACCCAATTGAAAAATGGGCAGAGGACTTGAAGAGCCATTTCTCCATAGAGGACATACAAATGGCAAATAGACATATGAAAAAATGCTCAACATCATTAATCATCAGAGAAATGCAAATCAAAACCACAATGAGATATCACCTCACCCCAGTCAGAATGGCGATCATCAACAAGACAAATAGTAACAAATGTTGGAGAGGCTGTGGAGAAAAAGGAACCCTCATACATTGTTGGTGGGAATGCAGACTGGTGCAGCCGTTATGGAAGGCAGTGTGGAGGTTCCTCAAAGAATTACGAATAGAATTGCCATATGACCCAGCAATCCCTCTCCTGGGTATCTACCCAAAAAATCTGAAAACATTTAGAGATAAAGACACGTGTGCTCCAATGTTCATTGCAGCTTTGTTTACGGTGGCCAAGACATGGAAACAACCAAAATGTCCTTCGATAGATGAATGGATGAAGAAGTTGTGGTATATATACACAATGGAATACTATTCGGCGGTAAGAAAAGATGATATAGGAACATTTGTGACAACATGGATGGATCTTTAGAGAGTAATGCTGAGCGAAATAAGTCAGACACAAAAAGCAGAGAACCATGTGATTTCACTGATATGTTGTATATAAACCAAAAACAACAAAAGAACAAGACAAACAAATGAGAAACAGAAACTCATAGACACAGGTAATAGTTTAGTGGTTGCCAGAGGGTAAGGGGGGTGCGGGGCAGGGTGTGGGAGATGAGGATATGGGAGATCGTATATATGGTGATGGAAGGAGAACTGACTCTGGGTGATGAACACACAATGGGATTTATAGATGATGTAATACAGAATTGTACACCTGAAATCTATGTAATCTTACTAACAATTGTCACCCCAATAAATTTAATAAAAAAAAATTAATAAAATAAATTTTAAAAAAAATCAATTTTGTTTTGTAATATGACACCAAATTGTGCTTTTCTCAACCCTTACTGTCTAATACCAACATTTTGATTACAAAAAGATCAATAGAAACACAAAACCTACAACTTTCACATCCCATCCACACTGCCCCACTCCTTGTGCTCTGGCAAACACTGACCTGTCTTCTTTCCCTATGAATTTGACAATGATGATCTGTTATCTTAATGGATAGACAGCATATGTGGTCTTGGGATGCTAGCATCTTTCTCTTGCCAGGATCACAAGATACTTTTTTGTGGTGGCCAGTTCAGAAATTCTGTCACATTTATGACTGTGTCTTCTTTCATATTATGCATATAGCACCTTCGCTAATGCATTCATCAGTTGACCTAGTATTGTGTTTCTACATTTTTGCCATTAACTACAGTGTGGTTCTGAATTCTGTTTATGAGTTTATGGGTATCCATTTTAAACACCATTGTATATATCTTAATGGTCAAGTTAGAGCGTCATTATCAACATCATGGTCAAATAACAAACAGTTTTCCACAGGAGCAGTACAATTCTATGTATGAGCAGAGACATGTGAGCGTTCCAGTTCTTCCACATCACATTGTCAATGGACATTATATCTTTTCTCTTTGGTGGATCACAGCATTCTTGAAGGAGTAGCATATTTTCACATTGTATTCTCGATTCTCAATCCCTGAGTGATAAAGAGTCTGATTTTCATAGCAAAATGTTATAGATGGTGTGGTTTCAATAACAGAAGTGTATTTCTCACCATCCTGAATGTCCAAGATAAAGGTACCTGAACATTGCTTTCTCAGGAGGGTCTCTCAACAAGAAACTGCTTAGCAGGTTCTGATGTTGATGTCATCAGAGTTGTTGAACAGCAGAGCAGAGCCACAGAATTTGCTCTCCTGACAGACTCACATCTTTTGTCTGCCCAGCACTGGAGCTGTAATCCATGACCAGTAGCTGCCTGGGCAATCACATCAGTATACTCATGTATCACTAAAAGACAACAGTGATGTTATCATCCACTCTCCATGTGGCCTCAGCACCAGAGTAGTCTTGGACCATTTGTTGCCCAGGGACGTATCCAGGACGGTCATTCCACTTTGAGCCCTAAGTGTGACTTCACCTTCATCTGAGTTTCATAGAGCCTTCTTTCTCTTACTAAAGAGGCCCTTAGCCTAAGCCATAATTACTTGCCAGGAATTCCACTTTCCACTTCAAAGAGGAGCAAGAACTGATATGCAGTTGCTGTGAGCGCTATCTCCAAAAAGTGCCCTATCAAAGAGAGTTACCAGATGAATGTGAGCTCCAGATAGAAGCAGATCAGGTGTTCTAGTCTCTGATGGTGATTTTCAACAAGAACAACTTATCATACCTAGCAAGTTGGGGCATCAGATTCGTTATTGTCCTCATCATTTGCTGAGTTCTGTAAAAGAGAGTTTGGGTACATGAAGAGGAAGAATACACATTTGTATAACTCTCTGTCAGTTTTGACAAGCAGGATGAGCTCCACAGTCTGCTATCTGAATTCTCCATTATGTGCCTATCAACTAGTTGATTTCGGAGGGTTAGATGTAATTCAGTAGAGGATAGGTTCGCCAGGAATGACCTAAGAAAGATAGGAAGGCCTAGTGTTGTTGGGTGTGGGCTCAGTGGCTGGATCAGTATATATTGTAGTTCTCCATATTCTACTTGTCAAAGACACTGAATTTCTCCGTGGAAGTCACTCTCTGCCACCTCTTAGCAGGTGATGTAACAAAGAATTGGAAGTCACAATAGTGTCAATGGCCACACATGGAGTGCTACATGCAAAAAGTACAGACTCTATGAGTAAAAGTGTGAAAATTGGGAATGTTGCCTCAATTATGAATGTCAGAGTATTAAACAAACACACATAATATGTACAAAACGTAAAAGATGAAGCAGATAGGCATGCTATAGGAAGCCCTCGGTGACATGGAAGAGAATGGGAGAGGCACAACACATTCGCAGCAATCCTAACTTTAGACTGATTTAAACTCCAGGTCCATCAGAATAGTCAAGGCTTGAGCCCACAAGAGACCACAGCTCTTGCCATGGCTCTCTGACCAATCCTTCTTTCCACTCAAAAAAAAAAAAAAACAAAAAACAAAAAAAAAACCATCTATGCACAAAGGTGAGGAGACACATCATGTTTTGTTTCAGAGCCTTCTTTCTTTGAGTAATGATTCTTACTTTCAATTCACATCAGTGGATGTAATCTGTAAAAACTCCTTTCCAACATATGTGCTCTCTCTGTAAAACGCTAATCTACTCCATCAGGCAAATATCCACACCACACTTATTTGTAGCAAGGATACTTCTCCCAATGGGAACAAAATTTCACTGGCAGTGTTTGTTTTTCGAAATCAGGTGCATTCTTAGGTACCCAAAAGTTTCTAGGAGGCAGGGAGATCACAAATTTAGAGGACTTTGGTTTATGAGAGTTGCCCTACAGGGAATATTCCTTACAATGTTTTGCTAAAATTCACACCACCATTTTGTCATTGCAACCTTTAAAAAATACAATTCAGTTTGGTAATATGCAAACAGCATTTTGTTTTCCTCAAATCTTGTTGTCATTACTTTTTTACCGATTACAAGGAATCAATAGAAAACCAAGCCATGCAACTTCCACTTCCCATCCATGCTGTCCCACACTTTCACCTTGGAAACATTGACCTGCCTTCTTTCCATTTGAATTTGACCTTGTGGTTCTGTTATTTTAATGGAGAGGCAGCATATGTGACCTTGGGATGCTAGCTTCTTTCTCTTGCAAATTACTAAAGGTAGCTTCTTGCTGAGGCCTGCATCAGGACTTCTGTCACCTCCATGTGTGTATTTTTTTTTCATTTTATACATATACCACCATTCCTAATGCAGTCATCAGTTGAACTGATATGTGTTTCTACATTTTTCACATTATGCACTGTGCAGTACTGAATTCTGTTTAGAGTTTCTGGACATGCATTTTAAACACTAGTTTGTATGCATCAATTGTCACATGGTATTTTCATTCTCAACATACTGCACAAATAGTGAACTGTTTTCCACAGTAAGTATATAACTCTCTGTGTCCAGCAGAGACATGTGAGCATTCCAGTTTATCCACATCGCAATGTCAACACACATGTGATCTTTCCTCTTTGGTTAATCACATCATTCTTAAAGGAGTAGCATATTTTCTCATTGTGGTTTCGATTTTCCCTCCCTGAGTAATAAATTGCCCGATTTTCATGTCAAAATGTTTTTGACTGTGTGCCTTCAATAACAGAAGTGTGTTTCTCACCATCTTGAAAGTCCAAATGAAGGTGCCAGAAAGTTGATTTTTCAGGAGTGTGGGTCAACAGGAAACTACTCAGCAGTGTCTGATGCTGAGGGCATCAGGAGAAAGGAACAGACCGAGGAGAGCCACAGAAGTCACTCTCCTAACAGACTCACACTCTGTTCTCTGACCAGCAGTGGAGCTTTAATCTGTGCCCTGCAACTGCCTGGCCAATCACTTATCGGTATCCATATAAGTCACAAAAACACAACAGTGAAAACATCATCCACTCTCCAGGAGGCCGCAACCAAAGAATTGTCTTGGACCATTTGCTGCCCAGAGACTAATCCAGCACTGTCCTACTTGAGCTCTGAGTGTGACATCACCATTCTCTGTGCTCTGTAGAGCCATCTTTCTCATACTACGAAGGCCCTTGTACCCAGCCTTAATGAATTCCCAGGAATCATCTCGCCACTTCAAAGAACTGACATGCAGTTGGTGTAGTGCTGGTTCTAAAAACTGCCGCATTAAAGTGTGATCCTGCATGAGTGAGCTCCAATAGAAGCAGACCCGGACTTCTAGTCTCTGATGGTGATTTTCAACCAGAATAACTTATCATACCTAGCAAGTTTAGGCATCAGGTTCTTGATACTCCTCATCATGTGCTGAGTAGTGTCAAGGGAGTGTTGGTACACGGAGAAGAAGGACTCATATTTGTATGGTGCACAATCAGTGCTGACAGGCAGGATCAGATTCTTGGGTATGCCTTCTCAATTCCCCAGTTTGTGCTTATCAACCGGCTGATTCCATAGGGTTGGATGTAATTCAGTAGAGGTCATTTTTGCCAGGAGTTACCTAAGGAAGAAAGGAAGTTCCACTTTCTTTTGTTTAGGTTCAATAGCTGGCTCAATATATACTGTAGTTCTCCATATTCGACTTCTCAAAGGCACTGAATTTCTCTGGGAAAACACTCTCTGCCACCACTTAGCAGGTGATGTAACAAAGAATTGGAAGTCACGATATATTCACTGACCATAATAGAGTCCCACATGCATAATGTACAGAATCTATGAGTAAAAGGTTGAAAATTCGGAATGTTTCCTCAATTATGATGATCAAATTATTAAAGTATCGCACAAAACAATAGCAAAATTTAAAAGATGAAACAGAGAGGCATGCCCTAGGAGGCCCTCAGTAACCGAAAGAAGAAAGAAAATGGGAGAGCCTCGGCAGATCCGCAGCAGTCTGAATTTTAGCCTTATTTAGACTCCAGATGCTTCAGATTAGCCCAGGCTTGAAGCGGAAGAGACCACAGCCATTGTGCCGGCTCTTTGACAATTGCTTCCTTTCCATTCGATGGAAATATCCATGCTCACAGGTGAGGAGGGCCATCACATTTTGTTTCAGAGACTTCTTTCAATGTGTAATGATTCTCTCTGTTTCCCATTCATAGTGAATGACATCTGCAAAAACTCCTTTCCAAAATCAGTGCTCCTCTGTAAAATGGCAAGCTACTACATCAGGCAAATATTCACCATCAGATTTATTTCTACCTAGGGAACTTCTCCCATTCAGCCATAAATATCATTGGCAGTTTTTGTTTGTTGAACTGAGGAGCTTTCTCATGTAGCCCAAATGGACCAGGAGACAGGGCCATCAAAACATTAGAGGACTTGTTGTTTATGAGAGGTGCCCTCCTGGGAATATGCCTTACATTATTTTAGTAAAATACTCCCCATCAGTTTGCAATTGGACAATTTTAAGATACAAATCTGTGTTGTAATTGTCAACGGCATTGTGCTTTTGTCAACCCTTGCTGTCTAACACCATTCTTCTGATTAAAAGCAATCAATAGCAACCCAAGACATGCAACTTTCATTTCCTATCCACGCTGCCCCACAACTTGCACCCTGGCAATCACTGACCTGCCTTCTTTCCCTATGAATTTGACATTGTCGGTTTGTCACCTAAATGGAGAGACATTATATGTGGCCTTGGGATGCTGGCTTCTTTCCTTGGCAATTTTTCAAGACACTTTCTTGAGGTATCCAGTATCAGGACTTCTGTTACCTTTATGTGTGTATCTTGTTTCATTTTATACACATCTGACTTTCACTAATGTATTTATCAGTTGATGTGATATTGTGTCTCTACGTTTAGCCTTGATCTACAGTGTGGTTCTGAATATTATTTAGAAGTTTCTGGGCATCTGTTTTAAACACTATTGTGTATATATGAATGGTCACGTGATATTGTCATTCTCAACATACTGGACAATTAGCAAACTGTTTTCCATGGTAACTATATCATTCTATGTATCCAGCAGAGACATGTGAGCCTTCCAGTTCTTCCACATCACACTGTCAATGCACATGTGCTCTTTTCTCTTTGTTTGATCACTGCATTTTTGAAGGAGTAGCATATTGTCTCACTGTGCATTCCATTTTCCGTCCATGACTGATAAAGTGTCCAATTCTCTTAGCAAAATTTTATGGACTATGTGACTTCAATAACAGGGGTGTATTTCTCACTGACCTGAAAGTCCAAGATGAAGGTTCCAGAACATTGCTTTCCCAGGCAGTTCGGTCAACAGTAAACCACTCAGCAGGGTCTGACGCTGAGGGCATCAGGAGGAAGAAACAGCCTGAGCCGAGCCGCAGAATTCGCTCTCCTCAACGACTCATACAGTTTTGTCTGCCGAGAACAAGAACGTTAATCTGTGCCCAGGAGCTTCCTGGCCAATCTCATATCAGTATCCTCATGTTTCACTAAAAGACAACTGTGACATCATCATCCCCTCTCTAGGAGGCTACAGCCACAGAGGTGCCTTGAACTTTTGCTCCCAGAGAGTTATGCAGGATAGTCCTTCCACTTTGAGTGCTGAGCGTGTCTTCACCATTCTCTGTGCAGTGTAGAGCTCTTTTTTCTCAAAGTTCAGAGGCCATGCGCCAGTCAGAATGACTTGTCAGGAATCATGTTGCCCCTTCAAAGGGCAGCAAGAACTTACATGCAATTGGTTTGTGTGCTGGCTCCTAAAAGTGCCCATCAATTGTGTTACAGGATGAATGTGATCTCCAGATAGAAGCAGATCATGTCTACTAGTCTCTCGTGGTGATTTTCAAAAAGAATTACGTCATACTTAGCAAGTCAGGGCATCAGGTTCTTGATTGTCCTCATCATTTGCTGAGTAGTGTCAAGGGCGTATTGGTACACGAAGAGCAAGGAATAACATTTGTATATTGCTCTGTCAGTTCTGACAGGCAGGATGGGCACTTTACATCTGCTATCTGAATTTGATGATTCATGTCTATCTATTGATTGATTTCAGATGGTTCAATATAATTCAGTCCAGGTAAGGTTCACCAGGATTTACATGAGAAAACAGAAGGTCCACTTTCCTCGTGTGTGGGCTCAGTAGCTGGCACAGTATGTACTGAGGTTCTCCATATTCTACTTGTCAAAGACACTGAGTTTCTCCGGGGGAAGAGACTCTGTGCCACTCCATATCAGGTGACATAACAAAGAATTGGAAGTCACAATAGATGCTCTGACCTCACATGGAGTCCAACATGCATAGGGTACAGAATTTATCAGTAAAAATTTGAAAATTGGGAATGTTTCCTCAATTATGAAGCTCACAGTATTAAAGTAACACACAAAACGTGCACAAAATGTAAAAGATGAAAGAGATTGGCATGCCGTAGGAGGTCCTCAGGAACATGGAAGAGAATGAGAGAGGCTAAGCAGATCTGCAGCAATCCGAGTTTTAGCTTGATTTAGACTCCAGTTCCTTCAGGATAGCCCAGATTTAAACCATGGAAGAGATCTCAACCACTGCCCCAGCTCCCTTACCAATCCTTCCTTCCATTTGAAGGAAATATTTATGGTTAAAGGTGAGGAGGCCCATCATATTTTTGTTTTTGTTTTTTTTCAGAGACTTCTTTCAATGGGTAATGATTCTCTCCCTTTCAATTTGCAGTGAATGAAATCTGTGAAAACTCCTTTACAAAATCACTACTGAGACTTTAAAAAGGTAATCTACGTATCAGGCAAATATCCATAACCACACTTATTTCTAGGAAGTGTACTTCACCCATTGGGACCTCAATTTCACAGGCAGGGTTTGTTTTTAAAACTGAGGAGCTTTCTCATATATACCGAAGGGTCTAGGAGGCAGTGCCATCACAACATTATAGGAGAGGGGTTATAGGAGAGGTGGCCTTCTGGGAATATCCCTTACATTGTTTCATAAAATTCACATCACCAGTTTAACATTGGAACCTTTAAAAGATGCTATTCAGTTTTGTAATATGCCAAAAGCATTGTGCTTTCCTCAATGCTGGCTGTGTAATACCATATTTTTGATTACAAGCAATCAATAGAAACCCAAGCCATGCAACTTTCACTTCCCATCCACGCTGTCCCATACCTTGTGCCATGGCAAACACTGCCCTTCCTTCTTTCCCTATGAATTTGACACTGTAGTTATGTTATCTTAATGGAGAGACAGCATATGTTGTCATGGGATCCTACCTTCTTTCTCTTGCCTATTGTTCAAGCTTACTTCTTTGTGTAGCCGGTATCAGGAGATCTGTCACCTTTATCACTGTATATGGTTTCATTTTATACATTACCACCTTTGCTACTGCATTCATCATTTGGCCTGATATTGTGATTCTACATTTTTGCCATTATCTACAGTGCAGTTCTGATTTCTGTTTAGGAGTTTCTGGACATCTGTTTTAAACACTAATGTGTATATATCAATGGTCACATGATTTTGAAATTATCAAAATCCTGGATAAATAGTGAATTGATTTCCATGGCAGCTATATTAATCTATGTATCCAGCAGAGACATGTGAGCTTACCAGTTCTTCCAAATCGCATTGTCAATGCACATGAGACCTTTTGCTTTGGTGGATCACAGCAATCTTGAAGGAATAGCATATTGTATCATTGTGCTTTTGACTTTCCCTTCCTGACAGATAAATTGTCTGATTTTCATAGCAAAATGTTATGGACTGTGTGGCTTCAATAAGAGAAGTGTATTTCTCACCGTAGTGAAAGTCCAAGATAAAGGTACAAGAATGTTGCTATTATACACTGTGTGGATTCATTAACAGAAGTGTATTCCTCATTGCCCTGAAAGTCCCAGATGAAGGTGCCAGAAGGTTGCTTTCTCATGAAGGTCTGTCAACAGAAAACTGCTTAGTAGGGTCTGAAGCTGAGGGTCTCAAGAGGAAGGAACAGCCCGAGCAGAGCCACAGAAGTCACTCTCCTCACTGACTCACACTCTGTTTTCTGCAAACCACTGGAGGTGTAATCCATGCCCAGTGGCCACCTGACCAACAATATATCAGTGTCCTCATGTGTCACTAAAAGACAAGTGTGACATCATCATCCCCTCTCCAGGAGGTTGCAGCCACAGAGTTGTCTTGGGCCATTTGCTGCCCAGGGACTTATGCTGGAAAGTACTTCCATTTTGAAACCTGAGTGTGACTCCACCATTCTCTGTGTTCTGCAGAGCCTTCTTTCTCATACCACAGACACCCTGGGATCAGCTATAATGACTTGCCAGAATCAACTTTCCACTTCAAAGAGCAGTAAGAACAGACATGCATTTGGTTTGAGCACTTCTCCAAAAACTGTCCCTTCAAAGAGTGTTACTCGAAGAATGTGAGCTCCACATAGAAGCAGATCGGGTCCTCTAGTCTCTGATGGTGATTTTCCCCAAGAGCCACTTATCATACCTAGCAAGTTGGAGCATCAGATTCTTGATTGTCCTCATCATTGGCTAAGTAGTGCCAAAGGCATTTGGTACATGTACAGTACGGATAGACATTTGAATGGTGCTCTGTCAGTTCTAACAGAAAGCATGGGCTCTATGGGTCTGCTGTCTGAATCACCCGATATGTGCCTATGAACTGGCTGATTTCAGAGAGTTAGACGTAATTCAGTAATGTTCAGGTTCACTAGGAATTACCTAAGACAAATGAAAGGTTCACTCTCATTGTGTGTGGCCTCAGTAACTGGCTCAGTATATATTGTACTTCTCCATATTCTACTTGGAAAAGGCACTGAATTTATCCAGAGAAGACGCTCTGTGCCACCTCTTAGCAGGTGAGGTAGCAAAGAATTGGAAGTCACGATAGATTCTCTGACCGCACATGGAATCCCACATGCATAATATACAGAATCTATGAGTAAAGGTTGAAAATTGGAAATGTTTCCTCAATTATGAAGATCAAAGTATTAAAGTAACATACACAACATGCACAAATTGTAAAAGAAGACACAGGTAAGCATCTGCTGGATGCTCTCAGTATCATGAAAGAGAATGAGAGAGGCACACCAGATCCACATCTATCCGAGTTTTACCTGATTTAGAATGCAGTTCCTTCCAGATAGTCCAAGATTGATCCCCGCAAGAGACCATAGCTGGTGCCCCATCTTTCTAACCAATCCTTCCTTTCCCCTCCAAGAAAATATCTATGCTCACATCTGAGGAGGCCCCTCCAGTTTTTTCAGAAACTTATTTCAAAGTGTAAGGATTCTCTCCTTTTCAATTTGCAGTGAATGAAATCTGTGGAAACGCCTTTCAAAAATCAGTGCTCTCTCTGTAAAACGGTAATCTACTCCAACAGGCAAATATCAACAAACACACTTACTTCTAGCAGGCACTTATCCCGTTGGGATTTAATTTAACTGGTTATGTTTGTTTTTAGAATGGAGTAGCTTTCTCATGTAGCCCAAAGTTTCTAGGTGGCAGGGTCATCACAACATTAGAGGACTTGTGGTTTAGGAGAGGTTCCTAAAAGGGACTATACCTTATATCTTTTTGGTAAATTTCAAACCACCAGTTGGCTTTGGAACATTTAAAGATACATTTCAATCTTGTAATATGAAAACAGCACTGTGCTTTCCTCAACCCTTGCTGTCTAGTACCATTTTTCTGATTACAAGCAATCAATAGAAACACAAGCCATGCAACTTCCACTTCCCATGTATGCTGCACCAAATCTTGCGCCCTGGCAAACACTGACCTGACTTCTTTCACTATGAATTTGACATTGTCAGTCTGTTAACTAATGGAGAGCCAGCATATGTGTCCTTGGGATGCTAGCTTCTGTCTTGCCAACTTCTCATGTTAATTTCTTGCGGTGGTGAGCATCAGGACTTCAGCCACCTTTATGACTATATGTTCTTTCATTTTATACATATTCCACCTTCACTAATGTATTCATCAGTTGACCTGATATTGTGTTTCTACATTATTTCCTTTATCTGCAGTGCAGTTCAGAATTATGTGGAGGAGTTTCTGGGCATCCGTTTTAAGCACTAATTTTTATATATCAATGCTCACAAGATATTTCCATTCTCATCACCCTGGACAAATAGCAAACTGTTTTGTACAGTAGCTATATTATTCTATGTATCCAGCAGAGTCACGTGAGCGTTCAAATTCTTCCACATTGTGTTATCAATGCACATGTGATCTTTTCTCTTTGGTTGATCACAGCATTCTTGAAGGAGTAGTATATTGTCTCACTGTGCTTTCTATTTTCCCTCCCTGATCGATAAAGTCTCTGAGTGTCATATAAAATGCTATAGAATGTGTGGCTTCAATAATAGAAGGGTATTTCCTCCGTCCAGAAGCCCATGATGAACATGCCAGGACATTGCTATCTCTGTAGTGTCTATCAACAGGACATTGCTCAGCAGGGTCTGATGCTGAGGGCGTCATGAGGAAGTAACAGCCCGAGCAGAACCACAGGAGTAACTCTCTTCACAGATACACAGACTCACACTATGTATTGTGCCTAGCACAGGAGATGTAATCTGTGCCCAGTAGCTGCCTGGTGAATCACATATCATTATATTCATGTGTCACAGAAAGACAACTGTGACATCCTCATCCCCTCTCCAGGAGGCCGCAACCACTGTGGTGTCTTGGACCGTTTGCGGCCCAGAAACTTATCCAGGAAAGTCCTTCCACTTCAAGCCATGAGTGTGATGTCATTATTCTCTGTGCGCCATATAGACATCTTTCTCATACTAGAGATGCCCTTGAGCCCAGCAAAAATGACATTCCTGGAATCACCTTGCCACTTCAAATAGGAACAAGATCTTATATGCGGTGGGTGTGATTACAGTCTCCAAAAACTGCCATCAAAGAGTGTTCCCAGATGAATGTGAGCTCCAAATAGAAGAAAATCAGGTCTTCTAGTCTCTGATGGTGATTTTCAAAAAGAACCACTTATCATATCTTGCAAGTAGGGCATCAGGTTCTTGATTGCCCTCATCATTTGCTGAGTGGTGTCAAAAAAGTGTTGGAACATAGAGAGTAACGAAACATTTGTATGGTGCTCTGTCAGTCCTGAAAGGAAGAATGGGCTCCATAGGTCTGACATCTGCATTCCCTGATGCATGCATATCAAACGGCTGATTTCAGAAGGTTGGATGTAATTCAGTAGACTTCAGATTCACCAGGAATTACCTGAGATAGAAAGGGAGATCCACTTTCTTTGAGAGTGGGCTTAGAAGCAAGCTCAGTATATACTGAAGTTCTCCATATTCTACTTGTCGAAGACATAGAATTTCACGATGCAAGTCACTTTTTACCACACCTTAGCAGGTGACATAACAAATAATTGGAAGTCACAATAGATTATTTGACTGCACTGGAGTCCAACATGCAAAATGTACAGACTCTATTTTTTAATTTATTGGGGTGAAAATTGTCAGTGATATTACATAGATTTCAGGTATACAATTCTGTATTACATCATCTATAAATCCCATTGTGTGTTCACAATTCAGACAGTCTCCTTCCATCATCATATATTTGATCCTCCTTACCCTCGTCTCCCAACTCCCACCCCTCTTACACTTTGGTAACAACTAAACTATTGTCTGTGTCTATCAGTTTGTGTTTATCATTTTTCTGTATAAACCAAAAGCAACAAAAGAATGGGACCTATATTACACTGGCAGTATTTGTTTTTAAAACTGAGGAGGTTTCTCATGTAGCCCAAAGTGTCTCATAGGCAGGGCAGTCACTACATTAGAGGATTTGTAGTTTATAAGAGGTGTCCTACTGGGATTAACCCTTACATTGTTTTGGAAAATACACATCACCAGTTTGCCATTGGGACCTTTAAAAAGTACAATTCAGTTGTGTAATATGCCAACATCATTGTGCTTTCCTCAATTCTTGATGTCTAAAAGAATTTATCTGATTACAACCAATCAATAGAAAACCAAAACATGCAACTTTCAGTTCCCATCCACGCTGCCCTACAACTTGCACTCTGGCAAAACTGGCCTGCCTTTTTTCTCTATGAATTATACATTGTCATTCTGTTATCTGAATGGAGAGACACGTATGTGGCCTTATGGTGCTAGGTTCTTTCACTTGCCAATTTCTCAAGATACGTTCTTGCTGTGGCCAGTATCAGAAATTCTGTCACCCTTATGACTGTGTCTTGTTTCATTTATACACATACCACCTTCACTAATGCTTGTATCAGTTGACCTCATATTGTTTGTCTACATTTTTACCATTATCTACAGTGGCATGTTGAATTCTGTTTAGGAGTTTCTGTGCATCATTTAAACTCTACTGTGTATATTTCCATGGTCACATGATATTTTCATTCTCAGCATACTGGACAAATAGCAAAGTGTTTTGCATGGTAGCTATATCATTCTATGTATCCAAATGAAATATGTGAACGTCCTACTTCTTCAACATCACATTGTCAACGCACATGTGATATTTTCTCTTTGTCTGATCACAGCGTTTGGTCAGGAGTGTGATATTGTCCCCTTGTGCTTTCCATTTTCCCTCGCTGACCAACAAATTGTCCGATTTGCATAGCAACATGTTATAGACTGTGTGGCTTCAATAACAGAAGTGAATTTCTAACATTCTAGAAAGTTCAAGATGAAGGTGCCCGAAAGTTGCTTTCTCAGGAGGGTCTGTCCACAGGAAACTGCTCATCAGTGTCTGATGCTGAGAGTTGTCAGGCAGAATGAACAGCCAGAGCAGAGCCAGAGTAGTCACTATACTCACAAACTCACACTCTGTTCTTTGCCCAGCACTGAAGCTATAATCCGTGCCCAGCAGCCACCTGGCAAAACACATATCAGTATACTAATGTGTCACTAAATACTACATCATCATCCTCTCTCCAGGAGATTGCAGCCACAGAGGTGCCTTGGACCATTTACTGCCCACAGACTAATCCAGGATACTCCTTCCACTATGAGCCCTTAGTGTGACTTCACCATTCTGTGTGCTCCATAGACCCTGGTTTCTCATACTACAGAGGCCCTTTGGCCGAGCCGTAATGACTTTCCAGGAATCACCTTTCCACTTCAAAGTGGAGCAAGAACTAATATGCAGTTGTTTTGAATGCTGGCTCCAAAAAGTGCCCCATCAAAAAGTGTTCCCTGATGAATGTGAGTTCCTGATAGAAGCAGATCTCGTCTTCTAGTCTATGATGGTGATTTTCAAGAATAACCACTATCAAACCTACCAAGTTTGGGCATCAGGTTCTTGGTTATCCTCATTATTTGCTGAGTAGTGTCAAGGGAGTATTGGTACACGCAGAGGAAGGATACATATTTGTATGGTGTTCTGTCAGTTCTGACAGGCAGGATGGACTCCATGGTCTGCCCTCTGAATTCCCCAATATGTGCCTACCAACCAGGTGATTTCAGAGGTTTGGATGTAATTCAATAGCGGTCAGGTTGTCCAGGATTTACCTAGGATAGAAAGGAAGGTCCACTTTCTTTGTGTGTGGGCTCAATACCTGACTCAGAACATACAGTAGTTCTCCCTATTCTACTTGCAAAGACACTGAATTTCTCCTGGGAAGACATTCTCTGCCATCCCTTGCAGGTGATGTAACACAGAATTGGAAGTCACGATAGTTTCTCTGACCACACACAGAGTCCCAAATGCAAAATGTACAGAGTCTCTGAGTAAAAGGTTGAAAATGGGAATGTTTCCTCAATTATAAAGATAAGAGTATTAAAGAAACGGACATAACATGCCCAAAATGTAAAAGATGAAACAGAAAAGCATGTCATAGGAGGGCCTCAGTAAAAATGGAAGAGAATGGGAGAGGGACTGCAGATATGCAGCAATACGAGATTTAGCCTGATTTAGACTCTAGGTCATTCAGGATAGACTTAGGTTGAACACCAAAGAGACCACAGCCATTGCCCTGGCTCTCCGACCAGTCCTTCCTTTCCATTAAAAGGAAATATCTACATTCACAGGTGAGAAGTCCCATCAAATTTCATTTCAGCGACATCTTTGAATGTGAAATGATTCTCTCCATTTCAATTCACAGTGAACGATATCTGTGAAAACTGCTTTCCAGAATCAGTGCTTACTCTGTAAAATAACAATCTATTCCATCAGTCAAATATGTTCCACCACACTTATTTCTGGCAAGGGCACTTCTCCCATTAGGACCTAATTTTAACTGGCAATGTTTGTTTTACGAAATCAGGAGCTTACTCATGTGGCCCAAAGGGTCAAGGAGGCAGGTAAATCACAACATTAGACAACTTGTGGTTTTTGAGAGATGCCCTTCTGAAAATATCCCCTACGTTGTTTTGGTAAAATTCACACTTCCAGTTTACCATTGGTACCTTAAAAAATACAATTCAGTTTTGTAATATGCCACCAGCATTGTGCTTTCCTCAATCCTTGTTGTCTTTACCATTTTTCTGACTACAAGCAATCAATAGAAATTGAGGCTATGCAACCTTCACTTCCCATCCATGCTGCTCACACCTTGTGCCCTGGCAAACACTGATCTTCCTTCTCCCTTCCCTATGAATATGATATTGTCATTCTGTTAACACAATCAAAAGACAGTGTATGCGGCCTAGGTTGGCAACTTCTTACTCTTGCCAATTTCTCAAAAACTGTCTTGCTGTGGCCAGTATCAGGACTTCTGTCACCTTTATGAATGTATCTTGTTTCATTTTTTACCTATACAACATTAGCAAATACATTCATCAGTTGACGTGATATTCTGTCTACATTTTTACCATTATCTACAGAGTCAGTAGAATTCTGTTTAGGAGTTTCTTGGCATCAGTTTTAAACACTACTGTGTATATATTCATGGTTAGGTTACACTTTCATTCTCAACATACTGGACAAATAGCGAACTCTTTTCCACGTTAGCTATATCATTCTATGTATCCAATAGAGACATGTGAGCATTCCAGTTCTTCTTCATCGCTTGTCAATGCACATGTGATCTTTTCTCTTTGATGATCACAGCATTCTTGATGGAGTAGCATATTGTCTCATTGTGCTCTTGATTTTCTCTCCCTGAGTGACAAAGTGTCTGATTTTCATAGCAAAATGTTGTGGACTGTGTGGCTTCAATCACAGAAGTGTATTTCTCATCGTCCTGAATGTCCAATAAGACAATGCCAGAACATTTTTTCTCTGGAGGTTCTGTCTACAGGAATATGCTCAGCAAGATCTGATACTGAGGGCATCAGGATTTAAGAACAGCCCGAGGAGAACCACAAAATTTGATCTACTCACAGACTCATACTCTGTCATCTGCCCAGCACTGGAGATGTAATCTGTGCCCATCATTTGCCTGAGCAATCATATATCAGTATCCTCATGTGTCACAAAGAGACAACTGTGACATCATCATCCCATCTTCAGGAGGTGGCAGACACAAGGAACTTTGGAACATTTGCTGCCCAGGGACTTATCCAGGACAGTACTTCCACTTTGAGCCCTGAGTGTGACTCCACCATACTCCGTGCTCCATTGCACCTTTTTTCTCATACTATAGAGGCCCTTGTTCCATCCATAATGACCTGCCAAGCCTCACATTGCCACTTCAAAGAGGATCAAGAACTGACATGGAGTTAGGGTGAGTGCTGGCTCCTAAAAGTGCCCCAACAAAGAGAGCTCCCGAATGAATCTGAGTTCCACAGTTAAGCAGATTATGTCTTTTAGTCTATCATGGTGATGTTAAAAAAAACTACTTATCATACCTAGCAAGTCGGGACATCAGATTCTTGATTGTCCTCATCATTTGCTGAGTAGTATCAAGGGAGTGTTGGTACACGGAGAGGGAGGATATACATTTGTGTGGTGCTCTGTTAGTTCTGACAGGCAGGATGGGCTCCATGGGACTGCCATCTGAATTCCCAGATACATGCCTATCAACCGGCTGATTTCAGAGTGTTGCATGTAATTCAGCAGAGGTCAGGTTCACCAGGAATTAACTAACAAAGAAAGGAAGATCCACTCTCTTTGTCTTTGGGATCAGTAGCTGTCAGTATATACTGTAGTTCTCCATATTCTACTTGTCAAAGACACTGAATTTCTCCGAGGAAGACACTCTCTGCCACCCCTTAGCTGGTGATGTAACAAATAACTGAGAGTCACGATAGATTCTCTATGACACATGGAGATCCACATGCAAAATGTACAGAATCTATGCGTAAAAGGATGAAAATTGGGAATGTTTCCTCAGTAAAGGATTAGAGTATTAAAGTAAAGCTCACAACATGCATTAAATTTAACAGATGAAACATATAGGCATGCCATAGGAGGCCCTCAGTAACATGGAAGACAATGGGAGAAGTAGAGCAAATCCACAGCAATCTGAGTGTTAGGCTGATTTAAACTCCAGGTCCTTCAGGATAGCCCAAGCTTGAACCCTGCAAGAGACCACACCTGTTGCCCAATCTCTCTGACAAATCTTTCCTTTCCACTTGAAGGAAATATCTATGTTCAATGTGAGGAGGCCCATCACATTTTTTTCCAAGACTTGTTTCAATGTGTAATGATTCTCTCCCTTTCAATTCATAGTGAGTTAAATCTTTGAAAACTCCTTTGCAAAATCAGTTCTCTCTCTGTAAAGTGTAATTCACTTCATAGGGAAATATTGACGTCCACACTAAATTCTAGCAAAGACATTTCTCCCTTTGGGACCTAATTTCATTCGCATTGGTTGTTTTTAGAACTGAGGAGCTTTCTCATGTAGCCCAAAGGGTCTAAGAGGCAGTTCCATCACAATATTAGAGAACTCGTGGTGTATGAGAGGTGCCCTACTGGGAATATCCCTTACATTGTTTTGGTAAAATTCACACCACCATTTTGAAATTGTATGGTTTAAAAGATAAACTCAGTTTTGTAATATGCTACCAGCATTGTGTTTTCCTCAATCCTTGCCTTCTAATACCATTTTTCTGATTAGAAGCAATCAATAGCAACCCAAGCCATACAATTTCCACTTCCCTCCATGCAGCCCCACACCTTGCACCCTGGCATACACTGACCTGTCTTCTTTCCCTATGAATTTTGACATTGTCGGTCTGTTGTTATCTTAATGGAGATAAAATGTATGTGGTCTTGGGATGCTAGCATTCCTCTATTGTCAATTTTTCAAGACCCTTTCTTGCTGTGGCCAGTATCAGGTGTTCTGTCACCTTTATGACTGTATCTTTTTTCATTTTATATATATACCACCTTCGCTAATGCATTCATTGGTTGAATTGACATTGTTTCTCTACATTTTTGCCTTTATCTATACTGCAGTTCTGAATTCTGTTCAGGAGTTTCTGGGCATCCATTTAAACACTATTGTGTATAAATTGAAGGTCACATGATATTTTCATTCCCAACATACTGGACAAATAGCGAATTGTTTTGCATGGTAGCTATATCATTCTATGTATCCACCAGAGACATGTGAGAATTCTAGGGATTGCACATCACATTGTCAATTCACATGTAGTCTTTTCTCTTTGGTTGATCACAGCATTCTTGAAGGAGTAGCATATTGTCTGCTTGTGGTTTTGATTTTCCCTCCCTGAACTGATAAAGCGTCCAATTTTCATAGCAAAATGTTATAGACTGTGGCTCTAATAACAGAAGTGTATTTCCCACCACTCTAAAAGTGCAAGATGAAGGTGCCAGAATGTTGCTTTCCCAGGAGGGTCTGTCAACAGGAAACTGCTCAGCAGGGTCTGACACTGAGGGCATCAAGACTGAGGAATAAACCAAGCCAAGCCACATAAGTCATTCTCACAGATTCACACCCTGTTGCGTACCCTGCACCGGGCTTTACTCCGTGCCCAGCAGCCCCCTGCCAATCACACACAGAAAGACAACTTTGACATCAATATCCCCGCTCCAGGAGGCCGCAGTGACAGTGGTGCCTTGGACCATTTGCTGCCCACAGTCTTATCCAGGACACTCCTTACACTTTGTGCCCTGAATATGACTTCACCATTCTCTGTGCTACATAGAGACTTCTTTCTCATGCTACAGAGGCCCTTGGGCCCAGACATGATGACTTGCCAGGAATCACCTTGCCACTTCGAAGGGGAGGAAGAACTGACACAGAGTTCCTGTGAGCGCTGGATCTAAAAAGTGCCCCATCAAAGAGTGTTACCAGATGAATGTGAACTCCAGAAAGAAGCAGATAGGGTCTTCTAGTCTCTGACGGTGATTTTCAAAACGAACCACTAATCAAAACTAACAAGTTGGGGGCATCATAACTCAGGTTTTCTCATCATTTGCTGAGTAGTGTCACGTGAGTGTAGGGAAATGGAGAAGGAAGGATACATATTTGTATGGTGCTCTATCAGTTCTGACAGGCAGGATGGGCTCCATGGATCTGCCATTTGAATCCCTGATGCATGCCTGTCAACTGGCTGATTTCAGAGCGTTGGATGTAATTCAGTAGAGGTCAGGTTCACCAGGAATTACTTAGGAGAGAAAGGAAGGTCAACTTTCTTTGTCTGTGGGCTCAGTGCCTTGCTCAGTATATAAGGTAATTCTCCTTAATCTACTTGTCAAAGACCCTGAATTTCTCCATGGAAGACACTCTCTGCCACCCCTTAGCAGGTGACATAACAAAGAATTGGAAATCACAAGAGGCTTTCTAACCACACATGGAGTCCCACATGAAGAATGTACAGACTCCCTGAGACAAAGGGTGAAAATTGGGAATGTTTCCTCAATTATGATGATCAGAGTATTAAAGTATCACACACAACATGCACAAAAAGTAAAAAGATGAAACAGATAGTCATGCCATAAGAGACCCTCATTAACATGGAAGAGAATGGGAGAGGCACAGCAGTTCCACAGCAATCCGAGGTTTAGCCTGATTTAGACTCCAGGTCCTTCAGGACAGACCAGTCTGAACCGCGCAAGAGACCACAGCTATTGCCCCGGTGTTCTGACCAATCCTTCCTTTCCACTCGAAGGAAATATCTATGCTTACCGGTGAGGAGACTCATCATGTTTTCTTTCAGAGACTTCTTACAATGGGTAATTATTCTCTCCCTTTCGATTCACAGCAAATGAAATCAGTGAAAACTCATTTCCAAAATCATTGTTCTCTCTTTAAAACTGTAATCCACCCCATCAGGCAAATATCCACAACCACACTTAATTATAGCAAGGCCAGTTCTCCCATTGGGATGTATATTTCACCGGGATTGTTTGTTTTTAAAATGAGGAGCTTTCTCATGTAGCCCGAAAGAATCTAGGAGGCAGGGCCATCACAATATTAAAGGACTTGTGGCTGATGAGAGGTGCCCTACTGGCTATAGTCCTTACATTATTTTGGTAAAATTCAGAGACCTAGATTTTTATTGTAATCTTTAAAAAGTACAATTCCGTTTTGCAACATCCCAAAAGCACTGTGATTCCCCATTCCTGGCTGTCCAATACTGTTTGTCTGATTACAAGCAATCAATAGAAACCCAGGTCATGAAACCTTCAGTTCCCATCCATGAGCCCCACACCTTGCGCCTGACAAATACTGACCTGCTTTCTCTCCCTATGAATTTCACATTGTCGTTCTGTTATCTTAATGGAGAGACAGAGTATGTGGACTTTGGTTGCTAGCATATTTCTTTTTCCCAATTTCTCAAGACACTTTCTTGCTGTGGCCAGTATCAGGACTTTGGTTACATTTATGACTCAATCTTTTTTTCATGTTATGTAAGAGCCTGACTCAGAAAAACTATGCCATCCGGCAGCACATGACCTAATTCCTGGGACAGTCAGTTTGCCCTTAAAAGGTCACGTCTCTGCTAAGTAAAGCTCCTTCCTCATTCCGCTCCCCGCCCAGTTTACCCTAATCTATATAAGCTTGTAGCTGCAATAAAAAATTTGAGGCTTGATCAGAACTTTGTCTTGCCTCCATTTCTTCGCGCCTCCTATTTTCTCTTTTCAGGGTGTCTCTCTTCAGTCCCTGTCGAATGGCCCACTGGTCGGGGCATTTCTGGCGCCTAACGTGGGGCTCAAAGATCCCAGACCCTTTGAAAAACTGTCTGCCTTAAGTCCGGCCGGACGCGTTGCTGAGTCTCCACGCGATTTAACCGCGTGAGCCTGACTCGTTTCCTGATCTCCGCGGATACAAGCCAATCCGTGAGCCTGATCTGATAGAGGTAAGCAGACATACGAAAATAGATGTTTCGGGATAAAATTAGATTTACTGTTACCCCTCGGTCGAATGAATGTGTGAATGAGTGACAGTTCCACGACTTCTTGTCACGGAGCTTGCTTGGGCCCTAATCTGCGGTTCCGTTTCTGTTATACGGCATAACGGTGACTGGACTCCGGGCCACCAGTTCGGGGACTTATACCAAAGCGCCTTAGCCAAGACAGATTTAGTCCCGCAAGGGGCACGGCCAGACGGGCATCTGACTGTTTCCTTTGTTGACTGAAGGGCCGAAAAGGGGATAATGGGTCAGACATTGAATTCTCATGAACTCTTCATTTCTGGGTTAAAAACTTCCCTCAAGGTGTGAGGAATTAAGGCTAGAAAAAAAGATCTCCGTGACTTTTTCGAATTTCTGACAGACATTTGCTCCTGGTTCCCCCAGGAGGGAACAATTGATATTAAAATTTGGAAGCGCATCGGCGATGCTTTCCAAGACTTTTATAAAGCCTTTGGGCCTGAAAAGGTCCCCGTTTCTACTTTTACTTACTGGAATCTCATAAATGACGTCCTCAGGGTTCACTCCCATGACTCGGATGTCATAGAAGTTATTAAAAAGGGGGAGAGCCTCTTAAAGGAATCGTCCCGTCCCCCGTCTGAAAATGACTCCGTGTCTATAGATATCCCTGTTACTGACCCTAAGCCCAAGCCCTGTCTCGAGAAAGGCCCTACCCAAAATTCGGCTGAACCCCCTAGTCATCCCTCAATAAGACTTTATCCCTGCCTTAAAAACCTTCCCCAAGATTCGGACACAACCCTCCCTCCCGAGGACCAGGCTACCCTTGAGGATGCGGCCGCTCGTTACCATCAGGAGGACCCCTCTGTATAGTCTCCTCCACCCTTCCGGCCATCTCCTTATACCATCCCTCAAAACCATCCATTCCTCGCTCCCATCGTCCACGGTCCGCCTTCTACTATTCCTCACTCCAATCCCCCTACTCAAACAACCGCCTCTCTAACACAACAGATTGCCTCTCTTCGAGAGGCCCTCCAGGAAAAACGCCAACACATTAGTCTTCTCAAAGAACTCCGTGCCCTTGAGGCTGAACTCGCTGCACTCTCTGGGCTGCCCTTTTCCCTCCGTCTACCCCTAAAACAAGCTCCCAAACAAAGACCTGTCCTCGCTTTTCCGGTCACTCGCAGACAGGCTGCAGAGGTAGGTCCCAATACTCAGACCCCTGAGGACCCCCAAGAGGAGGATACCGCGGAGGGGTCCAATAATGAAGCTGAGGAACAGGATAACCCCCCCTCAGAGGAAGAGGCGGGGCCCCTAAGAGACAGACAGCGCTACCGCCCTTTAAACATTAAGTATTTAGAAGACTTAAAGGCTGCGGTCCACGCTTATGACCATGTAGCTCCCTTCACGGTAGCCTTGCTGGAAAGCCTCACCAACCGTTGGCTAACACCAAATGATTGGTTCACTTTAGCTCACGCCACCCTGTCTGGTGGTGATTTTGTTTTATGGCGCAAAGAGTATGCGGAAAACGCACGAAAAATGGCTGAACGAAATACTCAAAGCCAGTCCCCCCGCTCCTGGACTAGAGATCGCCTTCTCGGCCGACCGCCCTATAACACCAATGAGGCTCAGGCCGCCCTCCCCCCAGGCTTGTTAGCTCACGTCCAAAACGCCGGCCTTAAGGCCTGGCGTAAACTCCCACCCAAAGGGCCCGCCAGCACCTCCTTGGCCAAAATCCATCAAGGGCCTGACGAATCCTATTGCGATTTCATCAGCCGCCTAACTGAGGCTGCCGAGCGCTTAATTGGAAAAGAAGAGTCAGATAGCACCTTTATTAAACATCTTGCATTTGAAAATGCCAATGCCACCTGCCAAGACTCCATCCGCACCTATCGCAATGGCTCTCTCTCAGACTATATTAAACTTTGTTCTGGTGTCGGGACATCTCACGCCATCGGTCTAGCCATTGGAGCCGCACTAAAAAGCTTCCCACAGGACAATCAAAAATCCTGTTACAATTGTAAACAACCTGGTCATTTTGTCCGGGAATGCCCTATAGACAAACAGCCCCGTCAGCCACCTTCCACTATCTGTCCTCGCTGTAAACGCGGCAAACATTGGGCTAGAGACTGTCACTCCAAGGTAGATGCTATGGGTAACCCAATTCGCCCCAGGTTGAGAAACCCCCAACGGGGCCAGCCCCTGGCCCCAAGTCCCCATGACAAACCAGGGGCAATACGGTTTGTTCCTCAGTCCCAGTCTCCATTACCTCCCTCTGCAGAGCCACCCCAGGCAGTGCAGGATTGGACCTCTTGTCCCCCACCCCAGCATTATTAACCCCTGATCAAGGCATACAACTCCTCCCTACCAATGCCCATGGGCCTCTACCACCCAATACCTTCGGGCTAGTCCTTGGGCGCGGTAGTTCAGCTCTAGCGGGGATTAATATTATCCCGGGAGTAATTGACCAAGATTACACGGGGATCATTACTCTCCTGGCCTCAGCGCCTAACGGGCCGGTTACTATTCAACAAGGCCAAAGAATAGCTCAACTTATTTTACTTCCCTTAGATTCCTCCACTAAGTCTAACCTCCCTCACCCCAGACTACACTCTGCCTTTGGGGCCTCGGATACCTACTGGATACAACAAATTACCCCTGACAGACCCCTACTCACCCTAAAATTAGACAATAAACCCTTTGAGGGACTCATTGACACTGGGGCTGATGCTACGGTCATCGCTTCTCACTTCTGGCCTGCCTCGTGGCCTACCACTGTTGCCTCCACCCATCTAAAGGGCATCGGTCAGTCTACTAACCCTAGACAAAGTACAAAACTTCTCACTTGGACAGACAGTGAAGGTAATACCGGCCACGTCCAACCTTATATCATCCCAGGGCTGCCCGTTAACCTCTGGGGACGTGATATACTTTCCCAGTTAAAGCTTATCATGTGTAGCCCCAATGAAGTAGTCACACAACAAATGCTCAACCAAGGCTTTGTCCCAGGACAGGGGCTTGGAAAGTCGGGATAAGGCATCAAACATCCCATAACTGTTATAGCCAACAATAATCGGACAGGTCTGGGACATCCCGACCAAAATTTCTCCTAGCGGCCATTGACTTCCCTGTACCCCAGCAGACAAAATAAGATGGAAATCGGATGAGCCTGTATGGGTAGACCAATGGCCACTTAATTCAGAAAAACTCACAGCCGCCACACAGTTAGTACAGGAACAACTGGCGGCTGGCCATCTTGAGCCTACCACCTCCCTGTGGAACACTCCTATATTTGTTATTAAAAAAAAAAAGAGTGGAGCCTGAAGACTTCTCCAAGACCTCCGTGAAATTAATAAAACTATGTTTGCCATGGGGGCTCTTCAACCTGGCCTCCCTTCCCCTGTTGCCATACCAGCCAATCACGCCAAAATTATTATTGATCTAAAAGACTGCTTTTTCACCATTCCCCTCCATCCCCAAGACAAAGAGAGATTTGCCGTTAGTCTCCCAGTCATTAATTTCAAAGGACCCATGCCTCGCTATCAATGGAAGGTCCTTCCACAAGGCATGGCCAATAGCCCTACAGTATGCCAAAAATTTGTGGCCCGAGTAGTTGACCCTCTTCGCACTCGGTGGCCCTCCATTTACATCATCCATTACATGGACGATATCCTTTTGGCCGGGCCATCCTCCGAAAAGGTTCTCCAATGCTGCCTGGAACTTACCAAAAATCTTGCCCAATTTGGTCTCCAAATCGCTCCTAATAAGATTCAAATACAAGATCCCTACTATTATCTTGGCTTCGAACTCAATTCCAATCTTATTACCACTCAAAAGATTGTGCTAAAAACATCCCATCTCTGTACGCTCAATGATTTTCAAAAATTCTTGGGGGACATTAACTGGCTCCGGCCATATCTCAGGCTCACTACAGGACAGTTAAAACCATTATTTGATATCTTACAGGGAGATCCTAATCCTCTCTCTCCGCGTTCGCTTACTCCGGAAGCTCACCAGTCCCTTCAAATAATACAATTAGCCATTGAACAACAACAGATTAAACACATATCTTACCACCAACCCTTTTCTCTTATGATATGTGCCACCCCTCACTCTCCAACGGCGGTACTATGGCAAGAGGCCCCCCTATTGTGGATTCATTTATCCTCCTCGCCCGCCAAGGTTCTTACTCCCTATCCCACATTAACAGCCAACATCATCCAAATAGGGAGAGAAAAAAGTCGACTATATTTTGGGATGGACCCTAACCGGATCATCCTCCCTTATACTAAAAATCAAATTAATTGGCTCATGAAAACGATGATAACTGGACAGTAGTACTTTCTTCCTTTCCGGGTACTATAGACAACCACTATCCTGCCAATAGGTTGCTCTAATTTACACGAGTACACCCATTCATTTTTCCAAAATTTACCAGTGCCAAGCCCCTATTAGCGGCTGCCTTAGTCTTCACTGACGGCTCCTCCAACAGTCAGGCTGCCTATGATATCAATGGCCAAACCTTTACAGTCCCTTCACCCTATCAATCTGCACAGCTAGTTGAACTGTTTGCTATCCTACAGGTTTTTATCCAACTCCCAGATACTCCATTCAACCTATATACAGATAGTGCTTATATCGCCTCCTCCTTCCCCTTCTAGAAACCGTGCCCTACATCAAACCCTGCAGTAATGCAGTCCCTCTTTTCTGCCGCCTTCAACGGCTCATTACCTCAAGACATCACCCCTTCTTTGTCGGCCATTTACGGGCCCATTCCGACCTTCCTGGCCCACTAACTCAAGGTAACGCCCTTGCGGATGCCGGCACCCGACTCGTCCTCTCCATTCTCACCGACCCCCTAAACAAAGCTCAACAGTGTCACGCCGTCCATCATTTAAATGTCCGCACACTCCGCCTCATGTTCAAAATCACTAGGGATCAGGCCAGAGAAATAGTCAAGAGCTGCCCTGCATGTGTTACTCTTCTCCCAACACCCCACTTAGGGGTCAACCCTCGGGGAATTCTCACCAATGAAATCTGGCAAATGGATGTTACCTATATCCCAGAGTTCGGGTCCCTCAAATATTCTCATGTCACCATCGATACTTACAGTGGGTATATCTTCTCCAGCCTCCATACAGGAGAAGCTACAAAAAATGTTATTGCCCATGTCCTCAAGTGTCTAACTGTACTCAGAAAGCCCCAAAAGATAAAAACTGATAATGGCCCTGGGTACACTTCCCAGACCTTTAAACAATTTTGCGGCCAATTTCAGATTCAACATGTCACTGGTATCCCGTACAATCCCCAGGGACAAGGAATTGTTGAACGAGCTCATCAAACCTTAAAAAACACCTTAAATAAACTCAAAACATCCACTTCCTAACCCACTAAAGGTTCCACTCGTAATATTCTAAATCACGCCCTGTTCGTCCTCAATTTTCTACAACTAGATGACCAGGGTAACTCCGCTGCAGACCACCTTTGGCGTCAAAAAACAAAACATCAATATGCCAAGGTCATGTGGAGAGATCCCCTCAAGGCAAAATGGAACGGTCCCGACCCAGTTCTCATCTGGGCGCGAGGATCTGCCTGCATATATGATACCCAAGAAAACAATCCCCGCTGGTTACCCGCTCGTGTGGTCAAACCCATTAACCCCCCTATCACTAATCCACCACCACCAGGGACTTAATCCCTGAGATATTTCCTTTTTTTCCACAGATGTTTCACCCAACCATTCTCGTTGGATATCTACTCCTGGTAACTTCATGTGTTTTGGCTGGCTATTGTTAATTCCACTGCTCCTGCCTTCCCCGCTCCTAATCATGTTTTCATCTGCAGCAACGGCCTGGCCTTCATGGCCCTCCCCACCAATTGGACTGGCCTCTGTGCACTGGCTTTTCTCTTGCCAGATATAGATTTTCTACCCGGAGATCAGTCACTTCCTATACCAGCCCTTGATCTTTTCCCTGGGCAACAAAAACGGGCCCTCGCGTTCATTCCCCTTATGGCAGGACTAGGTATAACGGCCGCTATGGCCACAGGTGCTGCCGGGGTAGGAGTGTCCGTAGACACGTATCAACGGCTTTCTCTCCAACTTATTGATGATGTTACCACACTATCAGATACTATTAATGACCTTCAAGACCAGGTCGATTCCTTAGCAAAAGTAGTACTCCAAAACAGACGAGGGCTTGATCTTCTAATAGCGGAACAAGGGGGGATCTGTTTAGCTTTACAGGGACGATGCTGCTTCTATGCCAACAAATCCGGCATAGTGCGAGACAAGGTCAAGAGACTCCAAGAAGATCTTCTTCAACACAAAAAACAACCTCTTAACAACCCCTTTCTAACCAGTTTTAATGGTCTCTTGCCTGTTCTCCTCCCCATCCTTGGTCCCATTCTAGGATTACTCCTACTTGTCTCCCTCGGACCTTGGGCATTTAATAAACTGACAGGATTTATCAAACAACAAATAGACAACATTTTGGCCAAAACCATCCACATTCATTATCAACGGCTGGCGACAATGGATCACCCAGAGGGTGACTATACTCGCTCACAAGCAGGCTCCAGTTATATAGACATATAACTGACATGGTGGCTGAGGACATGTCGGCCTATAACAAGAGGCCTGAGCACCAGACGGCTGCAGCGTTTGGGTACTGCAAGGGAGGGTCCCGACTGACCCAATCTCAGTTCTCCCTGAACTCATGCCCAGACTGCATAGGGGTTGGTGCCTACAACAAAAATAACTGCCCCACCCCTGGTCCACAAAAGGCACCGGGGGCTACGCGCTATTGGGACCGTCTGGGCCTCTGAGTTCCCGTCTCGGTTAAGGCTCACTCTCTTAAAAAGGTAAAGAGAGAGGAGATGTAGGAGCCTGACTCAGAAAAACTATGCCATCCGGCAGCACATGACCTAATTCCTGGGACAGTCAGTTTGCCCTTAAAAGGTCACATCTCTGCTAAGTAAAGCTCCTTCCTCATTCCGCTCCCCGCCCAGTTTACCCTAATCTATATAAGCTTGTAGCTGCAATAAAAAAATTGAGGCTTGATCAGAACTTTGTCTTGCCTCCATTTCTTCGCACCTCCTATTTTCTCTTTTCAGGGTGTCTCTTTTCGGTCCCCGTTGAATGCCCCGCTGGTCGGGGCAATGTTATACATATAACACCTTCTATAATGCATTCGTCAGTTTACCTGTATTGTGTTTCTACATTTTGCCATTATCTACAGTGCAGTTCTGAATTCTGTTTAGGAGTTTCGGGGCATCCGTTGTAAATACTATTGGGTATATATCAATGGTCACGTTATATTTTCATTCTCAACATATAGAAAAATAGTGAACCGCTTTTCAGTGTAGCTACATCATTCTATGTATCCAGAGAGACACGTGAGCATTACAGTTCTTCCACATCACATTCTCAACAAACATGTCATCTTTTCTCTTTGGTTGATCACAGCATTCTTGAAGGAATAGCATATTGTTTCATTGTGCTTTCCATTTTCCCTCCCTGACCCATAAAATGTCTGATTTTCATGGGAAAAATTATACATTGTGTGGTTTCAATAACAGTAGTGTATTTCTCACTGTCCTGAAAGTCCAATATGAAGGCACCAGAACATTGTTTACTCACAGGGTCTGTCAACAGGAAACTGGTCAGCATGGTCTGACACTGACGTCTTCAGGAGGAAGGAACAGCCCAAGCAGAGCCACAGAAGTAGCTTTCCTGGAAAATTTTGTCTGCCCAGCACTGGAGATGTAATCCATTCCCAGCAGCCCCCTGGCCAATCACAAATCAGTATACTCATGTGTCACAAGTAGACAATTGTTACATCATAACCCCCTCTACAGGAGGCTGCAGTCACAGAGGTGCCTTGGACCATTTGTTGCCCACAACTTAACCAGGACAGTACTTTAACTTTCAGCCCAGAGTGTGACTTCTCCATATTTTATACTCCATAAAGCCTTCTTTCTCATATTTTAGAGGCCCTTGGTCCCACTCATATGACTTGCCATGAATCACCCTGCGACTTCAAAGAGGAGCAAGAACTGACATGATGTTGGTGAGCACTGCCTCCAAAAAATTCCCCATGAAAGACAACTACTGGATTAATATGAGCTCCAGATAGAAACAGATAGGGACTTCTAGTCTCTGATGGTGATTTTCAACAAGAACCACTTATCACACATAGCATGTTTGGGCATTAGATTCTCGATTGTCCTAATCATTTGTTGAGTAGTGTGAAGGTAGTGTTGGTACATGGAGAGGAAGGATACACATTTGTATGATGCCCTGTCAGTACTGACAGTGTGGTTGGGCTCTATGGGTCTGCCATCTGAAATCCCTGATGCTTGCCTGTCAATCGGCTGATTTCAGAGTGTTGGATGTAATCCAGTAGAGGGCAGGTTCACCAATAATTACCTAAGAAAGAAAGGACGGTTCACTTTCTTTGTGTGTTGGATCAGTAGCTGGCTCAGTGTATACTGTGGTCCTCCATACTCTACTTGTCAAAGACACTGAATTTCTCCAGGGGAAGAAACTCTCTTCCACCAATTAACAGGTGATGAAACAAAGGTTTGGAAGTCACAATAGATTCTCTGACCACACATGGAGTCCCACATGCAAAATGTACAGACTCTATGTGTAAAAGTGTGAAAATTGGGAATGTTTCCTCATTTATGAAGATCAGAGTCTTAAAGTAACAAACACAACATACGAAAAATGTAAAAGATGAAACCAATAGGCATGCCACAGGAGGCTCTCAGTAACATGGAATGGATTGGGAGAGGCACACAGATCCATTGTAAACAAAGTTTTAGCCTGATTTTGGTTTCAGGGCCTTCAGAATAGCCTACGTTTGAACCCGGCAAGAGACCACTACCATTGCCCGGCTTTCTGGCCAATCCTTCCTTTCCACTTGAAGGAAATATCTAGGCTCACAGGTGAGGAGGCCCATCACGTTTGTTTCAGAATTTTTTTTCAATGTGTAATGATTCTATCCCTTTCATTTCACAGTGAATGAAACCTGTGAAAACTACTTTCCAAAATCAGTGCTCTCTCTGTAAAATGGCCAGCCAATCCATCAGGAAAATATCCAGCATCTCACTTATTTCTAGTAAGGTTACTTCTCCCATTGGGACCTAAACTTCACTGGCAGTGTTTTTGGAACTGACATGTAGCACAAAGGGTCTAGGAGGCAGGGCCATCACAACATTACGGGACTTGTGGTTTAGGAGAGGTGTCCTGCTAGGAAAACCCCTTACATTGTTTTGGCAAAATTCACACCACCAAGTTTCCATTGGAACCTTAAAAAATACAATTCATTTTTGTAAAATGCTAACAGCATTGTGCTTTCCTCAAGCCTTTTTATCTAATACAATTTTTCTGATTAAAAGCAAAATATAGAAACACGAGCCATGCAACTTTCACTTCCTAAGCACAGTGTCCCACACCTTGCTCCCTGGCAAACCCTGACCTGCCCTTTCCCCTATGCATTGCACACTCTCAGTCTGTTATCTTAATGGAGAGATAGTATATTTGGCCTTGGGATGCTAGCTTCCCGCTCTTGCCAATTTCTCAAAAATTTTCTTGCTGTGGCCTGTAACACAAATTCTGTCACCTGTATGGCTGTGTCCTGTTTCATTTTATACATATACCACCATCACTAATGCATTCATCAGTTGACCTGGTATTGTGTTTCTACATTTTTGCCATTATCTACATTGCAGTTCTGAATTAGGTTTAGGAGTTTCTGGGCATCCATTTAAACACTATTGTACATATATCAATGGTCATTAAATATTTTCATTTGCAACATCCTGGACAAATAGTGAACAATTTCCCATGGTAGCTACATAATTCTATGTATCCAGCGGAGCCATGCGAGTGTTCCAGTTCTTACTCATCGCATGTCAATGCACATGTGATATTTTCTCTTTTATTGATCACAGCATTCTTGAAGGAATAGCATATTATCTCATTGTGCTTTCAATTTATACTCACTGAGTGATAAAATGTACAATTTTCATAGCAAAATTATATAGACTGCTTGGCTCCAATAACAAGTGTATTTCTCACCATCCTGAAAGTCCAAGATGAAGGTGCCAGAACGCTGTGTTCTGGGGAGGTTCTGTCAACAGGAAACTTCTCAGCAGGATCTGAAGCTGAGGGTGTCAAGAGGGAGGAACAACCTGGCAGAATCGCCAAAGTTACTCTCCTCACTGATCCACACTCTGTTTTCTGCTCAGCACTGGAGCTGTAATCCATGCCCAGCAGACGCCTGGCCAATCACATATCAGTATTCTCATGTGTCACAAAAGGACAACTGTGACATTATTATCCACTCTCTAGCAGCCCGCAGCCATAGAGGTGCCTTGCACCATTTGCTGCCCAGAGACTTATCAGGACAGTTGTTATACTTTGAGACCTGAACGTGACTTCAACATTCTCTGTGCTCCCTAGAACCTTCTTTCTCATACTACAGAGGCCATTGGGCCCCCCATATGATTTACCTGGAATCATCTTGTCACATCAAACAGGAGCAACAACTGACATGTAGTTGGTTTGAGCACTGGCTACAGAAAATGCCCCATCAGTGAATGATAACAGAAGTTTGTGAGCTCCTGAGAGATGCAGATTGCGTCTTCTAGATTCTGATAGTGATTTTCAACAAGAACCACTTATCATACCTAGCAAATTTGGGCATCAGGTTATTGATTGTACTCATCATTTGCTGAGTAGTGCCAAGGGAGTGTTGGTACACGGAGAGGAGGAAGCACAATTATACAGAGCACTGTCAGTTTTGAAGGGCAGATGGGCTCTATGGGTATGGCTTCAGAAATGCCAGATAAGTGCCTGTCATCCGGCTGATTTCAGAGGTTTGGATGTAACTCAGTAGAATTCAGGTTTGGCAGGAATTACCTAAGAAAGAAATGAAGGTCCACTTTCTTTGTGTGTGGGCTCAGTAGCTGTCTCAGTATATACTGTATTTCTCCATATTCTAATTGTCAAGGACACTGAATTTCTCTGGGGAAAGACACTCTGTGCCACCAATTAACAGGAGATATACCAAGAATTGGAGGTCTCTATAGATTATCTGACAACATATTGAGTCGTACTGCAAAATGTACAGACTCTATGAGTAAAAGTGTGAAAATTGGGAATGTTTCTGCAATCATGAAAATCAGAGTATTAAAGTAATGCACAACATGGGCAAAATGTAAAAGATGAAACAGATAGGCAGGCCATAGGTGTCCCTCGCTAACATGAAAGAGAATGGCAGAGGAACAGCAAATCCACAGCAATCTGAGTGTTAGCCTGATTAAACTTCAGCTCCTTCATGATAGCCCAGGCTTGATCACTGCATGAGACCACAGCCATTGCCCTGGCTCTCTGACCAATCCTTCCTTTCCACCTATCCCTTACATTGTTTTCGTAAAATTCACCCGATCAGTTTGCCATTGGAACCTTTAAGAAATGCAACTCAGACTGACATCATCAAAATATCGGCATGAGATGAGCCTCTCTAAATCTCCCCTGGAATTTACAACTAATTGAACAACTATAACACAAAAAAGCACTCACTGAATAGCAGACAGGCAAGATGAAGAGGCCCACTACTGAGTTCACCTATGGTGGGCGAATCGCATGAGTGGAGTACGAGGGACGGCAGAAGTGCAGTGACAAAGCTGCATGGTCACAGGACTCTGACCTAGGTCAGTGCTCCGAGCTCGCTGCATCCCGGAACTAGCACAGCTGCTGTAGAGAGAAGAACTCAGACTCCTATGGCTCCGTGTATGGCCCACAAGGGCTGAGGGGATAGCAAATAACACAGCTGAAACAATGCTCATGGTAGAGACCTCTGAGAAAAGACTGAGTGAAGAAGGCTGAAAACAGTGGTTTAAGCCCTCTCTGCAGAGGAGAGAACTGAAACCTTAGGCACTGAGACTAACCGCGCCCTCCCTACCCTCCCAGACCTTGCCGCAACCCCACCTGCCAGGTTTTGGAAGCAGAACGGTAGCAGTATCAGAGCAAAAGAATAGAATATTTGCTGTTCTGAGAACTGTGGACTGCAGACACAGATTCACAGCACTAGTTCCGACAAACGGGAGGGAGCTGTGGAAGCAGGACCGGCTGTGATGGTTGTCGCTACCATTGCTCTGGGCCACCTCTCACAACCCAACCCTCCCCTGGGCCCACCTATCTAGGCACATCCTGCAGGAGTAAACAGAACTGCTGAAACATAAGGGTTCTGAATCTGGTGCAAGGAGAGCTTTGGGAATTCAAAAGCTCTCTGCATACCCACATGGACACTGTGCCCTGTGACTCAGGTGAACTATTAAAAGAGGAGAAGCCCATCTCCCAGGGAATCCACCCATTGTGTTAGAAGGTGGAAGAATGCAGAGAAAACATAACACAACCAATGAGAGAGAAAAAAGGCTGCAGTAGGAGAGATAATAAAACATTGTACCAACAAGTACTGGAAAATAAAATAAAGACCTCTTCCTATGATCCTGTTGCAGAAGTCACTCATGTAGAAGTCTAGGAAGAGAAATAATAAATCTGTAATTGCCATGAATAATCAGGGCAACAAGACACCTCAGAAAGAAAGTGAAAAGTCTCCAGAAAAGAAACTTAAATATATGAAAATATGTGACATAAATGACAGATAATTCAAGATTGCAGTTTGGAATAAACTAAACGAGATGCAAGAAAACTCAGAAAAGCAGTTTAATAAACTCAGAAACACAATCAAAGAACAATATGAGCTTTTTAAGAAAGATATTGAAATTTTAAAAATGAACCAAATAGAAATTCTGGAGATTAAGAACTCAATAGAAGAAATTAAGCATGAAATAACCAGCTTAGGTTGTAGAGGTGACCAATTGGAGGAAAGAATGAGTGACATCGAAGATAGAAACCTGGAAATTACACAGATGGAAGAAGAAAGAGACGTGAGACTTAAAAGAATTGAAAGAACTCTACAGGAAATTTCTGACTCCATCAGAAAGAACAGTATAAGAATAATGGGCATACCAGTAGGAGAAGAAAGAGAGAAGGGAACAGAGAATATATTCAAACAAATTGTCGATGAGAACTTCCCAAATTTTGGCTAGAAATGGATCCTTGAATCCCAAAAGCAAATAGAACACCTAATTACCTCAATGCCAACAGGCTTTCTCCAAGGCAAATTGTATTGAAGCTGTCTAAAATCAATGACAAACACAGTATCCTCAAGGCAGCCAGGGAAAAGAACACGGTACACTACAAAGGAAAGCCCATTAGATTATCATCAGAATTTTCAGCAGAATCTCTACAAGCCAGGAGGGTGTGGAACCAAATATTCAAACTATTGAAAGAGAGAAATCATGAGTCAACAATAATATATCCAGCAAAGAATCCTTCAGATATGAAGGAGGAATAAAGACCTTTCCAAACATACGGAAGCTGAGAGAATTTTCAATACAGGACCTGCACTAAAAGAAATACTAAAGAAGGCTATTCAATCACCATCAATAGGGAAAATCTGTGGCAAACAAAACATAAAAAAAGTGGGAGAGTAAAGGCCTGAACCGGAATATGGGAGTGGTGAAAGTGAGCGTGCTGAAGAAAATGGAATACTCTAAATATCAAACTTTCTTTTGCATAAACTTAAGGGTAATAACACACACAAAAAAAATATCTGGAACTGAAATATATACTGTAATAAAAGAAGAAACAGAGGGAAGCAACATAGAATACCATGACACAGAAAAAAATTATACAACAACAAAAAGGTAAAGAAACAATGGCGACACAGCCTTACAAGAAAACTGAAGATAGAATGACAGGAAATCCTCATATATCAATGATAACCCCAAATGTAAATGGCCTGAACTCACCAATAAAAAGGCACAGAGTAGCTAATTGGATCAAACAATGAAACCCAACCATATGCTGTCTCCAAAAGACACATCTCAACTACAAGGACAAGTATAGATTCAAAGTGAATGGGTGGAAATTGACACTCCAAGCAAATGATATCCAGAGAAAATCAGGTGTATCCATACTGATATCAGATGAAACAGACTTCAGGGTGAAAAAGATAATAAGAAACAAAGATGGATGTTTAATAATGGTAAAGGGGACTATACAACAAGAAGACATAACAGTCATCAATATTTATGCCCTCAATCAGGGAGCACCGAAATATACCAAGCAACTACTCACAGAACTAAAGGCAGAAATTGACCAAAACACAATTATACTAGGGGACTTAAATACATCATTGACAGCTATGGGTAAACCATCCAAAGAGAAAAAAAAATAATGAAATACAGCCCTAAATGACACATAAGATCAAATGGATATAATTGGCATTTATAGAGCACTTCATCCTAAAACATCAGACTACACATTCTTTTCTAGTGTACATGGAACATTCTCAAGGATAGACCATATATTGGGACATAAAATCAGCCACAGCAAATTTAAGAAGATTGAAATCATACAAAACATATTATCTGATCACAAGCTTTGAAATTGGATATCAAATGCAAAAAGAAAGTGGGAAAAAACACAAATACATGGAGATAAAACAACATACATTTAAAGAAGGACTGGGTCAAAGAAGAAGTTAGAGGAGTGATCAAAAGATACATAGAAATAAATGACAATGCAAATACATCCTACCAAAATTTTTGGGATGCAGCGAAAGCAGTTTTAAGAGGGAAATTTATATCGTTACAGGCCTATCTCAAAATAAGAAAAATCCCAAAAATAACCTCATGTTACACCTGAAACAACTAGAAAAAGAAGAACAAGTGAAACACAACGTCAGGAGAAGAAAGGAAATAACAAAAATCAGAGAAGAACAAAATGACATAGAGAACAAAAAGACAACAGAAAAATTATCGTTAAAAAGAGCTGGTTTTTTCAAAAGATGAACAAAATTCACAAACCCTTGGTTAGACTCACTAATTAACAAAATGAGAAATGAAAAAGGGGAAGTTATCACAAACACCCAGAAATACAAAGCTTCCTCCAAGAATGCTATGAAGGAGTATTTGCTTCCATATTCAATAACCTAGAAGAAATGGACAAGTTCTTAGAAACATATAGCATTCCAAGGCTGAACCATGAAGAACTGGAAAATCTAAACTGGCCGATCAACAGTAACAAAATTGAATTAGGCTTCCAAAACCTTTCCAAAGTAAAATTCCGTGACCAAGTGCCTTCACTAATGAATTCTACCAAACCTTCAAAGAAGATCTAATACCAATCCTGCTCAAACGCTTACAAAAAAAATTGAAGAAGAGACAGTACTCCCTAAGTCATTTTATGAGGCCAACATTACCCTGATACCAAAACCTGGTAAGGACAGCACAAAAAAAGAAAACTGCAGACCAATATCTCTGATGATTACAGATACAAATATCCTAAATGAAATTCTAGCAAATCGAATACAACAATGCATTAAAAAGATTATTCATCACAACCAAGTGGGTTTCATCCCCAGGGCACAATGATGTTTCAACCTCTGCAAATCCATCAATGTCATACATCACATAAACAAAATCAAGGACAAAAATGATATGATTATATCAATTGATGCAGAAAAAGCATTCATCATAGTGTTGGAAGTCCTCGTCAGAGCAATCAGGCAAGAGAAAGAAATAAAAGGCATCCAAATTGGGAATGAAGAAGTTAAATTATCTCTCTTTGCAGATGACATGATGCTATATATGGAAACACCTAAAAACTCCACCAAAAAATTATTAGAAATAATCAACAGATTCAGTAATGTTGCTGGCTACAAAATCAATCTACAAAACTCTATTGCTTCCCTGTATACTAACAATGAAATCTCTGAAAAAGAAATACAAAAAACAATTCATTTTGCAATTGCAGCAAAAAAGGAAAATACCCAGGAATAAACTTAACCGAGGATGTGTAGGAACCATATGCTGAAAACTGTAAGAAATTTTTGAAACAAATAGAAGAAGACACAAAGAAATGGAAAGACATTCCATGCTCATGGATTGGAAGAATCAACATAGTTAAAATGGCCATATTACCCAAAGCAATGTACAGAACTAACGCAATCCCCATCAAAATCCCAATGCCGTTTTTTAAAGGAATAGAACAAAAAATCACCAGATTTATTTGGAACACGAAAGACCCCAAATAGCCAAAGAAATCTTAAGAGAAAAGAACAATAATGGAGGTGTCACACTTCCTTATTTTAGCTTGTAGTATAGGGCTACAATAATCAAACTGCATTATATTGGCAGAAAAACAGACACATAGACCAATGGAATAGTATGGCGAACCCAGAAATAAAACCACATAAATATGGACAGATAATTTTTGAAAGAAGCTAAAAACATTCAATGGAGGAAAGACAGTCTCTTCAATAAATGGTGCTGGGAGAATTGGATAGCCATGTGCAAAAGAATGAAACTGGACTGCTATTTGTCACCATGTACCAAAGTTAATTCAAAATGGATCAAAGTCTTAAGCATAAGACCTGACACAATAAACTGCATAGAAGAAAACATAGGTACTAAACTTATGGACCTTGGGTTCAAAGAGCATTTTATGAATTTGACTACAAAGGCAGTGGTAGTAAAAGCTAAAATAAACAAATGGGACTATATGAAACTTAAAAGCTTCAGCACAGCAAAAGAAACCGTCGACAAAATAATGAGGCAACCAACTTAATGGTGAATGTTTTTGCAAACAGTGCCTCCAATAAAGGGCTAGTATCCAAAATATACAAGTAACTCATACAACTCTACAAAAAAAACAAAGAAAACAACCCAATTGAAAAATGGACAGAGGACCTGGAGAGACATTTCTCCAAAGAGGATATAGAAACGGCAGATAAACATATGAAAAATTGCTCAACATCACTAATCTTCAGAGAAATGCAAATGAAAAACACAATGAGATATCACCTCACCCTAGTCAGAATGGCTATATTCAACAAGAGAAATAGTAACAAGTGTTGGAGACGCTGTGGAGAAAAAGGAACCCTCATACACTGTTGGTGGAAATGCAGACTGCTGCAGCTATTCTGGAAGGCAGTGTGTAGGTTCCTCAAAAAATTAGAAATAGAATTACCATATGACCCAGCAATCTCTCTCCTGGGTATCTACCCAAAAAATCTGAAAACACTTATACATAAAGACACATGTGCTCCAATTTTCATTGCAGCTTTGTTTACAATGGCCAAGACATGGAAACAACCAAAATGCCTTCGATGGTTGAATGCATAAAGAAGTTGTGATCATATACATATATACTGGAATACTATTCAGTGGTAAGAAATGATGATACAGGAACATTTATGACAACATAGATGCATCTTGAGAGTATAATGCTAAGCGAAATAAGTCAGACAAATAAAGCAGAGAACAACATGATTTTCTGATAAGTGGTATATAAACCAAAAACAACAAAAGAACAAGACAAATAAATGAGAAACAAAAACTCGTAGACAGAGACAATAGTTTAGTGTTACCAGAGGCTAAGGGGGGTGGGGGGTGGCAGATGAGGGTAAGGGGGATCAAATGTATTGTGATGGAAGGCGAACTGACTCTGGGTGGTTACACACAATGAGATTTATAGATGATGTAATACAGAATTGTACACCTGAAATCTATGTAATTTTACTAACAACTGTCACCCCAATAAAGTAAAAAATAACCATATGATTATATAAATTGATCTAGAAAAAGCATTTGACAAGATACAACATCCATTTATGATCAAATCTCTTAATAAAATAAGTATAGAAGGAAAATACCTTAGCATAATAAAGGCCATGTATGACACACCCTCAGCTAATTTCATAATTAATGGTGAAAAACTGCAGCCCTTTGCTCTACATTCAGGAACACGACAGGGCTCTCCCTCTGCTTTTCAACATAGTGTTGGAATTCCTTGCCAAAGCAAACAAGAAAGAGAAAGAAATAAAAGGCATCCAAATTCGTAATGAAGAAATTGTCACTGTTTTCGGATTACATGATGTCACTGTTTTCGGATTATTGAAAACCCTAAATCTCCACCAAAAAGCTACTAGAAACAATCACCAAATACAGTTAAGTTGCCGGCTGCAAAATCAGTGTACAAAAGTCCATTGCTTTACCTATATCCACCACAACATTTATTTGTAGCAATGGCACTTCTCCTATTGCGACCTAAATTTCATTGACAGTGTTTGTTTCTAGAACTGAGGAGCTTTCTCATATAGCCCAAACATTCTAGGAGTCTGGGCCATTAAAACATTAGAGGACTTGTGGTTTATGAGAGGTGCCCTACAGGTATGGTCCCTTACACTGGTTTGGTAAAATTCATACCAGCAGTTTGCAATTGGAACCTTTAAACAATACAATTCAGTTTTGTAATATGCCAACAGCATTATGCTTTCCTGAATCCTTGCTGTATAACACCATTTTCCTGATTGCAAGCATTCAATAGAATCCCAAGCCATGCAAATTTCACTTCCCATCCACTCTACCCCATGTAATGCACATGGGAACCACTGAAACTGCATTTTTTTCCCTCTCAATTTGACATTGTCGTTCAGGTACCTTAATCGTGAGACATTGTAAGTGGCCTAGGTTGCCAGGTTCTTTCTCTTGCCAATTTCTCAAGATACATTCTTGTGATAGCAATCAGAGGAGTTCTTCATGACTGTAACTTGTTCCATTTTATACATATAACACATTCACTAATGCATTCATCACTTGACCAGATATTATGATTCTACATTTTTACCATTATCTACAGTGAAGTTCTGAAATCTCTTTAGGAGTTTCTTGGTTCCATTTTAAACATTGTTGTGTATATATCAATGATCACGTGATATTTTCATTCTCATCATACTGTACAAAAAGGGAACTGTTTTCCACTGTAGTTACATAATTCTATGTATCCAGCAGAGACATGTGAGAATTCCAGTTCTTCCACATCGCATTGTCAATGCACACATTTTCTTTTTTCTTCCATTGATCACAGGATTCTTGAAGGAGTAGCATGCGGTCTCATTGTGCTTTCGATATTCCCTGCCTGACAGATAATTTGTCCGATTTTTTATCGCAAAACGTTATACACACTGTGTGGGTTCAATAAGATAAGTGTATTTCTCAGCCTCCTGAAAGACCAAAAAGAAGGTGCTAGAATTTTGCTTTCTCAGGAGGGTCTATCAACAGGAAACTGCTTAGCAGGGTCTGATACTGAGGGTGTCAGGAGGAAGGAACAGCCTGAGCAGAGCCACAGAAGTTGCTCTCCTCATAGACTCAAACACTGTTGGAGCTGTAATCCGTGACAGCAGGCACCAGGCCAATCACATAACAGTGTCCTCATGTGCCACAAAAAACAACTGTGACATCATCATCCTCTCTCCCGGAAGCTGCAAACAGAGGTGCCTTGGACCATTTGGCCCTAGAGAGTTATGCTGGATAGACCTTCCGCTTGGACCCTTGAATGTGAATTAACCATTCTCTGTGATCTGTAGAGGCTTCTTTCTCATTCTGCAGAGGCCTTTGGGCAAAGCCATGATGACTTGCCTGGAATCACCTTGCCACTTTAAAGATGAGCAAGAAGTGACACGCAGTTGGTGTGAACACTGGCTCCAAAAACTGACCTAATAAAGAGCGTTAGCATATGAATGTGAGCTCCAGATACAAGGAGCTCAGGGCTTCTAGTCTCTGCTGCTGATTTTCAACAAGAACCACTTATCATACCACTTATCGTACCTAGCAAGTCAGTTCATCAGATTCTTGATTGTCCTCATCATTTGCTTAGTAGTGCCACGGGAGTGTTGATATACAGAGAGGAATGATACACATTTGTATGTTGCTCTGTCAATTCTGAAAGGCAAGATGCGCTCCATGGCTCTGCCCTCTGAATTCCCAGATGCATGCCTATCAACCACCTAATTTCAGAAGGTTGCAAGTAATTAAGTAGATGTCAGGTTCACCAGGAATTACCTAAGAAAGAAAGTAAGGTCCACTCTCTTTGTGTGTTGGCTCAGTAACTGGCTCAGTATATACTGTAGTTTTCCATATTCTACTTGTCACAGACACTGAATTTATCTGGGGAAGACACTCTCTGCCATCCCTTAGCAGGTGATGTAAGAAAGAATTGGAAGTCACGATAGATTCTCTTACACACAGAGAGCCCCATCAGCAAAAGGTACAGACTGTGAGTAAAAGTGTGAAAGTTGGGAATCTTTCCTCAGTTCAGAAGATCAGTGTATTAAAGTAATACAGACAACAGCACAAAATGTAAAAGATCAAACAGATAGGCACACTGCACGAGGCCCTCGGTAACATGGAAGAGAATGGGAGAGGCAGAGAAAATTAGAGCAATCCAAGTATTAGCCTGATTTATACTCCAGGTCCTTCAGGATAGCCCAGGCTTGAACCCAGCAAGAGATCACAGCTGTTGCCCCGGCTCTCTGACAAATCCTTCCTTTCCACTAAAAGGAAACATCTATGCTCACAGGTGAAGAGGCCCATCATATTTTGTTTCAGAGACTTCTTTCAATGTCTAGTGATTTGATCCCTTTCAATTGACAGTAAATTAAATCTGTGAAAACTCCTTTCCAAAATGTCTGTCTCTGTAAAATGTTAATCTGTTCCTACAAGCAAATATCCACAGGGACACTTATTTCCAACAAAGGCACTTCACTCATTGGGACCTAAATTTCACTGGCAGTGTTTGTTTTTAGAACTGAGGAACTTTCTCATATAGCCCAAGGGTCTGGGAGGTAGGGCCATCACAACATGACAGGACGTGTAGTTAAGGAGAGGTACAGTACTGGGAATGTCCCTTACATTCTTTTGGTAAAGAAAACACCTCCGGTTTGCCATAGGAACCTTTAAAAAATACAATTCAGTTTTGTAATATGCCTACAGCATTGTGCTTTCCTCAATCCTTGTTGTCTAATACCATTTTTCTGATTGCAAGCAATCAATAGAAAACCATGCCCTGCAACTTTCATTTCCCATCCATGCTTTCCCACACTTTGAGCCCTGTGCATCACTGATCTGTCATCTTTCCCTATGAATTTGAAATTTTCATTGTGTTATCTTATTCAAGAGTGGGCATATATGGCATTGGGATGCTAGCTTCTTTCTCTTGTCAATATTCCAGATATTTTCTTGCTGTTGCCAGCATCAGGACTGCTGTCAGCTTCATGACTGAATCTTGTTTCATCTTATACCTACATGATCTTCGCTAATTTATTCATCACTTGACCTGATATTGCATTTCTGCATTTCTGTCTTTCTCTACAGTGCAGTTCGGAATTATGTTTAGGATTTTTTTGGTATACGTTTTAAACACTATTGTGTATATACCAATGGACATGTGATATCTTCATTCTTAACAACCTGGATAAATAGCAAAGTTTTTCCATGGTAGCTATATCACTTTATGTGTCAGCAGAGACATGTGAGCATTCCAGTTCTTCCACATCACATTGTCAAAGCACATGTGATCTTTTCTCCTTGGTTGATGACAGCATTCTTGAAGAAGTAGCATATTGTCTCAGTGTACTTTTCATTTTCCCTCCATGACCAATAAAGTGTTCGATTTTCATAGCAAAATATTATAGCTTGTGTGGTTTCAATAACAGAAGTTATTTCTCACTGCCTTGAAAGTCCAAGTGGAAGGTGCCAGAACGTAGCTTTCTCAGGAGGGTTTGTCAACAGGAAACTTATGAGCAGGGTCTGATACTGATGGAATCCGTAGGAAGAAAAAAAAACAGAGCAGAGTAACAGAATTTGCTTTCCTAACAGACTCACATTTTGTTGTCTGCCAAGCACAGGAGCTATGGCCAATCACACATCAGTATCCTCATGTGTCACAAAAAGACAACTGTGACGTCATCATCTCTTTTCCAGGAGGCTGCAGCCACAGATGTGCCATGGACCATTTGAGCCCAGAGAGTTATCCAGGACAGTCCTTCCACTTTGTGCCTTGAGTGTCACTTCACATTATCTGTGCTTCGTAGAGCCATAATTCTCATACTGCAGAGAGCCTTTTGCCCAGCCCTGAAGAATTGCCTGGGATCATCTTGCCACTTTAAAGATGAGAATAACTGACATGCAGTTGGTGTTTCATTGGCTCCAAAAAGTGTCCCATTAAAGAGTGTTCCCTGATGAATGTGAGCTACAGATAGGAGCAGATTGGTCTTCTAGTCTCTGATGGTGATTTTCAAAAAGAACCACTAGTCATACCTAGAAAGTTGAGGCATCAGGTTCTTGATTGTCCTCATATTTGCTGAGTAGTGTCAGGGGAGTGTTGATACACGGAGAAGAAAGATTCACATTTGTCTGGTGCTCTGTCAGTTGTGACAGGTGGGATTGGCTCCATGGGTTGCCATCTGAAATCCCTAAAGCATGCCTATAAAATGGCTGCTTTCAGAGGTGTGTTTGTAATTCAGCAGATATCAGTTTGCCAGAAATTACCTAAGGAAGAAAGGAAGGTCCACTTTCTTTGTTTGTGATTTCAGCAGTTGGCTCAGTATATGCTGTAGTTCTGCATATTCTACTTGTCAGACACTGAATTTCCCTTTCAATTCACAGTGAATGAAATCTGTGACAACTCCTTTCTAAAATCATAACTCTCTCTGTAAAACGGCTATGTACTCCATCAAGAAAATATCCACCACCGCACTTATTTCTACCAAGGGCACTTCTCCCATTGGGACCTAAATTTCACTATCAGTGTTTATTTTTAGAACTAAGGAGCATTGTATTGAAGTCCAAAGTGCCTAGGAGCCATGGACATCACAACATTAGAAGAATTGTCATTTAGGAGAGGTCCATGCTGGGAATATTCCTTACATAGTTTTGGAAACTTCACTCCACCAGTTTGCATTAGAGCCTTTAAATAATACAATTCAGTTTGTAATATGTCAACAGCATTATGCTTCCCTCAGTCCTTACTGTCTAATACCAATTTTCTGACTACAGGCAATCAATAGAATTGTACACCTGAAATCTATGTAATTTTACTAACAATTGTCACCCCAATAAATTTAATTAAAAAAAAATAAAAAAAAATAAATAAATAAATAAATAGATACCCTAGCCATGCAACTTTCTCTTCCCATCCATGCTGCCCCAAACCTTGAGCTCTGGGAAACACGGACCTGCCTTTTTTCCCTATGAATTTGACGCTGCTGTTCTGTTATCTTAATGGAGTTGCAGCGTGTATCGCCTTGGGACGCTAGCATTTTCTCTTGCTAATTTCTCAATGTGCTTTCTTGCAGTGGCCTGCATCAGGACTTCTGTCACCTTCATGACTGTACCTTGTTTCATTTTGTACATATACCTCTGTCACTAATACATTCATCAGTTGACCTTATATTGTGTTTCTACATTTTTTCCATTAACTACAGTGGAGTTCTGATTTCTGTTTAGGAGTTTCTGGGCATCCATTTTAAACACTATTTTATATATAGCAATGGTCACATGATGTTTTCATTCTCAACATCCTGGACAAATAACGAACTGATTTTTATAGTAGCTATATCATTCTGTGTATCCAGCAGTGACATGTCAGAGTTCCAGGTCTTCCATATTACATTGTCAATGCACAAGTGATCTTTTCTCTTTGATTGATCACAACATTCTTGAAGGAGTAAGATATTGTTACATGTGCTATCAATTTTCCATCTCTGACTGATAAAGTGTCCAAAATTCATAGCAAAATGTTATAGACTGTGTGGCTTCAATAAAAGAAGTGTGTTTCTCACCATCCTGAAAGTCCTAGATGAAGGTGCAAGAACATTGATTTTTCAGGAGGGTCTGTCAACAGGAAACTGCTCAGCAGGTTCTCAGGCTGAGGGCTTCAGGAGGAAGGAACAGCCCGAGCAGAGCCACAGAAGTCGCTCTCCTCACAGACACACACCCTGTTGCCTCCCCAGCACTGGAGCTGAGATCCATGTCCAGCAGCTGCCAGACCAATCACAGATCAGTATCCTCATGGGTCACAAATAGACAACTGTGACATCATCATCCCCTCTCTAGGAGTCTGCAGCCACAGAGGTGCCTTGAAACTTTTTCCTGCCCAGAGATGTATACAGGACAGTCCTTCCATTTTGAGCCCTGTTTATGACTTCACCATTCTCTGTACTACATAGAGACATGTTTCTCATACTACAGAATTCTTTGGACCCAGACATAATTACTTCCCAGGAATCACCTTGCCACTTCAAAGAGGAGCAAGAACTGTCACGTAGTTGGTATGAGTGCTGGCTCCAAAAAATGCCCCATGAAAGAGTGTTTCTGGATGAATGTGAGCACCAGATAGAAGCAGTTCAGGCCTCCTGGAATCTGATCATGATTCTCAACAAGAATCATGACAACAAGAATCATGCAAGTTGGGGAATCAGGTTCTTGACTCACCTCATCATTTGCTGAGTAGTATCGAAAGACTGTTGGTACATGGAGAAGAAGGATACAGATTGGTGTGGTGCTCTGTCAGTTCTGACAGTCAGGATTGGCTCCATGCGTCTGTCATGTGAATTACCAGATGTGTGCCTATCCAACAGCTGATTTCAGAACGTTGGATGTAATTCAGTAGATGTCAGTTTCACAAGGAATTATGTAAGAAAGAAAGGGAGGTCTACTTGCTTTGTGTTTGGGACCAGGAACTGTCTCTGCATATACTGTAGTTCTCCATATTCTCCTTGTCAGGGACACTGAATTCCTCCTGGGAAGACATTCTCAGTGAACCCTTAGTAGGTGACTTAACAAAGAATTGTATGTCATGATAGATTCTCTGACCAAACATGGAGTCCCTCAGGTAAAAGGTACAGACTCTATGAGTATAAGGGTAAAAATTGGGTTGTTTCCTCAATCTGAAGATCAGAGTACTAAAGTAACACATACAACATGTGAAAAATTTAAAAGATGACACAGATAAACATGCAGTAGTATGTCCTCAGTAAAACGGGAGAGAATGGGAAAGGCAGAGCAGATTCACAGCAATCCAAGTTTCAGCCTGATATAGACTCCAGGTCCTTCAGGATAGCCCAGGTTTGAACCCTGAAGGGACCACAGCCATTACTACACTTATCTGACCAATCCTTCCATTCCGCTCATTGGAAACATCTATGCTGATAGGTGAGGAGGAACTTCACGTTTTGTTTCAGATACTTCTTTCAATGGGTAATGATTCTCAACATTTCAAATCACAGTGAATGAAATCAATGAAAACTCCTTTCCAAAATCAGTGTTCTCTCTGTAAAACGGTAATCTAAACCATCAGGCAAATATCCGCAATACACTTATTTCTTGCTAGGGCTGTTCTCCCATTGGAACTTAAATTTCACTGGCAGTGTTTGTTTCTAGAAATGAGGAGCTTTCTCATGTAGTGCAAAGGTTCTAGTAGGCAGACCAATCGCAACATTAGAGGACTTGTGGTTTAGGAAGTTGGCCTACTGGGATATCCCTTACATTGTTTTGGTAAAATTCACACCTGCAGTTTGCCATTGGAACCTTAAAAAAATACAATTCAGTTTAGTCATATGACAACCGCATTGTGCTTTCCTGAGTCCTTGCTGTTTAATAGAATTTTTATATTACAAGAAATCAATAGAAACACAAGCCATGCAACTTTCACTTCCCTTTCACATGATGGACCACACCTTGCACCCTGGCAAACACTGTCCTGCCTTCTTTCCCTATGAATTTGACACTGTCATTCTGTTATCTTAATGGAGAGACAGAATATGTGCCCTTGGATGCTAGCTCTTTTCTCTGCCAATTTCTCAAGATACTCTCTGGTGGTGGCCCATTTCAGGACATCTGTCACCTTGATGACTGTACCTTGTTTCATTGTATACATATACCACCTTCACTAATGCTTTCACCTGATACTGTATTTCTACATTTTTTGCTATTAACTAGAGTGTGGTTCTGAATTATGTTTAGGAGTTTCTGGGCATCTATCAGGTATATATCAATGATCAGGTGATATTTTCATTCTCAACATACTGGACAAATAGAAAACTGTATTCCACGATAGCTATATCATTCTATGTATCCAGCAGAGACAATTGAGTGTTCCAGTTCTTCCACATTGCATTGTCAACACACATATGATCTTTTCTATTTGATTGATCACAGCATTCTTGAAACAGTAGTATATTGTATCATTGTGTTTTCGGTTTTCCCTACTGGACCAATACAGTTTCCAATTTACATAACAATATGTTATAGACTGTGTGGCTTTAATAACAGAAGTGTATTTCTCACCATCCTGAAAGTCCAACATGAAGGTGCCAGAACATTGCTTTCTCAGGAGGGTGTGTCCACAGAAAACTGCAAAGCAAGGTCTGATGCTGAGGGCTTAAGGAGAAAGAAACAGCTTGAGCAGAGCCACAGAATTTGGTCTCTTCACAGACACACCCTCTCTTGTCTGCCGTGCAGTGGAGCCTTAATCCATGTCCAGAAACCACCTGGCCAATCACATATCAGTGTCCTCATGTGTCACAGAAAGACAACTCTGATATCATCATCCACTTTCCAGAAGGCCACAGCCACTGAAGTGCCTTCAAAGTGGGAAGACTGTCTTGTATAAGTCTATGGACAGCAAATGGTCCAAGGCACCTCTGTGGCTGCAGCCCTTTGGAGAGGGGATAATGACGTCACAATTGTCTTTTTGTGACACATAGTATACTGATATGAGATACTCCAGGTGTCTGCTGAGGATGGAGTAAATTTCCAGTCCAGGGCACACAACAGAGTGTGAGTCTGTGAAGAGAGCACATTCTATGTCTCTTCTCAGGATGTTCCTTCCTACTGATTACTCAGTGTCAGACCCTGCTGAGCAGTGTCCTTTTGACAGACCCTCCTGATAAAAATGTTCTGGCACCTTCATCTTAGATTTTCAGGATGGTGAGAAATACACTTCTGTTATTGAAGCCACACAGTATATTACAATTGCAATGAAAACCAAACACTCTGTCAGTAGGGAGAGAAAATCAAAAGCACAATGAGACAATATGCTACTCCTTCAAGCATGCTGTGATCAACCAAAGAGAACAGATCACATGTTCATTGACAATGTGATGTGGAAGTACTGGAATGCTCACATGCCTCAGGTGGATACATAGAAAAATATAGCTACCATGCAAAACATTTATCTATTTGTCCAGGATGCTGAGAATGAAAATATCACGTGCCCATTGATATATACACAATAGTGTTTAAAACGGATGCCGAGAAACTCCAAAGAGATTTCAGAACTGAAATGTAGACAATGGTAAAAATGTAGAGGCACAATATCAGGTCAACTGATTAATGTAATAGTGAAGGTGATATATGTATAAAATGAAACAAGATACAGTCATAAAGGTGACATAAGTCCTGATATTGGCAACAGCAAGAAAATATCTTGAGAAACTGGCTAGAGAAAGACAATAGCATTCCAAGGACAAATATGCTGTCTCTCCATTAAGATAACAGAACAACAGTGTCAAATTCATAGGGAAAAAGGCAGGTCAGTGTTTGCCAGGGCACATGTGTGGGGCAGCATGGATGGGAAGTGGAAGTGGCATCTCTTAGGTTTCGGTTGAGTGCTTGTAACCAGAATCATCGTATTAGACAGTAAGGATTGTGGAAAGGACAATGTTGGTGGCATATTGCAAAACTGAATTGTGTTTTTTAAAGGTTCCAATGGCAAACTGGTGGTATGAATTTTACCAAAACAATGTAAGGGATATTCACTGTAGGGCATTTCTCATAAACTACAAGTCCTTTAACGTTGTGAAGGCCCTAACTCTTAGACACTTAGTGCTACAAGAGAAAGCTCAACAGTTCTAAAAACAAGCACTGCCAGTAAAATTTAGGTCCCAATGGGAGAGGTGCCCTTGCTAGAAACAAGTGTGTTGGTGGATGTTTGCCTGTTGGAGTAGATTACTGTTTTCCAGAGAGAGGACTGATTTTTGAAGGGAGTATTTCCAGATTTCATTCACTGTGAATTGAAAGGAAAGAATCATTACACATTGAAAAAAATCTCTGAAACAAATATGATGGGCCTTCTCACCTGTGAGCATAGATATTTCCTTTGAGTGGAACAGAAGGATTGGTTGGAGAGCCTGGGCAAAGGCTGTGGTCTCTTGCCGGTTTCAAGCCTGTGCTATCCTGAAGGACCTGGAGTCTAACTAAAGCTAAAACACGGATGCTGCGGATTTGCTGTGGCTCTCCCATTCTCTTCCATGTTACTGAGGGCCTCCTATGGCATGTCTATCTGTTTCATCTTTTACATTTTGCCCATGTTGTGCATTACTTTAATACTCTGATTTTCATAATTGAGGAAACATTCCCAATTTAAACCGCTTCCTCATAGTGTCTTTACATTTTGGATGGGGGGCTCCATGTGCGGTCAAAGCATCTATCGTGACTTCCAATTCTTTGCTAGGTCACATGCTAAACGTTGGCAGAGAGGGTCTTTCTCAGAGAAATTCAGTATCTTTCGCAATAGAATATGAGAAACTACAGTATATACTGAGCCAGCTACTGAGCCAACATCTAAAGAAAGTGGACCTTCCTTTATCCGTAGGTAATTCCTGGTGAACCGGTCCTCTACTGAATTATATCTTACCCTCTGAAATCATCCGGTTTATAAGCATGCTTTGGAGAATTCAGATGGCATACCCATGAGCCTATACTGCATGTCAGAATTGACAGACCAAATTAAATGTGTATCCTTCCTATCTCTGTACCAACACACCCCTGAAACTACTCAGCAAATGAAAAGGACAATCAAGAACATGGTCTATGATAAATGGTTCTTGTTGAAAATCACCTTCAGAGACTAGACGACCCGATCTGCTTCTATCTGGAGCTCATATTCATTAGATAACCCTCTTTGATGGGGCACTTTTTGGAGCCAGCACTCACACCAAATGCATGTCTGTTCTTGCTCCGCTTTGAAGTGGCAAGGTGATAGCAGACAAGTCATTAGGGCTGGACCCAAGGGCCTCTGTGTTGTAAGAAAGAAGTATGTATAATCACATAGAGAGTTGAAGTCACACACAGGGCTCAAAGTAGTTGTGCTCTCCTGGATGAGTCTCTGGGCAGCAAGTTTTCAAAGGCTCCACTATGTCGGTTTCCTCCTGGAGAGGGGATGATGATGTCACAGGTGTCTTTTTGTGACACATGAAGATACTGATAAATAGTTGGTTAGGCTTCTGCTAGGAACACATTACACCTCCAGTGATAGAGTGTGAGTCGGTGAGAAGAACGACTTCTGTGTCTCTAGTTAAGCAGTTCCTTCCTCCAGACGCCATCATCATCAGACCCTGCTGTGCAGTTTCCTGCTGACAGACCCCCATGAGGAAACAACGTTCTGGCACCTTCATCTTGGACTTTCAGGACGATGAGAAATACAATTCTGTTATTGAAGCCACACAGTCTATAATAATTTGCTTGATAATCGGTTACTTTTTTGGTCATGGAGGGAAAATCGAAAGCGCAATGAGAAATATGTTACTCCTGCAAAATGGCTGTAATCAACCAAAGAGAAAAGACACATGTGCATTGACAATGTGATGTCGAAGAACTGGAATGCTCACAAGTCCTGGTAGACACATAGAATGATATAGCTACTCTGGAAAACAGTTCGCTATTTGTCCAGTATGTTCAGAATGAAAATATCTTGTACCATTGAAATATGCTAAATAGTGTTTAAAATAGATGCCCAGAAACTCCTAAACAGAATTCAGAACTGTACTGTAGATAATTGCAAAAATGTACAAACACAATATCAGATCAACCGATGAATGCATTAGCCAAGGTGGTATATGTATAAAATAAAACAAGATACAGTCACAAATGTGACAGAAGTTCTCATTCTGGCCACAGTACGAAAGTATCTAGAGAAATTCACAACAGACGGAACCTAGCATCCCAAGGCCACATACGCTGTCTCTCCATTAAAATAACCAACCGACAATTCAAATTCATAAAGAAAGAAGGACTGACAGTGTTTGCCATGGCGTAAGGTGTGGGCCAGCGTGGATGGGAAGTGAAAGTTGCATGGGTTGGGTTTTTATGATTGTTTGTAATTAGAAAAGCAAGGATTGAGGAAAAGCACAATGCTGGTGTATTAGATAGCAAGGATTGAGGAAAGCACAATTCTGGTGGTATATTTCAAAACAGAATTGTATTTTTAATGGTTCAATGGCAAACTCGTGGTGTGAATTTACCAAAACAATGTAAGTGATATTCCCAATAGGGCACCTCTCCTAAATCACAAGTCCTCTAATGTTGTGATGGCCCTGCCTCTTAGACCCTTTGGGTTACATGAGAAAACTTCTCAGTTCTAAAAACAAACACTGCAGTGAACCTTCCGTTCCAATGGGAGAAGTGCCCTAGCTAGAAATAAGTGTAGTGGTGGATATTTGCCTGATGGAGTACATTACTGTTTTACAGAGAGAGCACTGATATTGGAAAGGATTTTCACAGTTGTCATTCACTGCAAATTGAAAGGTAGAGAGAATCATTACACTTTGAAAGAAGTCTCTGAAACAAAACATGATGGCCCTCCTCACTTGTGAAAATAGATATTTCCTTTGAGTGGAAAGGAAGGAGTGGTCATAGAGCTGGGGCACCAGCTGTGGTCTCTTGTGGGGTCAAACCTGGGATATTCAGATGGACCTAGAGTCTAAATCAGACTTAAACTCGGATTGGTGAGGATCGGCTGTGCCTCCACCATTCTCTTCCATGTTAGTAAGGGCCTCCTAAGGCATGCCTATCAGTTTCAAATTTACATTTTGCTCATGTTATGTGCCTTTCTTTAATACTCTGACATTCATAATTGAGGAAACATTCCGAATTAACACACGTTTACTCAGAGTGTCTTTACATTTTGCATATGGGAGTACATGTGTGGTCAGAGACTCTATGATGACTTCCAATTCTTTGTTATGTCATTGCTAAGGGGTGGCAGAGAATGTTACATAACCTGATAAGAATGGTAGAGAGGGTCTTCCCGGGGGAAATTCAGTGTCTTTGACAAGTAAAATATGGATAATTACAGTATATAGTGAGCCAGATACTGAGCCCATACACAAAGAAAGTGGACCTTTTTTTCTTTCTTAGCTAATTCCTAGAGAACCTGAACTCTACTAAATTGAATCCAACCCTTGGAAATCAGCCGCTTATAGGCAAACATCTGGGAATTCAGATGGCAGACCCATGGAGCCCATCCTGCCTAGCAGAACTGTCGAGCAACATACAAATATGTATCCTTCCTCTACGTGTGCCTACACTCCCATGACACTCCTAAGAAAATGATGAGCACCATCAAGAACCTGATGTCCCAACATGGTATGTATGATAACTGGTTCTTGTCGAAAATCACCACCAGAGACTAAAAGACCAAGTCTACTTCTATCTGGAGCTCATATTCTTCCAGGAACACTCTTTGATGGGGCACTTTTTGGAGCCAGCGCTCACACTGACTGCATGTCAGTCCTTGTTCCTCTTTAAAGTGGCAAGGTGATTCCTGGCAAGTCATTATGGCTGGACACAAGGACCGCTGTAGTATGAGAAAGAAAGCTCTATAAAGTACTGAGAATGATGAAGTCACACACAAGTTTCAAATGGAAGGACTGTCCTCCTGGATAAGTCTCTGGGCAGGAAATCATCCCAGGCACGTCTGTGGCTGCGGCCTCCTGGAGAGGGTATGATGATGTCACAGTTGTCTTTTTGTGACACAGTATGACTCTGATATGTGATTCACCAGGTAGCTGTTGGGCACAGATTCCGTCTCCAGTGCTCAGCAGACAACAGAGTGAGAGTCTGTGAGGAGAACAACTTCTGTGTCTCGGCTCAGGCTCTTCCTTCCTCCTGATGCCCTCAGTGTCAGACCCTGCTGTGCAGTATCCTGTTGACAGACTCTCCTGAGAAAGCAACGTTCTGACCCCGTCATCTTGGACTTTCAGGACGTTGAGAATTCCTTTCTGTTAGTGAAGCCACACAGTCTATAACATTTTGCTATGATAATCATATATTTTATCAGTCAGGGAGGGAATATCAAAAGCACAAAGAGACAGTAAGCTACTCCTTCAAGAATGCTGTGATCGACCAAAGAGAAAACATCACATGTTCATTGATAATCCCATGTGGAAGGACTGGAATGCTTACATATCTCTCCTGGATACATAGAATGATATAGCTACAGTGGAAATCTGCTTAGTATATGTCCAGGATGTTAAAAATGAAAATATCAGGGGATCATTTGTATATACACAATGATGTTTACAGGAGTTGCCCAGAAACTCCTAAACAGAATTTACAACTGCACTATATGTAATGGCAAAAATGTAGAGACACATAATCATGTCAACAGATAAATGCATTAGTGAAGGTGGTATATGTATAAAATGTAACAAGATACCATGATAAATGTGACGGAAGTCCTGATACTGGACACAACAAGAAAGTATCTGGAGAAATTCGCAAGAGAAAGAAGGTAGCATCCCAAGGCCACATGCACTGTCTCTCCATTAAGATAACAGACTGACAATGTCAAATTCATAGGGAAAGAAGGCAGGTCCCTGTTTGCCAGGGCTAAATGTATGGGGCAGTATGAATGGCAAGTGAAAGTTGCATGGCTTGGGTTTCTATTATTGCTTTTAATCAGAAATATGGTATTAGACAGCAAGGATTGAGGAAACAAAATACAGTTGGCAGATGACAAAACTGAGTTATATATTTTAAAGGTTCTAATAGCAAACTGGACTTGTTAATTTTACCAAAACAATGTGAGGGATATTCGTACTAGGGCTCCTCTCGTTAACCACATATCCTGTAATGGTGTGATGGCCCTACTGCTTGGACACTTTAGGCTACAGGAGTAAGCTCCTCTGTTCTACAAACTAACACTGCCACTGAAATTTAGGTTCAAATGGAGGAAGTGCCCTTTCTAGAAATATGTTGGTGGTGGATATTTGTCTGATGTAGTAGCTTGCCCTTTCACAGAGGAGGACTGATGTTGGAAAGGATTTTTCACAGATTTCATTCACTGTGAATTGCAAGGGAGAGAATAATTACACATTGAAATAAGTCTCTGAAACAAAACGTGATGGACATCCTCTCCTGTGAGCATCGATATTTCCTTTGAGTGGAAAGGAAGGATTGATCAGAGAGCGAGGGCAATGGTTGTGGTCTCTTGCGGTATTGAATCCAAGGCTATCCTGAAGTACTTGGAATCTAAACCAGGCTAAAACTCATATTGCTGTGGATCGGCTGTGCATCTGCCATTCTCTTCCATGTTACTTAGGGTCTCTTATGGCATGACTCTCTGTTACATCTTTTATATTTTGTGCATATTATATTTTGTGTGTTACTTTAATACTCTGATCTTCATAATTGAGTAACATTCCCAATTTTCCCACTTTTACTCATAGAGTCTGTACATTTTGCATGTGCGAATCCATGCGAGGTCAGTGTATCTATCGTGGCATCCAATTCTTTCTTATGTCACCTGTAAAGTGGTGGCAGATAGTTCTTCCCTGGAGAAATTCAGTGTCTTTCACAAGTACAATATGGAGAACTACAGGGTATGCTGAGCCTGCTACTGAGCCCACACACAAAAAATGTTGACTTTCCTTTCTTTCTTAAGTAATTCCGGCCGAAGCAGACCTCTACTGAATTACAGCCAACACTCTGAAATCAACAGGTTGATAGGCACGCATCGGGGGATTCAGATGGCAGACCCAACTAGCCCATCCTGCCTATCAGAACTGAGAGAGCACCATACAGATGTGTATCATTCCTCTCCATGTATCAACACACCCTTGACACTACTTAGCAAATGATGATAACAATCAAGACACTGATGTCCCAACTTACTAGGTATGATGAGTATTTTTTGTTTTTTTTTTTAAATCACCATCAGACAGTAGAACACCAGATCTGCTTTATGTGGAGTTAACTTTCATGCAGGAGCACTCTTTGGTGGAGCACTTTTTGGAGCCAGCACTCACAAGAACTGCATGTCATCTCTTGCTCTGCTTTGAAGTGGCAAAGTGATTGCTGGCAAGTCATTTTGTCTGGCATCCAGAGCCTCTTCAGTCTGAGAAAGAAGGCTGTACGCAGCACAGAGAATGGTGGATTCACTGTCAGGGCTCAAAGTGGAAGGACTGTCCAGGATAACTCTCTGGGCACCAAATGATCGAAGGCACCACTGTGGCTGTGGACTCCTGGAGAAGAGATGATGATGTCAAAGTTGCATTTTTGTGACACATGAGGATACTGATATATGATTGGCCAGGCCACTGTTGGGCACAGATTACAGCTCCAGTGCTGGGCAGACAACAAGTATGAGTCTGTGAGTAAAGCGACTCTGTGGCTCTAATCGAGCTGTTTCTTTTCCTGACATCTGAAGTGTCAGACACTGCTGAGCAGTTTCCTGATGACAGACTCTCCTGAGAAAGCAACGTTCTGGCAGCTTCATTTGGACATTCAGGATGGTGAAAAGTACACTTATATTATTGAAGCCAGAAAGCCTATAATATTTGTCTATGAAATATGGACAATTTGTCAGTCACAGAGCAAAAATCAAAAGCACAATGAGATAATATGCTACTCCTTCAAGAATGCTGTGATCAACCAAAGAGAAAAGATCACACAGACATTGACAATGTGATGTGGAAGAAATGGAAAGCTCGCATGTCTCTGCTGGATACATAGAATCATATAGCTGTGGTGGAAAACAATTTGCTATTTATTCCTGATATTGAGAATAATACTATCACATGACCATTTATTTATACTCAATAGTGTTTAAAATGGATGCCCAGAAACTCCTAAACAGAATTCATAACTGTACTGTAGATAATGGCAAAAATGTAGAAACAAATTATCAGGTCAACTGATGAAGGCATTAGCGACGGTGGTATATGTATAAAATGAAAGAAGACACAGTCATAAAGGTGAAAGAAATCCTGATACTGGTCACAGCAAGAAAGTATATTGAGAAACTGGCAAGAAAGAAGCTAGCATCCCATGTCAACATATGCTGTCTCTTGATTAAGATAACAGAAGTGCAACGTCAAATTCATAGGGAAAGAAGGCAGGCCGTGTTTGTCAGTTCGCAAGGTATGGGACAGCGTGGATGGGAAGTGAAATTCGCATGGCTTGGGTTTCTATTAATTGCTTGTAATCAGAAAAAATAGTGCTACACAGCAAGGATTGAGGAAAGTACAATGCTATTGGCATATTAAAAGCTTGAATAGTATTTTTTATAGGTTCCAATGACAAACTGGTGGTGTGAATTTTACCAAAAAATGTAAGAGATATTCCCAGTAAGGTGTTTCTCATAATCCACAAATCCTCTTATGTTGTGATGGTTTTGCCTCCTAGACCTTTTTGGCTTCATGAGAAACCTCTTCAGTTCTCAAAACAAACACTGCCAGTGAAATTTGGGTACAAATGGGAGAAGTGAAATTGCTAGAAATAAGTGTGGTGGTGGATATTGGCGTTGTGGAGTAAATTACCCTTTTATTGAGAGAGAACTGGTTTTGAAAGGAGTTTTCACAGATTTCATTCACTGTGAATTAAAAGGGAGAGAATAATTTCACATTGAAAGAAGTCTCTGAAACAAAATGCGATGGGCCTCCTCACCTGTGAGCATAGATATTTCCATCAAGAGGAAAGGAAGGATTGGTCACAGAGCCGGGGCAACAGCTATGGTCTTTTTCGATTCAAGCCTGGGCTATCCTGAAGTACCTGGTGACTAAATCAGACTAAAACTCGGATTGCTGTGGATGTGCTTGCATTTCCCTTTGTCTTCCATGTTACTGAGGGCCTCCTATGGCATGCCTATCACTTTCATGTTTTACATTTTGTTCATAATGTTTGTTACTTAATACTCTAATAATTGAGGAATCATTCCCAATTTTCATACTTTTACTCATAGTCTTAACATTTTGCATGTGGGAATCCATATGTGGTCAAAGAATCTAAGGTTACTTCCAGTCCTTTGTTATGTCACCGCCTAAGGGGTGGAAGAGTATGTCTTCCCCCAGAAAAATTCAGTGCCTTTGACAAGTAGAATATGGAGAACTACAGTATATACTGAACAAGCTACTAGGCAAACACACAAAAAAAGTGGACCTTCCTTTCCTTATTAGTTAATTCCTGGTGTACCTGACCTATACTGAATTACATACAACCCTCTGAAGTCAGTCGTTTGCTAGGCACGTATCGGAGGATTCATATGGCAGACCCATGGAGCTCATCCTTCCTGTGAAAACTGAGAGAGAACCACACAAATGTGTATCTTTCCTCTCCGTGTACCAACACTCCCTTGACACTACTCAGCAAATGATGAGGACAATCAAGAACCTGAAGCCTCAGCTTGATAGGAATGATAAGTAGTTCTTGTTGAAAATCACCATCAGAGACTAAAAGACTGGATGTGCTCCTATGTGGAGCTCACATTCATCTGGTATCACTCTTTGATGGGGTATATTTTGGAGCCAGCTCTCACAGAAACTCTATGTCAATTTTTGTTCCTCTTTGAAGTGGCAAGGTGTTTCCAGGCAAGTCATTCCAGGTTATTCCAGGCTATGCCCAAGGGCCTGTGTAGTATGAGGAAGAAGGCTTTACAGAGCAAAGGGAATGTTGAAGTCACACTCTGGGCTCAAAGTAGAAGGATTGTTCTGGATAAGTCTCTGGGCAGCAAATAGTCCAAAGCACCTCTGTGGCTCATGTCTCCTGGAGAGGGTATGATGATGTCACAATTATATATCTGTGACACATGAGGATACGGATATGTGATTTGCCACATGGCTGCTCAGTAAAGATTACAGTTCCTTGCTGGATAGACAACATAGTGTGAGTATGGAATGAGAGTGAATTCTATTGCTCTGCTTGGGCTGTTCCTTCCTCCTGGCGCCCTCAGTGTCAGACCCTGCTGACCAATTTCTTGTTGACAGAGCCTCCAGAGAAAGCAAAGTTCTGGCACCTCCATCTTGGACTTTTAGGACAGTGAGAAATACACTTCTGTTACTAAAACCACACGGTCTATAACATTTGCTATGAAACCGGGTTTTTTTTTAGTCAGGTAGGAAAAATTGAAAGCATGATGAAACAATATGCTATGCCTTCAAGAATGGTGTGATCAACCAAAAAGAAAAGATCACACGTGCATTAACAATGTGATGTGGAAGAACTGGAATACTCACATGTCCGAGCTGGATACATAGAATATTATAGCGACAGTGGAAAACAGTTCACTATTTGCCCAGGATGTTGAGAATGAAAATATCACGTGACCATTGTTATATACACAGTACTGTTTAAAAGACATGCCCAAAACTCCTAAACAGATTCAGAACTGCACTTTAGATAATTGCAAAAATGTAGAAACACAATATCAGGTCAACTGAAGAATGCATTAGTGAATGTGGTATATGTATAAAATGAAACAAGATACAGTCGTAAAGGAGACAGAAGTCCCGATTCTACAAGAAAGTATCTTGAGAAATTGGCAAAAGAAAGAAGCTAGCATCCCAAGGCCACATATGCTGTCTCTCCATTATGATAACAGACTGAAATGTCAAATTCATAGGGAGAGAAGGCAGGTCACTGTTTGCAAGGGCGCAAGTTGTGGGGCAGCGTGAATGGGTAGTGGAAGTTGCATGGCTTGGATTTCTATTGATTGCTTGTAACCAGAAACATGGTATTAGACTGCAAGAATTGAGGAAACCACAAAGCTGTTGGCATTTTACCAAACTGAATTGTATTTTTTAAAGATTCCAATGGCAACCTAGTATTGTGAATTTTATCAAAACAATGTAAGGTATATTCCCAGTAGGGCACTCCTCATAAACTACAAGTCCTCTAATATTCTGATGGCCCTGCCTCCTAGACACTTTGGGCTACATGAGAAATCACCTCAGTTTTAAAAACAACACTGTGTGGAATTTAGGTCCAAATGGGAGAATTGCCCTTGCTAGCAATAAGTGTGTTGGTGGGTATTTTCTTGATGGGGTAGGTGGCTGTTTTACACAGAGAGCACTGATTTTGGAAAGGAGTTTTCACAGATTGCATTAACTGTGGATTGAAAGGGAAAGAATCATTACACATTGAAAGAAGTCTCTGAAACAAAATGTGATGGGCCTCCTCACCTGTGAGCATAGATATTTCCTTCAAGTGGAAAGAAAGGAGGGTTAGAGAGCCAAGCAATGGCTGAGGTCTCTTGCGGGGATCAAACTGGGCTATCCTGAAGGACCTGTAGTCTAAATCAGACAAAAACTCAGATTGATGTGGATGTGCTCTGCCTCTCCCATTCTCATCCTCATTACTGAGAGCCTCCTATGGCATGTCTACATGCTTCATCTTTTACATTTTGTGCATGTGGTGTGTTTTTCTAAAATACTCTGATCTACATAATTGAGGATACATTCCCAATTTTCACCCTTTTACTCACAGAGTCTGTACATTTTCCATGTGGGATTCAATGCGTGGTCAGAGAATCTATCGTGATTTCCAAATCTTTGTGACATCACCCGCTCAGTGATGGCAGAGAATGATTTCCCCGGAGAAATTCAGTGTCTTTGACAAGTAGAATTTGGAGAACTACAGTATATACTAAGCCCGCTCCTGAGATAACACACAAAGAAAGTGGACCTTCGTTTCTTTCTTAGCTAATTACTGGAGAACGTTAACTTTACCGATTTACATCCAACCCTGTGAAATCAGTCGGTTCATAGTCAGTATCGGTGAATTCAGATATCAGTCCGATGGAGTTCATCCTGCCTGTCAGCACTGACAGAGCATCATACAAATGTGCATCCTCCCCTCTGTGTACCAACACTCCCTTGACACTACTCAGCAAATGATGAGGACAATATATTACCTGATGCTCAAACTTGCTAGATAGCATACGTGGTTCTTGTTGAAAATCACCATCAGAGACTGGAGACACAATCTGCTGCTATCAGGAGCTCACATTCATCAGGGAACACTTTTTGATGGGACATCTTTTTGATCCCGTTCTCACACCAACTGCATGTAAGTTCTTACTCCTCTTTGAAGTGAAGAAGTGATTCCTGGCACATCATTATGGCTAGGCCCAAGGGCCTCTGTAGTATGAAAAATGAGGCTCTATGAAGCAGAGATGGTGAAGTCACACTCAAGTTTCAAAGTGGAAGGGCTGTCCTGGATAAGTCCCTTGGCAGCAAATGGTCCAATAGTACTGTGTAGCTCAGGCCTCCTGGAGAGAGGGTGATGATGTCACAGTTGTCTTTTTGTGACACATGAGCATACTAATATGTGATTGGCCAGGCGGCTGCTGGGAACAGATTATAGCTCCAGCGCTGGGCAGACAACAGAGTTTGAGTCTGTGAGGAGAACGACTTAGGTGGCTCTGCTCCAGCTGTTCCTTCCTCCTGATGCCATCAGTGTAACACCCTGCTGAACAGTTTCCTGTTGACAGATCCTCCTGAGAATGGCATGTTTTGGCACCTTTATATTGGGCTTTCAGGACGGTGAGAAATACACTTCTGTTATTGAAGCCACTCTGTCTGTAATATTTTACTATGAAAATTGGACACTTTATTGATCAAGGAGGGAAAATCAAAAACACAATGAGACAATATGCTACTTCTTAATGAATGTTATTATCAACCAAAGAAAGAAGATAACATTTGCTTTGAAAATGCAATGAGGAAGAACTGGAATGCTCAGTTGACTCTGCTGGACACATAGAATGATATAGCAACCAAGGAAAAGAGTTTGGAATCTGACCAGGATGTTGAGAATGAAAATAAACCATACCATAGATATATACCCAATAGTGTTTAAAACGGATGCCCAGAAACTCCTAAACAGAATTCAGAACTGCACTGTAGTTAATGGCAAAATGTAGAAACTCAATATCAAATCAACTTATGATTGAATTAACGAAGTTGGTATATGTATTAAATGAAACAATATACAGTCATTAAAGCGACAGAAATCCCGATTCCACAAGAAAGTATATTGAGAAATTGGCAAGAGAAAGAAACTACCATCCCAAATCCAAATATGCTGTCTATCCATTCAGATAAAAGATCGACAATATCAAATTTACAGGGAAAGAAGGCAGGTCTCTGTTTTGCAGGGCGCAAGGTGTGGTGCAGCTTGGATGGAAAGTGAAAGTTGCATGGCTTGGGTTTCTATTGATTGCTTGGGATCAGAAAAATGGTAAAAGACAGCAAGGATTTAGAAAACACAATGTGTTGGTATATTACAAATCTGAATTCTATTTTTTAAAGGTCCAATAGAAAATTGGTTTTGTGAATTTTACTAAAGCAATGTAAGGGATATTCCCAGTAGGTCACCTCTCGTAAATCACACGTCCTCTAATGTTGTAATGGGCGTGGCTCCTAGACCCTTTGTGCTACATGAGAAAGCTCCTCAGTTCAAAAAACAAACACTGCCAGTGAAATTTAGGTCACAATGAGAGAAGTGCCCTTGCTAGAAAGATGTCTGTTGATGGATATTTGCATGATGGTATAGCTTGTCATTCTAGAGAGAGAGCACTGATTTTGGAAAGGAGTTTTCTCAGATTTCATTCAGTGTGAATGGAAAGGCAGGAAATCATTACACATTGAAAGAAATCTCTGAAACAAAACTTGAAGAACCTACTCACCTGTGATCGTAGGTATTTACTTCGAGTCAAAAGGAAGTATTGGTCAGAAAGCGGGGGCAATGCCTGTGGTGTCTTACAGCTTTCAAGCCTTGTTTATCCTGATGGACCAGGTGTCAAAAACAAGTTAAACTGGCATTGCTGTGGATATGTTGTGCCCCTCCTATTCACTTCCATGTTACTGAGGGCCTCCTATGGCATTCCTATCTGTTTCATATTTTACATATGCATATGTTATGTGCTTTTTAAAAAATATTCTGATAATGAAATTTAGTAAAAATTCCTAATTTTCAGACTTTCACTCAAAGAGTGTGTATATTTTGCACGTGGGACTCCACATATAGTCAGAGACTCTATCGTGACTTCCAAATCTATGTTATGTCACCTGCTAAGGGATGGCAGAGACTGACTTCCATGGAGAAATTAAGTGTCTTTGACAAGTAGAATATGGAGAACCACAGTATACACTGATCCAGCTACAGAGCTCACACACAAAAAAGTGGACCTTCCTTTGTCTTTTAGGTAATTCCTGGTGAACCTGACATCTACTGAACTACATCCAACCCTCTGAAATCAGCCACTTGTTAGGCATGCAGCAAGGAATTAGATGGAAGAGCCATGAAGCCCATCCTCTCTGTCAAAACTGACAGAGCACCATACAAATGTGTATCCTTCATCTCCATATACCAACACTCTATTGACACTACTCAGCACATGATAAGGACAATCAAGAACCTGATGCTCCAACTTGCTAGGTATGATTAGTGGTTCTTGTTGAAAATCACCATCAGAGACTAGAACAGCCAACATGTTCCTATCTGGAGCTCACATTCATCCCGTAAAACTCAACGTGGCACATTTTAGAGTCAGCGCTCACACCAACTGCATGTCAGTTCCTGCTCCTCTTTGAAGTGATTCCAAGCCAGTTATTGTAGCTGGGTACAAGAAACACTGCAGTATGAGAAAGATGGCTCTACGGAGCACAGAGAATAGTGAAGTCACACTAGGCTCAAAGTGGAAGGACTGATCTGGATAAATTTCTGGGCAGCAAATAGTCCAAGGTACTTCTGTGGCTGCGGCCTCCTAGACAGGGGGTGATGATGACACAGTTGTTTTTTTTATGACACATGTGGATACTGATGTGAGATTGGCCAGGCTGCTGCTGGTCTTGCATTATAGATCCTGTCGCTGGCAGATAACACAGAGTGAATCTGTGAGGAAAGCGACACAAGAGGCTCCGTTTGGGCTGTTCCTTCCTCCTGGTGCCCTCAGGGTCAGACATTGCTGTGCAGTCTCATGTTGACATATCCTTCTAAAAAAGCAATGTTTTGGCACCTTCATCTTGAACTTTCAGGACGGTGAGAAATACACTTATTTTATTGAATCCATACAGTGTATAACATTTTGCAACAAAAACCGAACACTTTATCAGTCATGGAGGGAAAATCGAAAGCACAATGAGATACTATGCTACTCATTAAAGAATGCTGTGATCAACCAAAATGAATAGATCACACGTCCATTGACAATGTGATATGGAAGAACTGTTAACATTCACATGTCTTTCCTGGATACATAGAATGATACAGCTTCTGTGGAAAACAGCTCTCTACTTGTCCAGGATGTAGAGAATAAAAATATCACGTGCCTATTTATGTACAAAAAAAGTAGTGTTTAAAATGGATGCCTAAGTAGAAATCAAACTTGCACTGTAGATAAAGGCAAAAATGTAGAAACATAATATCAATACAACTGATGAATGCTTTAGCTAAGGTGGTGCATGTATAAAATATAACCAGATGCAGTCATTATGGTGACAGTAGTCCTGATGCTGGCCACCGCAGGAAAGTATTTTTAGAAATTGGCAAGAGAAGGAAGTCAGCATCCGAAGGCCACGTACTCTGTCTCTCCATTAAGAAACAGAACGGCAATGTCAAATTCATTGACATTGAATTTAAAGGCAGGGAATGAAGGCAGGTCAGTGTTTGCCAGGAAGAAAGGTTTGAGGCAGAGTGGGTGGGATGTGAAAGTTGCATGGTATGTGTTTCCTGTAATCAGAAAATGGTATTAGACAGCAAGCATTGAGAAAAGCACAATGTTGTTGGCATATTATAAAAGTGAATTACATTTTTTTAATGTTCCAAAGGCAAACTGGTGGCGTGAATTTTACCAAAACACTGTATGGGATATTCCCACTACGGCACCTCTGTTAAACCACAATTCCTCTAATGTTGTGATGACCTTGCCTGCCAGACCCTTTGGACTACATGAGAAAGCTCCTCAGTTCTGAACACAAACATTGCCAGTGAAATTTAGGTTCAAATGGTAGAAGTGCCCTTTCTAGAAAAAAGTCTGGTTATGGATATTTGCCTGATGGAATAGATTATCAATTTACAGAGAGGGAGCGGACTTTGGAAAGGAGTTTTAACAATTTCATTCACACTGAATTGAAAAAGAGAGAATCATTACCCATTGAAATAATTATCTGAAATAAAATGTGATTGGCCTCCTAACCTGTGAGCATACAGATATTCTTCGAGTGGAAAGGACACATTTCTGAGAGATCCGGGGCAACAGCTGTGCTCTCTTGCTGGTTCAAGCCTGGGCTATCTTGAGGAACCTGGAGTCTAAATCAGTCTAACACTCGGATTGCTGTGCATCTGCTGTGTCTTTCCCTTTCTCTTACATGTTACTGAGTGCCTCCTATGGCATGTCTGTGTTTCACCTTTTACATTTTGTGCAGGTTGTGTGTGTTACTTTAATACCCTGATGTTCATAATTAAGGAAACAGTCCCAATTTTCACCCTTTTACTCATAGACTCTGTACATTTTCATGTTGCACTCCAAGTGAGGTCAGATAATCTATCATGTCTTCTAAATCTTTGTTACATCACCTGCTACGGAGTGGCAGAGAGTGTCTTTCCCAGAGAAATTCAGTGTCTTTTACAAGTATAATATGGAGAAATTAGGTATATACTGAGCCTGCTACTGAACCCACACCCAAAGTAAGTGGACTTTTCTTTCTTTCTTTGGTAATTTCTGGCGAACCTGACCTCTACTGAATTACATCCACCCCTCTGAAATCAGCCGGTTGATAGATACATATTTGGAATTCAGTTGGCAGACTCATGAAGCCCATTCTGCCTGTTTGAAAGGACAGAGCACCATACACAAGTGTATCCTGCTTCTCCATGTACTGACACTACTCACCACATGATGAGGTCTATAAAGAACCTGATGCCCAAACTTGCTAGGTATGATAAGTGGTTCTGGTTGAAAATCACCATCAGAGACTAGAAGAGCCAAGCTTCTGCTATCTGGAGCTAACATTCATCCAGGACCACTCTTTGACGGAGAACTTTTTGGAAGCAGCGCTTACACAAACTGCATGTCAGTTCTTGCTCTTCTTTGAAGTGGCAAGGTGAATCCAGGAAAGTCATTTTGGCTGGTCCCAAGGGCCTCCGTAGTATGAGAAGATGGCTCTACAAAGCACAGAGAATGATGAAGTCACACTCAGGGCTCAAAGTGGAAGGACAGTCTTGGATAAGTCTCTGGGCAGCAAATAGTCCAAGACACCTCTGTGGCTGCCGCTTCCTGGAGAGGGGATGATGATGTCACAGTTGTCTTTTTGTAACATATGGGGATACTGCTATGTGATTTGCTAGGTGGCTGCTGGGCATGGATTAAGCACCAGTGCTGGAGAGACAACAGAGTTAGAATCTGTGAGGAGAGCAACATCTGTGGCTCTGCCTGGACAGTTTCTTCCTCATGACACTCTCAGCGTCAGACCCTGGTGACCAGTTTCCTGTTGACACACCTTCCTGAGAAAGCAATGTTCTGGCACGTTCATCTTGGACTTTCAGGATGGTGAGAAATACACTTCTATTATTGAAGCCACACAGTCTATAACATTTTGCAATGCAAATCTGACACTTTATTGGTCAGGGAGGGAAAATTGAAACTAAAATGAGACAATATGGTACTCCTGCAAGAATGTTATGATAAACCAAATAGAAAAGATCTCATGTTCCTTGACAATTTGATGTGGAAGGACTGGAATACTCACATATCTTTGGTGGATACATAGAATGATATAACCACCGTGGAAACACTTTGCTATTTGTCCAGTATGTTGAGAATGAAAATATCATGTGACCCTGGAAAGCACACAATAGTGTTTAAATTGATGCTCAGAAACTCCTAAACAGAATTTAAAACCTCACTGTAGATAATGGCAAAATGTAGAAATACAATATTCGGTCAACTGATGAAAGCATTCACGAAGGTGGCATATGTATAAAAGTCAAACAAGATACAGTGACAAAGATGACAGAAGTCCTGATACTGGCCACAGCAAGAACGTATCTTTAGAAATTGGCAAGAGAAGGAAGCTAGCATCACAAGAACACATAATCTGTCTGTCAATTAAGATAACAGAATGACAATGGCCAATTGTAGGGTAAAGAAGGCGGTTCAGTGTTCACCAGGGCACAAGTTATGGGGACAAGAGAATGGGAAGTGAAAGTTGTATGGCTTGGGTTTTTATGGATTGCTTGTAATCAGAAAAATGGTATTACACAGCAAGGATTAAGGAAAGCACATTGCTGTTGTCATATTATAAAACTGAATTGTATTTTGCAAAGATTCTAATGGTAAACTTGAGGTGTAAATTTTACCAAAATAATGTAAGAGATATTATCAATAGGGCACCTCTCCTAAACCACAAGTCCTCTAAACACTGGCAGTGAAATTTAGGTCCCAATGGGAGAAGTACCCTTGCTAGAAGTATGTGTGGTGGTTGATATATGCCTGATGGAGTATATTACCGTTTTACAGAGAGAGCACAGATTTTGGAAAGGAGTTTTCACAGATTTAATTCACTGTGAATTGAAAGGGAGAGAATCATTAACCATTAAAAGAATTATCTGAATCAAATCCTGATGGACCTCCTCATCTATGAGCATGGATATTTTCTTCAAGTGGAAAGGAAGGATTGGTCAGAGAGGCTCTGCAACAGCTGTGGTCTCCTGCAGGATTATAACCTGGGCTATCCTTAAGGACCTAGAGTCTAAGTCAAGGTAAAACTCAGATTGCTGCGGATCTGCTGTGCTTCTCCCTTTCTCTTCCATGTTACTGAGGGCCTCCTACAGCATGCCTATCTGTTTCATCTTTTATATTTTGCACATGTTGTGTGTGTTATTTAATAGTCTAATCTTCATAATTGTGGAAACATTCCCAATTTTCACACTTTTACTCAGAAAGTCTGTACATTTTGCATGTGGGACTCCATGTGTGATCAGAGTATACCGTGACTTCCAATTCTTTCTTACGTCACCTTCTAAGGGGTGGCAGAGAGTGTCTACCTCCAGAGAAACTGAGAGTCTTTCTCAAGTAGAATATGGAGAAATACAGTATATCCTGAGCAAGCTACTGAGCCCACAAACATAGAAATTGGACCTTCCTTTCCTTAGGTAATTCCTGGTGAACCTGACCACTAGGGAATTATATCCAACCCTCTGAAATCAGCCGGTTTATACACATGTATTGGGGAATTCAAATGGCATACCTGTGGAGTCCATCTTGCCAGTCAGAACTGACAGGGTACCATATTCCTTTAACACTAAACAGCATATGATGATGACAATCAAAACCTGATGCCCTGACTAGCTAGGTATGACAAGTGGTTCTTGTTGAAAATCACAATCACAGACAGGAAGACCTGATCTGCTTCTATCTGGAGCTCATATTCATCCCACAACACTCTTTCATGGGGCACTTTTTAGAAGCATTGCTTAGACCAATTTCTTGGCAGTTCTTGCTCGTCTTTGAAGTGGCAAGGTGATTCCAGGCAAGTCATATGGCTGGGAAGAAGGGCTTCTGTAGTATGAGAAAGATGGATTCATGGAGCATAGAGAATGGTAAACTCACACTCAGGGCTCAAAATTGGACTGTCCTGGATAACTCTCTGGGAGCAAAAGTTCCAAGGGACCTATGGGGCTGTGGCCTCCTTGAGAGGGGATGATGATATCACAGTTTTCTCTTTGTGACACAAGAGGATACTAATATGTGATTGGCCAGGCACCGCTGGGCACAGATTACAGCTGCATTGCTGGGCAGACAACAGAGTGTGAGTCTGTAAGGAGAGTGACATCTGTGCCTCTGCTCGGGCTGTAGCTTCCTCCAGATCCCCTCAGTGTCAGACAGTGCTGAGCAGTTTCCTGTTGACAGAGCATCATGAGAAAGCAAATTTCTGGCACATTCATCTTAGAATTTCAGGATGGTGAGAAATACACTTATCTTATTGATGCCAAGCAGTCTATAACATTTTACTATGAACATCAAACACTTTATAAGTCATGGAGGGAAAATCGAAAGCACAGTGAGACAATATGTACTCCTTCAAGAATGCTGTGATCAACAAAAGAGAAAAGATGACATGTGCATGGACAATGCGATGTGGAAGAACTGGAACACTCACAAGACTCTGCTGGATACATAGAATGATATAGTTACCATGGAAAACAGTTTGCTATTTGTCCAGTATGTTGAGTATGAAAATATCATGTGATCATTGACATGTACAGAGTAGTGTTTAAAAAGGATGCCCATAAACTCCAAAACAGAATTCAGAAATGCACTGTAGATTTTGGTAAAAATGTAGAAACACAATATCAGATCAACTGATGAATTTACATCAAAGGTGGTATATGTATGAAATGAAACAAGAAAGAGTCATAAAAATGATAGAAGTCCTGATGCTGGCCACTGCTAGAAAGTAGATTGAGTAATTGTCAAGAAAGATACTAGCATCTCAAGGCCACATATGCTGCCTCTCCACTAAGAAAACAGACCACCAATGTCAAATTCATAGGGAAAGAAGGCATGTCAGTGTTTGCCATGGCACATGGTATGGAGCTGTGTAGATGGGAAGTGGACATTGAATGGCTTTGGCTTTTATTGATGGCTTGTAATCAGAAACATTGTATTAGACAGCAAGAATTGAGGAAAATACAGTGCCGTTGTAATATTACAAAACTGAATTGTATTTTTTCAGGGTTCCCATGGCAACCTGGTGGTGTGAATTTTACCAAAACACTATAAGGTATAATGTCAGTTGGGCAACTCTCAAGCACCACAAGTCCTCTAATATTGTGATGGCCCTGTCTCCTACACCCTTTGGGCTACATGAGATAACACCTCAGTTCTGAAAACAAATACTGCCAGTGAAATATAGATCTAACTGGGAGAAGTGCCCTTGGTAGAATTAAGTTAGGTGGTGAATATTTGAGTGATGGACTAGATTACCATTTCACAGAGGGCACTGATTTTGTAAAGATGTTTTCACAGATTTCATTCACACTGAATGAAAAGGGAGATAATCATTACACATTGAAGTAAGTCTCTGAATCAAAACGTGATGGAGCTCCTCTCATGTGAGTATAAATATTTCCATCAACTGGAACGGAAGGATTGGTCAGATAGCTGGGGAAACAGCTGTGGTCTCTTGCCTGTTCAAGCATGGGCTATCATGATTGACCAGGAGTCTAAATCAGGCTAAAACTTGGAATGCTGCGGATCTGCTGAGCCTCTCCCATTCTCTTCCCTGTTACTGAGCGCCTCTGAAGGCATGACTTTCTGTTTCATTTTTTACATTTTGGGCATGTTTTCTGTGTTACCTTAATATTCTAGTCATCATAATTGAGGAAACATTCCCATTTTCACACTTTTACTCATGGAGTCTGTACATTTTGCATGTGGGATTCCATGTGTGGATAGAGAATCTATTGTGACTTCCAATTCTTTGTTATGCCTAGTGCTAAAGGGTGTCACAGAGTGTCTTCCACCAGAGAAATTCAGTGTCTTTGACAAGTATAATATAGAGTACTACAGTATATACTGTATTAACTACTGAGACCACAACCAAAGAAGGTGGACCTTCCTTCCTTTCCTGGAAAAGTCCTGGTGAACCTGACCTCTACTGAATTACATCCAACCCACTGAAATCAGCCGGTTCATAGTCATGTATCAGAGAATTCAGATGGCAGACCCATGGAGCCCATCCTGCCTGTCAGAACTGACAGAGCACCGTACAAATGTGTATCCTTCCTCTCAGTGTACCAACACTCCCTTGACATTACTCAGCAAATGATGAGGACAATCAAGAACCTGATAACACGACTTGCTAGGGTTAATAAGTTATTCTTGTTGAACATCACCATCAGAGACAAGAAGACCCTATCTGCATCTCACTGGAACACACAGTCATCCGGTAACACTCTTTGATGATGCACTTTTTGGAGATAGCACTCACACCAACTGCATGTTAGTTCTTCCTCCTCTTGGGCTAGTCATTATGGCTGCACCCAAGGGCCTCTGTAGTATGAAAAAAAAGGCTCTACGGAGCACAGAGAATGGTGGTCACACTCAAGGCTCAAATTGGAAGGACTGTCCTTGATAAGTCTCTGTGCAGTACAAAACAACTTTGTGGGTGTGGCATCCTGGAGCGGGGATGATGAACTCACAGTTATCTTTTTGGGTCACATGAGGATACTGATATGCGATTGGCCAGGTGGCTGGTGGGCACAGATTACAGCTCCAATGCTGGGCAGACAAGAGAGAGTGTGTCTTTAAAGATAGTGAATTATGTGGCTCTGCTCAGGCTGTATCTTCCTCCTTATGCCCTCAGCTTCCGACACTGCCGAACAGTTTCCTGCTGACAGACTCTCCTGAGAAACAACATTCTGGCACCTTCATCTTGGACTTTCAAGACCATGACAGATACACTTCTGTTATTGAGGCCACACAGTCTATAATATTTTGCTATGAAAATAGGACACTATGAGTCAGGGATGGGAAATTGAAAACGCAATGAGACAAAATGCTACTCCTTCAAGAATGCTGTGATCAACCAAAGAGAAAAGAGCACATGTGTATTGAAAATGCGATGTGCAAGAATCTGAATGCTCACATGTCTCTGCTGGATACAAAGAATTATATAGCTACCTTGGAAAGCGGTTCTCTATTTGTCCAGTATGTTGATAATGAAGAGAACACATGACCTTTGACATACACACAAAGTGTTTAAAACAGATGTTGGGAAACTCCTATACAGAATTCAGAACTGCCTGTAGATAATGGCAAAAATGTAGGAACGCAATATCAGGTGAACTGATGAATGCAGTAGTGAAGGTTGAATATGTATAAAATGAAAAAAAGATACAGTCATAAAGGTGACAGAAAACCTGATAATAAAAACCACAGGACAGTATCATGAGAAATGGGCAAGAAAGAAGCTAGCACCTCAATTCCACATACGTTGTCTCACCATGAACATAACAGAATGAAAATGTCTAATTCATAGGGAAAGATGGCATATCAGTGTTTGCCAGGGTTCAAAATATTGAGCATCGTAGATGGGAAGTAAAAGTTGCAAGGCTTGGGTATCTACTGATTGCTTGTAATCAGAAAAAAATGGTATTAGACAGCAAGGATTGAGGAAAGCACAATGCTTTTGGCATATCACAAAACTGAATTGTATTTTGTAAAAGTTCCAAGGCCAAAGTGGGATTGTAAATTTTACCAAAACAATGTAAGGTATATTTCCTGTAGTGCACCTTACAGAAACAAAAGTCCTCTAATATTGTGATGGCACTTCCTCCTAGATACTTTGGGCTACATGAGAAAACTCCTCAGAAATAAAAACAAACACTGCCGTGCAATATATGTCCCAATGGGAGAAGTGCTCTTGCTAGAAATAAGTATAGTGGTGGTTATTTCCATGATATAGTAGATTACGGTTTTAAAGAAACAGCACTGATTTTGGAAAGGAGTATTCCCAGATTTCATTCACTGTTAATTGAAAGGGAGAGAATCATTACACATTGGAAGAGGTTTCTGAAACAAAACGTGCTGGGCCTCCTCACCTGTGAGAGTAGATATTTCCGTAAGGTGGAAAGGATGGATATTCAGAGAGCCAGGACAACGGATATGGTCTCTTGTGGGGTTCAAGCCTGGGCTATCATGAAGGACCTGGGGTCTGAATCAGGCTAAAACTCAGATTGCTGCGGATGTGCTGTGTCTATCCCATTCGCTTGCATGTTACTGAGGGCCTCCTATGGCATGACTGTCACTTTCATCTTTTACATTTTGCTCATGTTATGTGCTTTTCTGAATACTCAGATCTTCATAATTGAGGACACAATCTCAATTTTCACCCTTTTACTCACAGAGTCTGTAAATTTTGCATGTAGGGCTCATGTGTTTTCAGAGAATCTATTGAGACTTACAATTCTTTTTTATGTCACCAGCTAAGGGGTGGCAGAGAGGATCTTCCTCAGAGAAATTCAGTGCCTTTGATAAGTAGAATATGGAGAACTACAGTATGTACTGAGCCAGCTACTGAGCCCACACACAAAGTGGACGTGCCTTTCTTTCTGAGGTAATTCCTGGTGAACCAGACCTGTGCTGAATTACATCCAACCCTATGAAATCAGCTGGTTGATAGGCATGCATCAAGAAATTCAGATGGCAGAACAATGGAGCCCATCCTGCCTTTCAGAACTGACAGAGCTCCATACAAATGTGTGTTCTTCCTCTCCATGAACAAACACTCCCTTGACTATACACAGCACATGATGAAAAGAACCAGATACCCAAACATGCTAAGTATGATAAGAGGTTTTGGTTGAAAATAAATTTCAGAGACTAGAAGATGCACTCTGCTTGTATCTGCAGGTCATATTCATCCAGAAACATTTTTTGAGAGGGCACTTGATGGAGCCAGCGCTCACAATTGCATGTCAGTTATTGCCCCTCTTTGAAGTTTCAGGGTGATTCCTAGCAAGTCATTTAGGGTGGTCTAAAAGGCCTCTGTAGTATGAGAAGATGGCTCTAAGGAGCACAGAGAATGGTGAAGTCACACTGAAGGCTCAAATTGGAAGGACATTCCTGGATAAGTCTCTGGGCAGCAAATGGTTCAAGGCAACTCTGTGGCTGCGGCCTCCTGTAGAGGGGATAATGAGGTCAGAGTTGTCTTTCGGTGACACATGAGTACACTGATATGTGATTGGCCATGCTGCTGCTAGGCCAAGATTAAAGCTCTAGTGCTGGGCAGAGAACACAGTGTGAGTATATGAGGAGACCGAATTCTGTGGCTCTGCTCAGGCTGTTTCTTTATCTTGAAGCCCTCAACAACAGACCTTGCTTTGCAGTTGATTGTTGACACCCTCCTGAGAAAGCTACGTTCTGGCATCTTCATCTTGGACTTTCATGATGGTAAAAAATACACTTCTGTTATTGAAGCCACACAGTCTATAACATTTTGCTATGAAAATCAGACACTTCATTGGTCAGGGAAGGAAAATCGGAAGCACAATGAGACAATGTGCTATTCCATTAAGAATGTGGTGATCAACCAAAGAGGAAGTGGTTTTATAATATGTGTGATGACAATGTGATGTGGAAGTACTAGAAAGGTAATTGTCTCTGCTGGATACATAGAATTATATAGCTACCGTGGAAAATTGTTTGTTATCCGTTCAGGATGTTGAGAATGAAAATCTGACCTGAACATTGATATATACCGAATAGTGTTTAAAACGGATGCCCAGAAACTCCTAAAAAGAATCCAGAACTCAGTGTAGATAATGGCACAAATGTAGAAACACAATATCTGGTCAACTGATTAATGCTGTAGCGAAGGGGATATGTGTATAAAATGAAACAAGATACAGTCATAAAGGTCACAGTTCTCCTGACGCTGGCCACCGCAAGAAAGTTACTTGAGAAATTGGCAAGAGAAAGGCGCTGGCATCCCAAGGAAATATATGCTGTCTCTTGTTAAAGATAACGGACCAACAATCTCAAATTTATAGGGAAACAAGGCAGATCAGTGATTTCCAGGATGCAAGGTGTGGGACAGTGTTAATTGTAAGTGAAAGTTGCATGGTTTGGGTTTCCATGGATTACTTGTAATCGGAAAAATTGTATTATTCAGCAAGGCTTGAGAAAGCACAATGCTGTTGTCATATTACAAAACTGAATTGTATTTTTTAAAGATTCCAATAGCAAATTGGAGGTGTGAACTTTACCAAAACAATGTAAGGGATATTCCCATTAGGGAACCTCTGCTAAACCACAAGTGTTCTAATGTTGTGATGGCCCTGCCTCCTAGAATCTTTGGGCTACATGAGAAAGCTACTCCTTTCTGAAACAAACACTACCAGTGAAGTTTAGGTCACAACTGCAGAAGTACACTTGCTAGAAATAAATGTGGTGGTGGATATTTGCCTGATGGAATAGAATACCGTTTTACAGAGAGAGCACTAATTTTGGAAAGGAGTTTTCACAGATTTCATTCACTGTTATTTGAAAGGGAGGGAATCATTACACATTGAAAGAAGTCTCTGAAACAAAACGTGATGGGCTTCCTCACCTGTGTGCATAGTATTGCTTACGAGTAGGAAGGACACATTGGTCAGAAAGTTGGAGCAATGGCTGTGGTCTCTTGCAGGATTGAAGCCTGAGCTATCCTGAGGAACCTGGAGTCTAAATTGGGCCAAAACTCGGATTGCTGCGGATCTGCTATGCCTCTCCTTTTCTTTTCCATTTTACTGAGGGCCACCTACGGCATGCATATCTGTTTCATTTTTCTACATTTTGTGCATGTTGTGTGTTACTCTAATACTCTGATCTTCATAATTCAGGAAACATTTACAATTTTCACCCTTTGACTCTTGGAGTCTGTATATTTTGCACATGGGTCTCCATGTGTGGTCAGTGAATCGATCGTGACTTCCAATTCTTTGTTACGTCACCTGCTAAGGTGTGGCTTAGAGTGTCTTCCCCAGAGAAGTTCAGTGTCTTTGACAAGTGGAATATTGAGAAATACAGTATATAGTGATCCAGCTACTGAGCCCACACACAAAGAAAGTTGACCTTCCTTTCTTTCTTAAGTAATGCCTCATGAATCTGAGTTCTACTAAATTATATCCAACTCTCTGAAATCTGCCAGTTGATGGTCATGCTTTGAGGAATTCAGATGGCAGACCCTTGGAGCCCATCTTGCTAGTCAGAACTGACAGAGCAACATACAAATGTGTACCCTTCTCCTCTGTGTACAAAATCTCCCTTGACAATACTCAGCAAATGAAAAGGACAATCAAGAAATTGATGAATTGGGTTGCTATGTATGATAAGTTGTTCTTGTTGAAAATCAGCAGCAGAGACTAGAAGACCCTATCTGATTCTATCTGGAGCTCACCTTCATCAGGTAACAAACTTTGATGTGGCACTTTTTGGAGCCAGCGCTCACACCAACTGCATGTCTGTTCTTGTTCTTCTTTGAAGTGGCAATGTTATTCTAGGCAAGTCATTTTGGCCTGGCCCAAGGACCTCTGCAATATGAGAAAGAAGACCCTATGGAGCACAGAGAATTGTGAACTCATATTCCCGGCTCAAAGTGGAAGGACTGTACTGGAGATCTCTCTGGATTCAAATGGTCCAAGGCATCTCTGTGGATGCGGGCTCCTAGAGAGGGGATGATGATGTCACAGTGGTCTTTTTGTGACATATGAGGATACTGATATGTGATTGGCCAAGTGTCTGCTGTGCACGGAGTACAGTTCCAGTGCTGGGCAGACAACAGAGTGCAAGTCTGCGAGGCGAGCAAATTCTGTGGCTCTGCTCTGGCTGTTCATCCTAATAACCTCAGCGACAGACCCTGCTGAGCAGTTTCGTGTTGACAGATACTCCTGAGAAAGCAGCGTTCTGGTGTCTTCATCTTGGACTTTCATGACGGTGAGAAATACACTTCTGTTATTGAAGACACACAGTCTATAACATTTTGCTATGAAAATTGAACACTTCATCAGTCATGGAGGGAAAATTGGAAGCACAATGAGACAATATACTCCTCCTTCAAGAATACTGTGATCAACCAAAGAGAAAAGATCGCATGTGCATTAACAATGTGATATGGAAGAATTGGAATGCTCACATGTCTCTCTGGATACATAGGATGATATAACTAACAAGAAAACAGTTCATATTTGTGCCGTATTTTGAGAATGACAACGTTATCTGACCATTGATAGATAGTCAATAGTGTTTAAAACTGATGCCAGGAAACTACTAAATAGAATCAGAACTGCACTTTAGATAATGGCAAATATGTAGAAAGACAATATCTGGTTAACTGATAAATGCATTAACCAACGTATTATATGTATAAAATAAAACAAGATACATTCATAAAGGAGACAGAAGTCATGTTGCTGGCCACCACAAGAAAGTATATTGACAAATTGGCAAGAGATAGAAGCTAGGATCCCAAACCACATAAGCTGTCTCTTCATTAAGATAACAGAAAGACAATATCAAATTCATAGGGATTGAAGGCGCATGAGTGTTTGCCATGACACACATTGTGGGGCTGCATGAATGGGGATGAAAGTTGCATGGCTTGGTTTTCTATTGATTGCTTGTAATCAGAAAAATTGTATTAGACAGCAAGTAGTGAAGAAAGCCCAATGCTGCTGGCATATTAAAAACTGAATTGTATTTTTTAAAGTTTCCAATGGCAAACTGTTAGTGTGAATTTTAGCAAAGCATTGTAAGAGTTATTCCCAGTAGGGAACTTCTCCTAAAGCACAAGTCCTCTAATGTTGTGATGGACCTGCCTATTAGACCCTTTGGTCTACATGAGAAAACTCCTCAGTTCTAAAATCAAACACTGCCAGTGAAATTTAGGTCCCAATGGGAGAAGTGCCCTTGCTAGAAATAAGTGTGGTGGTGGATATTTGCCTGATAGAGTTCATTACCGTTTTACAGAGAGAGCACTGATTTTGTAAAGGAGTTTTCACAGATTTCATTCACTGTGAATTGAAAGTGAGAAAATCATTACACATTGATAGAAATCTCTGAAACAAAAAGGTTATGGTCCTCTTCACTTCTTAGCATACACATTTCCTTAAAGCTGAAGGAAAGGCTTGGTCAGAGAGATAGGGAATGGCTGTGATCTCTTGTGCGGTTCAAGCCTGGGCTATCTTGAAGGACTTGGATTCTAAATAAGGCTCATTCTTGGTTTGCTGCATATCTGCTGTGCTTCACCCATTCTATTCCATGTTACTGAGGGCCTCCTATGGCATGCCTATATGTTTTATCTTTTACATTTTATGCATGCTGTGTGTTACTTTAATACTCTGATCTTCATAATTGAGGAAAGATACCCAATTTTCACGCTTTTACTCTTAGATTCTGCATATTTTGAATGTGGGACTCAATGTGTGTTCAGTGATCTATCATGACTTCCAGTTCTTTGTTAAGTCACCTGCTAAGGGGTGGCAGAGAGTGTCTTCCTGGGAAATTTCTGTGTCTTTGACAAGTAGGACATGGAGAACTACAGTATATACTGAGCTAGCAACTGAGCCCAAACACAAAGAAAGTGGACTTTCATTCCTTTCTTAGGTAATTCCTGGAGAAACTGACCTCTACTGAATTACGTGCAACCCTCTGAAATGAGCCAGTTTATAGGCACTTATCAGTGAATTCAGACATCCAATCTAGGGATCCCATCAGGCCTGTGAGACTGACAGAGCACCATACAAATATGTATCCTTCCTCTCAATGTTGTAACACTCCCTTGGCACTACTCAGCAAATGATGAGGACAATCAAAGAGCTGATGCCCAACCTTACTAGGTATGATAAGTGGTTCTTGTAGAAAATTACCATCAGCGTCTAGAACACCTGATGTTCTTCTATCTGGAGCTCACATTCATCTGGTAACACTCTTTTATGTGGCACGTTGTAAAGCCAGCGCTCAGAACAACTGCAAGTCAGTTCTGCCTCCTCTTTGAAGTAGAAAGGTGATTTCTTGCAAGTCATTATGTCTGGGCTCAAGGGCCTCTGTACTATTAGAAAGAAGGCTCTGTGGAGCTCAGAGAATATTGAAGTGATACTCAGGGCTCAAAGTGGAAGGACTCTTTGGGATAAGTCTCTGGGCAGTAAATGGTCCAATGCACCTCGGTGGTTGCGGCCTCCTGGAGAGGGGATGATGATGTCACAGTTGTACTTTTGTGACACATGAAGAAACAGATATGTGATTTTCCAGGCAACTGCTGGGCATGGATTACAGCTCCAGTGCTTGGCAGACAACCGAGTGTGAGTCTGTGAGGAGATCAACTTCTGTCATTCTCCTTGGCAGTTCCTTCTTCCTGAAACCCTCAGCGTCAGACCATGCTGAGCATTTTCCTTTTAACAGACCTCCTGAGAAAGCAACATTCTGGCACTTCATCTTGAACTTTCAGAATGGTGAGAAAACCACTTCTGGTATTGAAGCAACACAATGTATAGCATTTTACTATAAATATCCGACACTTTATCCACCAGGAAGGGAAAATTGAAAACACAATGGGACAATATGCTACTCCTTCAAGAATGTCATGATCAACCAAAGAGAAGAGATCACGTGTACATTGACAATGTGATGTAGAAGAGCTGGAACGCACATAGGTCTCTCTGGTGGATACATGGAATGATATAGCTACTAAGGAAAACAGTTCACCATTTGTCCAGTATGTTGAGAATGTAAAATTCAAGTGATATTTTATATATACACAATTGAAGTTAAAACAGATGCCCAGATACTCCTAAACAGAATTCTGAACTGCACTGTACATAATGGCAAAAATTGGAAACACAATATCAGGTCAACTGATAAATGCATTGACGGAAGTGGTATGTGTATAATAAAATGAAACAAGACACAGTCATAAAGGTGACAGAAGTCCTGATGCAGGCCACAGCAAGTAAATACCATTAGAAATTGGCAAGAGAAAGAAGGTGGCAACCTAAGCCACATATGATGTCTCTCAATTAAGGTAACAGAACGACAATGTCAAATTCATATGGAAAAAAGGCACATCAGAGTTTGCCAGAGTAGAAGGTGTGTGGCATCATGGATGGGAAGTGAAAGTTCATGACTTGGGTTTGTATTGATTGCTTGCAATCAGACAAATGGTATTAACAGCAAGGATTGTGGACAGCATAATGCTGGTGGCATATTGCAAAACTGAATTGTGTTTTTTTAAAGGTTCCAATGGTAAAGGGGTGGTGTGAATTTTACCAAAACAATGTAAGGGACATTCCCAGTAGGGCACCTCTCATAAACCACAAGTCCTCTAATGTGATGGCCCTGCCTCCTACATCCTTAGACTACATTAGAAAGCTCCTCAGTTATTAAAATGAACACTGCCAGTGAAATTTAGGTCACAAATGGAGAAGTGCCTTTCCTCAAAATAAACATGGTGGTGGATGTTTGCCTGACAGTATAGTTTGTGGTTTTATAGAGGCAGCACTAATTTTGGAAAGGCTTTTTCACAGATTTCATTCACTGTGAATTGAAAGGGTGAAAATAATTACACATTGAAAGAAGTCTCTGAAACATAATGTTATTGGCCTCCTCACCTGTAACCATAGATATTTCCTACAAGTGAAAAGAAGGATTGCTCAGAGAGCCAGAGCAATGGCTGTGGTCTCTTGCAGGGTTCAAGCCAGGGTATCCTGAGGGACCTGGAGTCTAAATCAGACTAAAACTTGGATATCTGTGGATCTGATGAGCCTCTCCAATTCTCTTCCATTTTATTCAGGGCCTGCTATGGCATGGGTATCTGTTTCATCTTTTAGATTTTGCACATGTTGTGTGCGTTACTTTAATATTCTGATCCTCATAATTGAGGAAACATTCCAAATTTTCACCCTTTTCCTCATACATTCTGTACATTTTGTGTGTGGTTCTCAAGGAACGTCAGTGAATCTATAGTGATATACAATTATTTGTTAAGTCACCTGTTAAGTGGTGGCAGACAGGGTTTTCCCTGAGAAACTCAGTGTCTTTGACAAGTAAATTATGGAGAACTACAGAATATGCTGAGCCAGCTATTGAGCCCATACACAACGAAAGTGGACCTTCTTTTCTTCTTTAGGTAATTCCTGGTGAACCTGAACTTTACTGAGTTACATCCAACATTCCCACATCAGCCAGTTGATAGACACACGTTGGGGAATTCCAATGGAAAACCCATGGAGCCCATCCTGCCTGTCAGAATTAACAGAGCACCATATGAATGTCTATCCTTTCCCTCCGTGTACCAATATGCCCTTGATAACCACTCAGCAAATGATGAAGACAATCAATAAACTGAGCCTCCACTTGCTAGGTATGATAAGTGTTTTTTGTTGAAAATCACCATCAGAGTCTAGAATACCACATTTGCTTCTATCTGGAGCTTTAATTAATTCAGTAGCACTCTTTCATGGGGCACTTTTGGAGCCGGCGCTCACACCAAGTGCATGTCATTTGTTGCTTGTCTTTGAAGGGTCAAGGTGACTCCTGGCAAGTCATTATGTCTGTTCCCAAGGGCCTCTGTAGTATGAGAAAGAAAGCTCTATGGAGCACAGAGAATGGCAAAACCACACCCAGGGCTCGAAGTAGAAGGACTGTCCTGGATAAGTTTCTGGGCAGAAACTTTTCCAAGGCACCTCAGTGGCTGTGGCCTCCTGCAGAGGGGATGATGATGTTATAGTTTCCTTTATGTGACACATGAAGATACTGATAAGTGATTAGCCAGGCCCTCCTTGGCACGGATTTCATTTACAGTGCTGGGCAGACAAAAGAATGTGTGTCTGTGAGGAGATTGACTTCAGTGGCTCTGCTCAGGGTGTTCTTTCCTCTTGAGGCCATCAGCATCAGACCCTGCTGAGCAGGTTCCTGTTGACAGACACTAGTGTAAAAGCAATGTTCTGGCACCTTCATCTTGGACTTTAAGGATAGAGAGAAATACAGTTATGTTATTGAAGCCACACAGCCTATAACATTTTGCCATGAAAATCAAACAATTTATAACACAAGGAGGGAAAATCAGAAGCACAATGAGACTGTATGCTACACCTTCAACAATGCTGTGATCAACCAAAGGGAAATGATCACATGTGTCTTGACAACATGATGTGGAAAAACTGGAATGCTCACATGTCTCTGCTGGATACATAGAACGACATAACTATCATGTAAAACAGTTCACTTTTGTCCATTGTTTAGAGATTGAAAATATAATGTGAACTTCAGTATATACACAATAGTGTTTAAAACGGAAGCCCAGAAACTCCTAAAGAGAATTCACAACTGCACTGTAGATAAGGGCAAAAATATAGAAACACAATATCAGGTCAACTAATGAATGCATTAGCGAAAGTGTTATATGTATAAAATGAAACCAGATACTGTCATAAAGGGGACAGAAGTCTTGATGCTTGCCAACTCAAGATAGTATATTGAGAAAATGGAAAGAGAAAGAAGCTAGCATCCCAAGTCCACATACGCAGTCTCTCAATTAGTATAACAGAACGACAATGTCAAATTAATAGGGAATGAAGGCAGGTCAGTGTTTGCCAGGGCTCAAGTTGTGATGCAGCATGGATGGGAATTGAAAGTTGCGTGTCTTGGATTTCTATTGATTGCTTGTAAACAGAAAAAATGTATTACACAGCAAGCATTGAGAAAAACCAATGCTGTTGGTACATTACAAACTGAATTGTATTTCTTAAATGTTCCAATGGCAAACTGGTGGTGTGAATTTTACCAAAGCAATGTAAGGGATATTCCCAGTAGAGCACCTCTCCTAAAACACAAGTCCTCCCATGTTGTGATGACACTGCCTCCTAGACACTTGGGCTATATGAGAAAGCTCCTCAGTTCTAAAAACAAACACTGCCAGTGAAATTTAGGTCCCAATGGGAGAAGTGCCCTTGCTACAAATCAGTGTGGTGGTTGATATTTGCCTGATGGAGTAGATTACCATTTTCACATAGAGAGCACTGATTTTGGAAAGGGATTTTCACAGATTTCATTCACTGTGAATTGAAAGTGAGAGAATCATTACACATTGAAAGAAGTCTCTGAAACAAAACCTGATGGGCCTCCTCACCGGTGAGCATAGATATTTCCTTCAAGTGGAGAGGAAGGATTGGTTAGACAGCTGGGCCAACAGTTGTGGTCTCAGGTGGGGTTAAAGCCAGGGCTATTCTGTAGGACATGTATCCTAAATAAAAATAAAGCTTGGATTGCTGCGGACATGTTGTCCCTCTCCCTTTCTCTTCCATGTTACAGGGGGCCTCCTACAGCATGCCAATCTGTTTCATCTTTACATTTTGTGTATGCTGTCTGCGTTATTTTAATACTCTGATCTTTGTAATTGAGGAAACAGTCCCAATTTTCCCCCTTTTCTCAGAGTCTGCACATTTTGAATATGGAATTCCTTGTGTGGTCAGTGAATCTATCGTGGCTTCCAATTCTTTGTTATGTCGTCTGATAAGGGGTGGCAGGAAGTGTCATCCCAGGAGAAATTCAGCGTCTTTGACAAGTAGAATATGGACAAGTACATTATATACTGAGCCAGGTACTGAGCCTACACAAAAAGAAAGTGGACCTTCCTTTCTTTCTTATGTAATTCATGACGAACCTTACCTCTAGTGAATTACGTGCAACACACTGAAATCAGCTGCTTGATAGGCATGCATTGGGGAATTCAGAGGGCAGACCCATGGAGCTCATCCTACCTGTCAGAAGTGAGAGAGCACAATACAAATGTTTTTCCTTCCTCTACATGTACCAACACTCCTGTGACACTATTCAGAAAATGATGAGGACAATCAAGAACCTGAAGCCCCAAATTGCTAGCTATGATAGTGGTTCTTTCTGAAAATCATCAACAGAGATTAGAAGACCTGAACTGCTTCTATCTGGAGATCACATTCATCCAGTTAAGGTCTTTGATGGGCATTTTTTGTAGACAGCGCTCATACACTGCATATCAGTTCTTGTTTATCTTTGAAGTAGCAAGGTGATTCCTGGAAAGTTATTATGGTTGGGCCAAGGGCCTTTGAGGTATGAAAATAAGGTTGTACGGAGCACAAAGAATGGTGAGGTCAAACACAGGGCTCAAAGTGATTAGGCTGTCTTGGATAAATCTCTGGGCGGCAACTTGTCAAAAGCACAACTGTGGCTGTGGCCTCATGGAGAGGAGATGATGATGTCACAGTTGCCTACTTGTGACACATGAGGATACTGATATGTGATTGGCTGGTTTCTTTTGGCATGGATTACACCTCCCGTGCTGAGCAGACAACAGAGTGTGAGTGTGCGAGGAAAGCGGCTTCTGTGGCTCTGCTCAGGCTGTTCTTTCTTCCTAACACCCTCATCCTCAGTCCCTGTTGAACAGTTTCCTGTTGACAGACCCGCCTGAGAAAGTAACATTCTGGTATCTTCATCTTGAACTTTCTGGACGGTAAGATATACACTTCTATTATTGAAGCCACACAGCCTATAACATTTTGTTATGAAAATCAGACACTTAATAAGTCAGGGAAGGAAAATCAAAAGCACAATGAGACTTTATGCCACTCCTTCAAGAATGCTGTGACCAACCAAAGAGAAATGATCACATGTGCGTTGACAGTGCAATTTGGAAAAACTGGAATGCTCACATGACTCTGCTGGATACATAGAATGATGTATCTATAAAAGAAAACAGTTCAGTGTTTGTCCCATATGTTGAGAATGAAAATATCATGTGACTATTGATATATACACAATAGTGGTTAAAACAGATGCCCAGAAACTCCTAAACAGAATTCAGAACTGCACTGCAAGTAACGGAAAAAAATGTAGAAACACAAAAGCAGGTCAACTGGTGAGTGCATTAGGAGGGTGGTATATGAATAAAAATAAAACAAGATACAGTCATAAAAGTGACAGAAATCCTGGTACTGCCCACCACAAGAAAGTATCTTGAGAAATTGGCAAGAGAAGAAGCTAACATCCCAAGGCCACTCACGCTGTCTATCCGTTAAAATAACAGAATAACAATGTCAAACTCATAGGGAAATAAGGCAGGTCAGTGTTTGCCAGGCCACAAGTTGTGGGGTAACATGGATGGGTTGTGGAAGTTGCATGGCTTGGGTTAATAGTGATTGCTTGTAATTAGAAAATGGTATTAGACAGCAAGCATTGAGGAAACCCCAATGCTGTTGGCATATTCCAAAATTGAATTGTACTTTGTTAAGGTTCCAGTGGCAAACATGTATTTTGTGTATTTTACCAAAACAATAAAAGGGATATTCCCAGTAGGTCTCCCTTATACTCCCCAAGTTATCTAGGGTTGTGCTGGCCTTGCCTGCTAGACTGCTTATGATAAATGAGAAACCTGATGGCTTATAAATACAAACCCTGCCAGTGAAATTTAGGTCCCAATCTAAGAAATGCCCTTACTAGAAATAAGTGTGGTGGTGGATATTTCCCTGACGGGGTAGTTCGTCGTTTTACAGAGAGAACACTGATTTTGGAAAGTCGTTTTCATAGAATTAGTTCACTGTGAATTGAAAGGGAGAGAATATTTACACATTCATAGAAATGTCTGAAACAAAATGTGATGGGCCTCCTCACCTGTGAGCACAGACATTTCCTTCAAGTGGAAAGGAAGAATTGGTCAGAGATCTGTGGGAATGGCTGTGGTCTCTTGCTACGTTCCAGCCAAGGCTATCCTGAAGCACCTGGAGTCTACATCAGGCTGTTATTCGGATTGCTGCGGATATGATATGCCTCTCCCATTCTCTTCATGTTACTGAGGACCTCCTCCGGAATGTCTTTCTGATGCATTCTGTACATTTTGCATGTGGTAATCCATAGGTGGTCAGTGAATCTATCATGACTTCAAATTCTTTGTTACATCACCTGCTAAGAGGAGACACATAGTGTCTTCCCCAGATCAATTCAGTGTCTTTTACAGGTAGAACATGGGTAACTACAGTATATACTGAGCCAGGTAATGAGCCAACACACAAAAATGTGGACCTTCCTTTCTTTCTTAGGTAATTTCTGGTGAATCTGACCTCTACTGAATTATATACAACTCGTTGAATTCAGCGGTTGGTAGGCACGTATAGGGGAATTAAGGTGGAAGACCCATGGAGTCCATCCTGCTTGTCAAAATGGTCAGCCTCTGTAGTATGATACAGATGTCTCTATGGAGCACAGAGAATGGTGAAGTCATTCTCAGGGCTCAAAGTGGAAGGATTGTCCTTGATAAGTCTCTGGAGCAGCAAATCTTGCAAGGCATCTCTGTGACTGTGGCCTTCTGGACAGGGGATAATGATGTCACAGTTGTATTTTTGGGAAAGATAAGAATAATGGTATGTGATTGTCCAGGGAGCAAAAGCTCCCTAGACATGGATTACACGGATTACATGGATTACAGCTCCAGTGTTGGGCAGACAAAAGTGTGAGTCTGTAGGCAGAGTGAATTCTGTGGTTCTTATTGGTCTATTCCTCAGTTCAAAAGAAAACACTGCCAGTTAAATTTAGGTCTCAGTGGGAGAAGTGCCCTTGCTAGAATTATGTGTGGAGGTGGATATTTCCCTATGAATTTCTTTTACATAGTTCTTTTACAGAGAGAACACTAATTTTGGAAAGGAATTTTCACAGATTGCATTCACTGTTAATTGAAATGAGAGAATCATTACACACTGAAAGAAGTCTCTGAAAATATTGTGATGGGTCTCCTCACCTATGAGCATAAATATTTCCATCGAGTGGAAAGGAAAGATAGCTCAGAGAGCTGGGACAACAGTTGTGGTTTATTGTGGGGTTCAAGCAGGGGATATCCTGAAGGACATGGAGTGTAAATCAGGCTAATACTCGGATTGCTGAGGATCTCCTCTGCCTCTCCCATTCTCCACCATGTTACTGAGGGCATCCTATGACATGCCTATCTGTTTCATCTATTACATTTAATGCATATTGTGTGCATTACTTTAATACTCTGCTTCACAATTGCACTGTATATAAAGGCAAAAATGTAGAAACAGATTATCAGGTCAACTGATGAATGCATTAGAGAAGGTTTTATATATATAAAATGAAAGAAGACAGTCATAAAGCAGACAGAAGTCCTGATACGGGCCACCACACACACACACACAAAAAAACCTTGAGAAATTGGCCAGAAAGAAGCTAGCATCCCAAGTTCTCATACCCTGTCTCCCCATTCAGACAACAGACCAATAATGTCAAATCCATAGGGAAAGAAGGCAGGTCTTTGTTTGCCATGGTACAAGGTGTGTGGCAGCGTGGGTGGGATGTGAAAGTTCCATGAATTGTATTACTTGTAATCAGAAAAATGATATTAGACAGCAAGGATTGAGGAAAGCACAATGCTGTTGGTATATTACAAAACTGAATAGTATTTTTTAAATATTCCAACGGCAAACTGGTGGTGTGAATTTTACCAAAACATTTTAAGGGCTATTCCCAGTAGGGCATCTCTCCTAAAACACAAGTCCTGTAATGTTTTGATGGCTCTGCCTCCTAGAACCTTTGGGCTACAAGAGAAAGCTCCTCCGTTCTAAAAGAAACACTGCAAGTGAAATTTAAGTCCTGATGAGAGAGGTGTGGTGGTGGATAATTCCCCAATGGAGTAGATTACCGTTTTACATAGAGCACTGATTTTGGAAAGGCGTTTTCACAAATTTCATTCACTGTGCATTGACAGGCAGAGAATCATTACACATTGAAGGGTGGGTGGTGGGAGATGAGGGTAAGGGGGTCGAATATATGGTGATGGAAGGAGAACTGACTCTGGGTGATGAACACACAATGGGATTTATAGATGATGTAATACAGAATTGTACACCTGAAATCTATGTAATTTTACTAACAATTGTCATCCCAATAAATTTAGTTAAAAATAAATAAATAAATAAATAAATAAATAAATAAATAAATAATTAGATAGATATCATTCACTTAGAAGGAATAGTGTTGAATATTCCAGTCTAATGACCACTATTCCCAAATATTCAATACGGAGTTAGTAGCCTGTCATTGAAAGGCTCCTGTCATATTTTTAAACCAACTATTTCCCATAATAGACACAAGACAATGACAAAGTAAACATGTAAGTTTATAGGGGAAACAAAGTTTATGAGGACTTCTGCTGACATTCGCCAACACACATTTTAGTCTTTGTTATGCTGCATAGCCTTTTAGGTCATTGGCAATAAAAAGGATGTGCCCACAATGCAGGCTATGGATGATGGAAAGGCAGCAGGTGTATCTGCTGTTATCATCATTGGGAACCATGGTTTTCCTGCTAATTGTAGGGTTAGAAAGTTGACCATAAGAGATGGATAAATCATGAAGACGGATTGGAAAATCAGCTTCAAAATAGCTTCTCTGTAAACAAGATGTAATGTGGGAATGTGAATTACAAGTTATACCTGCAATTAAATCTTAAATCGGGCCATTTCCTTGAGTTCATATGAAAGGTGGTTATGTGGTTTGAAGCAGGATTTGGATGTAGTTCAAGTTGTTTTAACAGTCTAACTAAAACTGATGAGAAGACTATAAAACCCTTGTGATTAGAGCAGCCCTATGTGCAATTCTCTGATTTGGTCTGGCTTTACCTTTTGTGGCATAGTTAAATGTGTGGAGTTTGAAACTATGTGTACTTTACTTGGATCAGCAACAAAACAAGAATTATGATTATTTACGTGACACTTTGCTCTAAAGTATTTATTTTTGAAGTTGAATCATGCAAGTGATTAAGAACCATTTTTCATTTCAACTCTTCATTCTCAGTAAAAGATGGGCACCGCCTTGTTTAAAATAGAGATTTTAATAGCACTAGCTAAAACAATGGGAAAAAGTTATTTACTGACACGTAAAAGAAGAAAGAAGACCTCCAGATCCTATGAAGAACTTTATAATTTTGTAATCAAGAACTTACCCAAACATGAGTTCATCTATAAATTTACAGTGTTCACTATTTTCAAACATTACTTATTGGGCATAGAAATCTAAATTTGACTTCCTCAAGTGAAAAACTGTTTCCATATTTAAAGTAACAGTGAACAAATATTTTAATGGAGGTTCAACTTTTTTCAAAATTCAGAATGCACATTTATCTATATTTTGAAATAAAATTAATGTAGTAATTTTACATAATTTTAACATAGGTATTTATAGACCTTATCATATTACAAGTAAAAACTACCTTACTTAACACAGAGACCGACTTTTCTTTTGACAGAAAGTCACGTGGAAAAGCAGATCTTTGAAAAGAGGGCTGTAGTTTATTAAATCCGTAGAAGTTTAGCTGTCTAAGTAAACATTTCATGCTTCCAGTTTCAAATATTTTGAAAGGAGCTTTTCTCTCCAAAGCTTCTTTTCGAGGAGTTAATCATTAGTCAATATACAAGTTCCATTCTCATCCTCCATATAGATTTAAAGGTGTTGCTCACAACTGTATTCCAAGTTTTCTGGGAAAGATCATGGAATGAAAATCATTATCTTCATTTTGTTCAGAATCACAGTACGTACAATGTGGTTTTCTTAGCAATGCTCACTCAGTCACTGCCAAGAATGCCTATTTGTGAATCACTGACAAGTCCATGTTCTCAGTGAGTGTATGTCTTTTTCCCAATAAAGATATAGTGGTGTTTACTGAGCTATGAATCCTCTCTTACAAGAAATATGTTGAATGCCTGAAGAAACATGTGCCATTTCAAAAAACTTTTCTTGAGTTCCTTCTCTCATCTCCATAGTATTGAATACTGCAGCTTCAAATGTTGCTTTGACAGGCTTACACGTGTAAAATATCCAGATCAACACAACAGTTTTCTATCTATCAGCTGTTATATCACAAATAGACTGGTCTCCTAGCAATGTCATACTATACGAAACCAGTGTATTTTTCCCGTGCACATTTTATTCAGTTCAAAAACTGGTTATTTATTTCAGAATGGTTATTTATATGGTGTGATCTGCAAAATCTGAGGGCCACAAGAGATTTTAATCAGTACATCTTAGTGGTTCATCCAGTCAATATGATGCAATGAATTTCAGATTAGTCACTATAGTATCAGGTATAATAAATTGAAAATGTACAAAATCAGATAGACAGAGTAAGTAATTTTACATAGTGTGGTATTTAAAACTATGCTGTGTAATAGCCGTGTGCATAAACACCATGGATGTGTAAGCACAATTTTCAATTGTTAGAGAAAAACAGTACAATTTGATTCAAAAATAAAAATGGATAGCTGTTTTTCTGTTTTACAGGCATGGCTTTGCAATCGCAACACATTTAATTCATTTATACAATCATAGATATAAGCATGAAAACATTGTACTTTTTGTCTGTGTAGATATGTACATGTAAATGTAAATATGATATTTAAAAATGGAGATCTTTTAAAGAGATCCTGTCAGTGTAAAACAAACAAACAAACAAAGGATAATACAGTGCTATGAATGTAATAAATATGTTTAATACATTGTTCTATATTACTCAAAAAGGAAATATATAATATAAAATATTCACTCCTGGGTGTAGCTGATAGGGCCCTGCTTGTCCTAAGCCATTTGTGGTCTCCTGATTGTTCCCTGGTGTACCTGAGTACATCCTGGAGTTCATCAGTGACTCCTGGTATCCCTGAGCTTGCCCTGAGCACACCTTGGTGATCCTGGTTGGCCCTGTTGCTTCTGAGTGTGCCCTCACATTTCTGACTGATTTTTCATGATCCCATTAGTACCTTTGTGATAACGAATGTTTCCTAGTGGTAGTGAGATTTCCCTGGTGAAGTTGGGCACATCTGGGTTGTCTTGATCTTTCCCTGAAAATGTAATCCATCTCGGTTGGGGTGTGTGCCATCTGAATTTCCTGAAAGTGACCCAACGTTCTTTGGGTCTCCCGGATTTTCTGAGTCCCTCTTCTTTTCCTGTGGGACACGGCAATGTCATTTGTTTCTCCTTATTGTCCTGATATCTATCTGATAATTCTCCTTGCTTCCTTGATTTCCGGAGAATGTGTGATTAAGTTCATCATCTCCAGTTGTGCGTAGCTAGAGTCACCTCCAGTCATCTAGCAACCTCAGAGTGTCCTAAATCCTCAAGGTGCTCACTGTTAACCAGGGTATATCAATGAAATTGTAACATGCTAGCATAGTAAGCTTCAAGCATAGTAAAGTAAGGCTACAGAAAGTTAACAACAGTTTTGTAATGGTCGTTGAATCTAAATTAAGACAGGTTCATGAGCCATAGAATGGACTGAGTCCAAATGATTATGTCACCAATTATGAGATTAATTCCCAATATCTAATAACATGTTTTCTTATCTAATTCATATACTAGTGAGGATATAGAGTTTTGACATGAGACTGACATACAGTTACAACATAAATCTTCAAGGTAATTTCATTTCTTTCAGTGACAGAGAGAAAATGTTAAGGTAATTCCCAACTCATTGGAAATTTGGTCTGGCTCCTTAGACAAGGGTTGTCCAATGCTAAAATAACTATCGCCAAAAGTGATGTCAAAAAAAAGCAGAAGTGTTCACTTTAAACTAAAAAATAGACCACTATGTCTGCTGTCCTAGTGTATGCCTGATGTTCCTGTCATCTTCTTGTTTGTCATAAGAGACTAGTCTTGGCACTGAGTGTACCCTGGTGATGCTCAGAGTGCTGTGGTAGTGCTCAGAAAATCTTGTTTTGTTTTTTCATGTGAAGCCAACATTGTCAAAGAGACCACTACTTATCCTGTGCTGAGTGGTAATCCTATTTGGGTTCTGGAGTCCTTGATGAAAACCCCGTAAGAGCTGAGTATCTGATATAAAACCTAGATACTCCTCATTTGTGCTGAGGGGCACCATTGTCCTGTGCAGCCCATGTGGTAGTGATTTTCTCCAGACACTCACAATATACCCCTAACAATTGTAGGAACCCTCTTGCACTTTGCAATCTCCCTCATATTTCTGACAGTGGCCTGGTGGTACTGAGTGACCCTTGTAGCCATGAGTTTTCCCTATCTGTTTTGATGGCATAATAGGTAGTTTTCATATGGTAGGTAGTATTATTAGCCATTGGAATTTGTGGTGGTTTTGTTGTGTTCATATGTGTCTTCTGGTGTTAATGTGACCCCAGAGTCCCCAGGACAAACCTTGATTTTTTTTTTTTTCTGAGCATCAGAATATTGCCACAAAACTCCCAATGTAATCTACATAGTTACTTGCTGGTCCTGAGTGGAACTTAGTTCATCTGAGTGGTCTCTGAGGTTCTGACAATGCTCCATTTTTCCTCTGCAATTTCTGGATTTTCAGGGTACCTGAACACCCTAATTGTTTTTGATACAATCATGATAAGCACCAAATCCCTTCGGTAATTTGTGGTTTCTCCACAGACATTGATTTGCCTGTTTGTTTGTTTGTTTGTTTGTATTTGTTGTGGTTGTTATTCCAAAGCATCCACTGGTGAGCCTAAGTATCTTTGCAGGTACAACCTGGTGGTTTTGAGAATCACCTGATACCTCTGATAGCTTTTGGATGTCTTTTTTTCCATCCCATAGTGGTCCGGTAAGGGCTCTGTATAACACAGATCACTCTCTGGTGCCCACGCTGCAATCCTAATCATCATAGGGTAACACCAGTTAACTAGAGCACCATCTGAGTATCTTAAAACCTCTCTGGTGGCCTTGTGCCCCTCATTCTTTTTCCTGTTAAAGGACAGGTGTTTTTGAGTGCCTTCTTGTGCTGCTGAGGGCTTTTCATATTTTTAATTGTGCTCTCTCGTCCCAACATGAAACCTGGTTGATTCTAACACAACTTTCCTTGTAGTCTACTGTGTCTCTTGATCAGCACATGTGTTATCCTGACAGACCCTTGATTTCCCCAATAGTCACATGATAATTGTGAGTGACCAGTAGTTTTCCTCAACACCCCAGGGTTGTGTTGATGTTTCATGTAATGATTAATGCCTGGTGTGTCACATCGTCTTCTGGAAGTCATGACCTACACTCAGTATTCCACATACACCTGTGGATATGATCATTGGACTTTCCTAAACTGTATAATCAGCATGTAGTTATTAATGCCCCCAGGTTGTCTGATATCCCCCTGTAGTTCTCAGTGACTGAAAGTGATCAAGGGTGTTGCCAGCTGGCGGTAGTGCACACAGTGTATTATGGCAACCCACTGAAAGCCTTGAGTGCTCTCTGGTGTTCCTGAGAGATTTCTGTTCAACTTGAGTATTTTGGGGGTGTTTTGGGTACCTACTGGTAGTTTTGAGTGACGCCAAGTGGTCCAGTGTCACCTGCAACTCAGAATCAGTCAGAGGTGAAAGTCCTACCTAGAGGTCAGAGGAGCCCTCTTCCAAGGCATCCATTGTCTGCGCCATATTCGTACCCTTGATGCTGCGAGGGAGGGACCAGGTGGTGGCTGGCTAGTACAGGAGACAGGAAACCCAGGGGCCAGATCATTCAGGAAATATTCCTAATGGAGCAAAGCCCTGGCTTATGAACACAGTCTTGCAACACTCACCCTGAAATCTTGGGTAAAGCATGGATCTTGGGCACAGGTTGGAACTCCTTGGGCGTTAGCAGCAGAGGTCCAAATTAGAATTATGAATAACACGAGGACTGTTCATACAAAACTGGTTTATGACTCACAAGTTTTCATCGTGATGGCGACATAGGCATGGAACTCTGAAGGTCCATCTCTTCTGTCAGAACCAGGCATGTGTGGTATCCGAACATAAGTGGCTTCTGTGCAGGTTGGGGCACACTGTTGTCAGGTAGAGGTGAAGTGTTCTCAGGAAATTGTGCCTCACTGTGTTTGTGCACAGACATGTAGCACCCAGGGGGACGCCCCGGGCCTTGTTGCTGTTGGGTTGAAACAGCGGACCTAGGCAATGGAATAGTCAGCCCATGTGAGGCTGTTCCCTAGACTTGTTCTACTGACCTAGCACTTTCAGCCCCAGAGTCCAGCGTTCAGGCTCCTTGAACCTGAAGCAGTTTGTGAACCACACAGAAATGTAGGCTATGATCGGAGACTAAAATGAAAACATGCTTAGCTACATGATGAATTTGCAGGTGAGGATAGGGAGTGAGTGCGGCTAGGGGAAGCAATGTACTCTTGGAAACAGGAAAGGGCAGGTGTGCTGGGAAGAGGGTTCCACTGTCTCATCCACTTTTTCCTGGCAAGTTGAGGAATTCAGATATCGCCATGATTTCTGGAAGATCAGGTTGTTCTTTTGGAGTAACCCCTACTTTCACAATCAGGTGATAGTAAAGGAGTATGTCATCCACGTGCCCAGTAAGAACAGGCTGACTAGTTGGGATGCTCGAGAGGTGTGTGAAAGTTCAAATAAATCCAGCCCCTTTTTATATACTTGTCTTCCTGTGGTATATAAGGTGTCTGTCACATGCCACCCCAATTCATTTGTACCTGCACTATGCATGTGAAACCTATAGCCGCAGGCACGAGGCCAGCAGCTCTAACTTTTTCAACTGGTTCTCTGACCATCGTTTTGCAAGCTCTGGCACAATTACTGCAGTGGGGTCTCCCAGGCTGTATCAAAAAAAGCTTTAGTGTGCATTCGCCCCTGTTAGATTTGGGATCTTAGTCCTGCCCATCCTTATGTGCCCCATTTACACTGCCAGATCATCAGTAAGGGCCAATCCCTTCTAGTACTATGTAAAGAGCAAAGTACCACAGGAGGAATCTCACAGGAGAACAGGTGTGGAGCATGGGCTGGGGCAGTGAAACATGTGCTATCAGGTAGCTGGGGCATTTATTTCTCAGTGACAGAACCTGTGCTCAAAGGAACTCAGTCAGTGCAGGAGGACAGCAAGATGACACAGGGAGTCTGCATAACTGCAGAGCAAATCCCTTTATGACTAGGGAAGCTCATGGTGGATGAAGTAGTGAGAATGTGCAGAGTCATTCCACATCAATGGTCACTCATTAACTCCACTCCTCTGTACTTCATTGCCTGGCTTTCCACCCCACTTCAGGACTCCATACTATCCCCTTAAACTAAGGATGACAAGATGTAATTCTTAGTAACCTTTGTTTTTTAGGTATAAAAGGCACAGACATGTGTGAGGGGAGCAGGGTGCCAGGATTGTTTAACAAGCAATGGCCAGCTCACACACCCATGTGTTCTGTGTCCTCTGATGACGCCACCATGAGTATTCCTGATTTTACATAGGATGAAGCCTTTTTCCCAGGTCCTCTATCAGGTTGAGACCCCAACACGTAAAAGACAACCACGGAACAATGTTTTTCTCATGAACACAGAAATGAAAGTGTCCCTCCTCACCCGACAATCATGTACATAGCATATGAGGCACAAATGAAACCTTACCAACAGTTCTTTCCCAGGACCATTGTCAACTTTCTAAGTATAACACTAATGGGAGTACCTGGAGTATGGACCATGAATCTGTTTCAAATCTGACCCAGGAAGTTACAGGTCAGATCCAGGGGGATCCCAGCCCAGGGTTGGTTGCCACCTAGGAACACCTGTGTTGTGGCCACACAAAGGACTGACTCTGTCAGAAATGGAGGGCAGGGTCTTCCACCTCCTTGCTCCCTGGCAATTTTCTCTAGTCCTAGATGCAGTGGCCCCAAGGTAAACATTTCTGAGGGTGTCCAGCTATTCCCCATCGTATGAGGAAATACTGGTTCACCTCAACTAAGATGAAGTATCACATTTTGGGATGTGCATGCTACAAGAATGCCATGAGAAGTCCCATGAACTGGAGAGGTGTATTGTTTTGTGGAGGGAAAGCAAAAATTTGGAGAGGTTGCTGAGAAAAAAAAGTGTATAAGAGAACAAAATGAGTTGTGGAACTGACAGTTTCTTAATTGCTGAGTTGCTTGGCTATTCATCTATTCTGTAGGAGACGCAGCACATCTCTTTGTGTCAGGGCATGACACTGATGAATCATTTGTGTGGATGACACTGTCGGGGCTGTAGTTTGCAATCTTTCCTATAATTGACTCCAAGTGTTGCTATGTTGGAACTTTCCCTTACGGTCTCCTGCTCACTTTTCATGCATTTTCACTTTACAAATTTTCTCATTCCCCACTTTTGGTCAAGATCTTTCTCCCAAACATCACTGCTCAATGTAATATTCCTTTTATTTCCTGGTTTTGGGCCTGCAGTGCAAGCCAGGACATTTCTCTGCTGTCATGGTCCCCATTGAAGTGATCCTGTGCAGATTGGAATGCTAACAAGAAGGAATACCTTGATTTTCTCCTTGTCAGCAATATCTGTACTGTGGGGACCTTTCACAACTCACGTAGTGAAACACCCTACAACTTCAAACTCTCGGTTTCTCCAAGGAAATTTTTGTTAGTGCCACTTTCAATACCATCCTCCATTAAATAATATAATTCCTCTACTTTTTTTATGGCTTTGCCACATTTAAATGTGCACAAAGGCAATGCCTTGCTCTTCCCAAATGAAACACACACACACACACACACACACATATGCACACATATATAGTTTCTCAGGCGAAATGACTGACTGTTGTCTCATTCAGTTCAAGAGACTCTACAGCCCCATTAGTGCATTCAGCCTACTCAGAGGATTGGGATGGAATGTGCAATCCAAGTGGTGTAAAAGGGTACCAGCAGCACAGAATTGGTGAAGCCCCTGGCTGATAGATTGCGTTCCCTGATCCCTATGGAGTTGGAGAGGGGTTTTCACATAGGGGTTTTCACTGAAGACTAATCGTTGCCACGGAAGACCCACTGGCTTGCCCAGAAGGGAAGGCTTGGGCCCAGTGAGAAAACACAGCATGACTGAAACATATTCATATGTCTGGGATATGGGCGAATGTGTGGTATGGAGTTGCCCAACTTAAGTGGCCCACTAGGAAAGTTAAAATATCTAGCATCCATTCTATCACATTCTTGTGGGTGCTGGTAGTCCAGGTGGGACAAGAGCCCCAGATATACCCTGTGGCCTCATTGATATATGGGCAGGAACACTCATTCACGAATGCTATCATTTGTTCACGACACCCAAAGTTGAAAACGTGCTATAGAGAGGACTGGGATTCTTGGAACTTTGGTAGGAATTTTGCCTTGCTAGTTTTGCCCACTCCTCTGATCTCTCATTTTTCTACCTGAAACAGCTGTTAAAAAATTTCTAGTATTTTTTTTTTCTTTTCTTGTAGCCAAATTCGGGGCATTACCCATCCATTTTTCTAGATTATCGTCTATGGAGGATCACAATAGAGCTTGATGGAGGTCTGGATATTAGTTCCTTTGCAGACATATCCAAAGTTAAAGATATTGCTGTGATGACTTTTAATGAGTTACAGGAGAATACCCAGCACAGTATAGAACGTTTCCAACTTGTAAATAAGAGGCTTCATTGAAATATGAAAAAATACTCATTGATCAGAAGCTTCTAAGTCAGGTACTCTACTTCGTGTAAATGTTACAAGGAGTCAAATGGTCATCATTCAGCTCTAAGGTGACAAAAGAGCTTTGCTCAGTGGAGGAGATGGGCAGGATATGAAGGTCCAGTTTTTTCAAATGAGAAAGGTTTATAACAATTGCAGTTAGCAAAAGGATTTCATGGGGGAGCACAACTGATTGAAAATTGTTGAGTGTGGTGAGAATTTTAGAAATTGTACATTTTGCACAGATGTAAAAGAGGACCCTGTGATTTTTCTCACTGGCTTTAAGCAAATGGGCAGTGGCAGGAATGTCTCTGAGAGAGGGATGGTGTCCTTGTACCACAGGGTCTAGTTACTGGCTATAATTCCCAGGAGTCCCTGTGGACGTCCATAGTTTAGAGTAAGTATTTCCATGGCACTTTCATTCTTTACAGATGGCACAGGGTAAGGCAGTTGCTCATTAAGATGTCCAAGGGCTGATGATCTGAACATATTTTTCAAGGTCCCAAAGACTAAGCATATAGGTGCTGGGCCATGCAAAATGCACCTGCATTCTAACCGCTAAAGTAGGCAATGTTCACTACAACCTTGGAACTGGCACTGATTTTGAGTTTGGGGGAATTTCAGGATGCCATGTAAGCATCTGAACCCAGTGCTCTTCTTGTTCCCAGACTGGGAATCTCAAACGCAAGTTTGTGCAATGTGATATATTTTGGAGTCTTGCACCTTCAATGTTAGCATTTAACAGGTTGCTGCTGTCCTGCTGTAAGAACATTGAGAAGGAGAGCACAGAGAATTCACCTGTGTAGTGTCACACAGGATAGCTTGAAGGAAGTTTTATATCCCCTAAGTGAGATCTCAAGATATGTGAACAGTAAGAGTGAATTGCTGAGAAGCCCTGAAGCATTGCTGCCAAGGTTTGTTGCTTTTCTAACTGGTTTAAAGCAAAACAGGCACTGGCTGGTCTTATCAACTAAAATAGAAAAAAAAAAAAAAGAAAAAAAAACAAACCAACAAAAAAAGGTGCTGGCTGCTCCTATCATCATTGTATCAATCTATTAGCCTGAAAGGCTTGCTTTCCTTGGGAATGGATGTCATGACTGTGTAGTAGTAACAACTACAGGGCACTGGGGGATAACGGTGTTTAGTGTTGCCATGTCCTGGATAAATCTTCATCCCCAGGGACTGGGCTTTCTTACAAGCAAAGGGTGGGAGGAATCACAAGTCCTGATACAGGGGACAACAGCTCCTCATCCTTGTATTACCCTGTTATGGACTTGAGGCCTATAAGGACATCTTTATTTATTATGTAAGGACAAATTTTGCACATAGGTTTCAAGAACTCACCGTGAATCTGAACAGACAGTGCACTGTGAATTCTGGAATGTCAGTTGAAGAGTTTCCTCAAGCAGAGGATGATAGTTGACCAAACAGGAGCAGATAACCAATGTCTCTAAATGCAATTCTTGTAATAGCAGTGGAGTAAAGGAGGGATGTTGAAAGATACTTTATTTTACCTGATTGTGTAGTTTGACTGCTAGTGTCAAATCCTTTAGTTACTTGTCCCACTTAGAGGTAATAAATTCCAGCCTAATGCCTTTCTAACACAGTCTCAGAGGAAGAGTTGGGATTGATTTAGTCATAGGCTTTGCCATGGCCACAAGGTCTAGAAGACTACCTACATGGTTTGTGGATACACACTAATTGTACCCTGTCTTGGTCTAGATTTCCATTTCCTAGACCAAAGGATTTCAGAACAATCCCTGAACTACGGCAGAATTCCAGGGAATATTCACGTATGTTTGCATGTACACATGGATACATGGCTGCATATGTCCATAACATGCATATGTATGTATACATATGGATGTCTCCAGCATGTGCATTCATCTACCCATGTATAGTGCGCAATTAAACATGAAACCACTTGTAAAACGCTCATGAAATCCGTGTCATTGAAAACTGCCCAACGATATACACGTGACCTATAATTTCAGTGATGCAGCACCATGTATCAACATGCTTCATCCTTGTCTCTAGATATCTCCCGGGATAAAACAGGGAGAAAGAACCACCTGTGTCCAGAGACTGATTCCCTGTGTAAAATAGACAGAATGGTTGCAATCAGCATATGCCGGAATGGAAGAAATCCCAAATTGACATTTATGCTCTTGTCAAGTGAATGAGAAACCTGTCTCCCGAGGTTTACTGTATAGAAGAGAAATGCCTTTTGGTAATGCTGGGGGAGTGGGGTCACTGACATGTATTACAACAGAATAAGTTGTCACAAACTTACTTTGCTGCTGTGACTCCTACAGGGTCTCGCCTCACAATCTACGTGGCAAGCGTCTTCCGCAAGGGTCCCTGTGCCGTATTAGCCTACTGAGACCTACAGACGAAAAGAAACGGTAGTCTTAGGAACCAACAATGGCAAATCCCTTCCATCTGGGAGGACACATGCTAGATTTTAGTCCTGGGAAAGGAGGGTCGCTGCCACTGGCACCATTCCCGGTTTGTGGTACCAGACCTTTATGGCAGTGCTTGGGGTCCCTTGCATAGTTTCAACATGTAACAGAACGGGGGACCCCATAATAGGCCATAGTGAGAGCACATAGTTTCCTCGTAAAATCATCCCTGTATCGGGAACTCTGTACATTACAGTCACCTGCGGTGGCCACTCAGCCACTACCTCTGGCGTCACTTGCAAATCATGAGTCAAACCGGCCCCCCATGGGCCTATCAGGCCCAACCATCGACAGTGGGGGCTTTTGACCTGCCAGGGCCAAGTCCATTGCATAGTGATATGTCCCCAGGTGGACAGTCAGACGATCCATTGAATCATGAATTGAAGGCACTGCAGCATGCATGGTCAAGTCACCTTATTTAACTCCCTATAGTCCACAGTCATTCGCCAGGTCCCATCTGGCTTCTTGACAGACCATACTGGGGAGTTAAAGGGACTGTGCGTTAGCCTCACAATGTGTGCCTTCTCCAATTCCAATATTATACGATGAATCTCCTCTTGTCCTGGCAGGCGGTACTGTCATACTGTAACCATGCACCAGGGCTGTGGCAACACTTGAGGAGGGTGGTGAGCATGCCCGCATGTCACCGCTTTCACCACCCGGATCCGGAGACGGAACTGTCCTACCGACATCTGTAAGCTGAGGCCATGTAGCAAGTCCACCCCTAGAATATACTCCGGAACGGGGGAGACATAAACCTTGTAGGTACGAGGAGGAAGCCTTCCTACACCCAGTGGTAAGGAAATGGCTTTCACAGTCACAGTGTTTCTCCCATAGCCATCAATGCAGATTGCTGGTACAGGGAACAGTTCTGGGTTCCCATAAACGAGACTGTAGTCAGCGCCAATGTCAACTAGAGCCAAAACCCTCTGTACATTCGAAGGGGACCAATGCATGGACAGTTCCATGTGGGGTCTCCGGTCCCTGCTCATCCGCTTTGACCGGGTACCTTGGCCCTACCCCTAATCAAACTGAAAGGGGTCGGCCTCAAGCAGCTGCATGAAGTCCTGGAGGGACACGGGTCGCGCTTTCCCAGACTCCTCCTTTATGCTTCTCTGGAATTGTTGTTCCGGATGCAACTGTTTCCAAAGTTCCAGCAGGAGTGCATTGGGTTGTTGGTCTATTTTCTTCCTATCAACCCCTGCTGCCACGAGATCACGCAACATCTGTGCACGTGTTACTCTCTGAGGCCCGCGACCTCGCCCCTTTACCTTTGGTTTGGGCTTCCAGGTCTCAACTGCGCAGACCTCCTGTCTTAACTTCCTTCACCTCCGGCTTTCAACATCCCCTAGGGTGGCCATGGCAGTTGTAACTTCATGGATCTGTCTCCCTACATACGGTGTAAGAATAACAACCAAGGATCCAAAAGCCCTTGCAGGTGCAGTATCCAAAACCAGATCTCTCATGCTGGCAGTAAAAAGCTCGTCATCTGGCCCCTGCATGTTGAGGTTAAAAATAGCATGTCTCATACCCATTTCATGGATTATTTGCGTAAGTTCTGTATATGACTGCCATTGACTCATAGTGTCGGGCTGCTCACCAACCTGTTCCCATGTGGTGCATACTGCAGCAGTGAACCACTCCATTAGAGAATGGTAGCCCTGGTTGTGGGCCAACCTGTGGCAGTTTTGTAACCTTTATCACAGGGACTGGTTCACTGTCACAAAGGCGAGCTTTTCCATCTCGTCTGGGGAGCAGAGAATGTCGTCTGCTCCATCATCCCATAAACGCAATAGCCAAGCTGAGACTGGCTCTCCAGGGCGCTGTCTGTTCTACCTCCCCAGCTCCTGCAACTCAGTGGGAGTGTATGGGGTATAGGTCGTGAACTCAGTCACAGCTGGGTTGCCAGGAGCAACGCGCTCGGGGCCAAAATGTTGCTCACGTTTTACCCTTTGCTTCAAGATTGGCCGGGTTTGTGGGTTGGGAGCTACGTTGCCTCCACTAGCTTCCTCCGCCTCTGCCTCAGAGTCTCCATCTTGGGGACCCTGTTCTAACAGGCAAACCCTGGTTTCCAGTGCTTCCAACCGGGAACTGATCCGGCACCTGGGCCATTTCATTAAGTGCATTTTCCGTGTTGAGGCTCAAGGCCATGAGGAACATCCAGCCCACACTGCTGGCTGTAGCCTTGTCCTCCTCTAGCAACCGCTCAGCCAGAGCCTGCAGGGCCCTCTCCATACTGGCCGGAGAGCCGTCCATGTCCTCCCACCTCTCCTTGGGGGTCCAACTCCTGAGAACAGTGGCCACCGGACACCATTCACTGTGTGGGGGCCACATGTGCTCCTGCCCAGAGTCAGACGCCATTCCTATCTGGTTGGAATCTTGCTCGCCACGCCAGGTGTCTGAGTGGGTGGAAGCCTCGGTGTAAGATGTCCACAACTCTCAGAGCTTAAGGACGCAGCAGATCACCAAAATGAAGGCAATGCCGTCCATGGCCAAGAGGGTGATGTGCCAGCTGGAGGCTTGAGTCTCCCAGGAAGACCATGCCTCCTGTTCCTGGTGTCGCTTCTCATGGGCATTCAGAAGCTGGGCTCTCAAACGCACAAACCGCTCCACCATGCTTTGGTAGGTGTTTGCCGGCACCGTACTCTGCTTATGAAGCTGAGCTTTTATATGTGTAAACTGCTCCAGTATATTCCGAGTGTTTCCACCGACACCATACCCTGCTTGCTGCACCACTTGTCGTGCGGGGCGGCCTTCAGGGTCTCTGCTCCCGCTCCCCACACAAGAACGCAGGATATGGTGAGGACAAAAAGGAACACCCACAAAGCCATAGGTAGGGGAGCCTTACAACGATGGTCTCACTGGAGGCTGGGTTCACCGGACGTGCGACCTGCTATCCGTTTTTCTGCCAACCGACCGACAGCTCTCCTCCACTCTCCTCAACTCTGCTCCTCTACTCTCCTTGGCTCTCCTCCGTAGCTGCAGCAGTTATATTAGTGGCTAATTGGCTAACTGGCTACAGCTGACGGCCATTCAGCCGCAGCTGATGGCCATCTACTACCCGAACCAGCACCTTTCCACGTGAGGCTGAGAGCCTGTAAACTACTTTCTGGGGCTCTGTCCCCAAAGGTATCGTAACATAAGGCGAGTGCGGCCTGTTTCCGGGAAGGTAAAGTGATCTGCACGTGCTATGGTGCTTTACTTATGCAAGGGGGCCTTCATGAGGAAGTGGCCTGCTGGCCTTCCAGTGCAGTGGGCACCTGGGGACCCTGCAGGCCGCAGCAGCCAGGGCAGGGGCGGTGGCCAAGTCCTCAGGTTTGTGATACTGCCAGGAGGAGCGGCCCTGGTGGCACGGCCGGAGGTGATACTGTGTGTGGAGGACATCAGGCGTGTGGACAGTGTGGTGATAGAAGACAAGGTAGCGACACAGGACGTAGTGAAGGATGAAACAGAGGTGGGGGATAGGAGGTGGGAGGAATGGAGGTTGGGGAAGACTAGGCACAAGCTGCGGTCCCCGAGGAAGAGGAGCAGGCCTGGGTACTGTGCGGGAGGACATACCCCGGAACCCCTTCTGGCACGACGTCGGTGTGCGGGGACCTGGGTCCCACCCACATGGAGGCGCTGGAGGTCCTTCACTTGGAGCCCAAGCCTGTGAATAAGGAAGCCATTCTGTGCCAGGGTTAGTCGGGGTGTTTACAACGCGTGTGTGTGTGTGTGTGTGTGTGTGTGTGTGTGTGTGTGTGTGTGTTTGTGTCCGTGAGAGAATGTGTGGTGGAGTTGTTAATCGGTAATTAGAAATAAGAATAGAAATGTGAGACTCTTGCATATGGTCACAAGTCATGTAGATTTTTATTTGAATCTTTTGTTTAGTTTTAAGAAACCTGATATCACTCTCTTGAATCAAATCCTCTCTAATTTGGGAAAACTTCGCCAAAGTTTATGTTCATGTTATAAACAGAAAGGAGTCATTATTTACAGTGTTTCTTTCTCTAAGGAAAAAACCTGGGAGGGAACTTTAGCAATGCCTTGTTAGCTACTGGGTTACAAATGCCTCTGAAGTGCAGTAATTATTAATGAAGACAAACAAATGAGAAACAGAAACTCATAGACACAGATAATAGTTTAGTGGTTGCCAGAGGGTAAGGAGGGTGAGGGGTGGGGGGTGGGAGATGAGGGTAAGGGGGATCGAATATATGGTGATGGAAGGAGAACTGACTCTGGGTGATGAACACACAATGGGATTTATAGATGATGTAATACAGAATTGTACACCTGAAATCTATGTAATTTTACTAACAATTGTCACCCCAATAAATTTAATGAAATAAATTTAAAAAAAAAAAGAAAGTGATAGTGTGGTTTTCTGTTTAAACACACAAGATGACTTGGGCTTTTCCACCCAAGGCATGAGTGGCTCATGAGGTTTATGGGAGGCCTGTTTTTGTTGAAGTGGATAATACAGGGACAGTGTGTTGGCTCACAATGGTCATTAGGTGATGCAGACTTGTGAAGCCTGCCTGACTCCCACTTCTCTGCCAGACATCGGTCTGCACATAACGGCACAGCCTGGACTCACTGACTCCTGTGAAGTCAAATGTAGAATTTAGATTCAAGTCACCGTCTCTGATTCTTAATCCTAGATTCTGCAAGTGGCCAGGAAGAGAAGGTATTTAGAAGGTATTATGAAAAGCAGTATTGTAAAAGTGTGGGGATACTGAAATAGATAAATAGATAATGTCAGATAACAGAGGAGGATTAAAATACGTACATAAGGAAACAAACATTATTACCAAATAGATTCTTATCACAAGTAGTGCTAGAAATAAAGCCATGGTAATTAGAGTATCGAGACGTAATTTAAAAAGGAAGATAAAGCAGGTTTTAAATATTGTGGATTCTGTGGAGGATGATATTTTTTTTCAATTAGAGGAGGGGGGATTATATAAATTTCCTAATTATTTTGGAAAGCACCAAGTCGGCTCTTTAGTGTGGGTAGAGAAAAATAGATAATGTCAGACAAGCCACATCTCAGTAACATACTATTTTTGAGGGAGTTTGGTCTGTATTTAAAGAACAATTGTTCCTTGCTAAGCAAGAATGAAGATTATTTTATTTACAATTTATGGATGGTGTAGCCTACACCATGTATATGGAGCAAGTTGTAGTTTCTATCATTTATTATAGACATTAACTTAAAGCATCAGCTCACCACATTTGTGTCAGAGCCTTTGGCCTCAGTCATGAAACACACAACAGAACTGCCTGTATCTGGGCACAGGTATGCAATGCATGAAGGTCTCATCAACTCCATCTGTAATATTTGTGGGTTCTCATCTGTCTCTCCTACCAAAAGAGATAGAAAATAAAAATCCCAAGTCACCCTGAGGTTAAGACCATGATCGATATCATCTCTTTATGTCTAACTTTCCATGCCAAAAATTTCATTTATTTTCTTAGCAGCAAAACTAACATCTTACTTCACAAATTTGTTTCAGTATTCCCTCACTTTTACAATACTGCTTCTCATAATAAACAAGACTGTTTCACTTTTAAATTATCAATTTCATTTCAGGTCCAATTCATTTTTTCTAGATAAGTATAAATAAAATAAAACAAACCCCCTTCCTTTGTTCTGAGGTTAGGAGAAAGTTGGGGCAAGTTATTTCTACCTTCCTTGTGAAACTTCACTGTATGCAGAAAGATCTCTTGTAATATTTTTCATCTGTAAAACTTTATGAAAATCATTAACTCATGAAAAAAAACAAGTTTCAGATTACAAATTTGACTTATAGAAAATCTTACATTTAGTAATGCAGAAAACTGTGATGAGAGATTTTCCTTGAGCTGTAATATAAAAAGCAGGGACCATTCCTCTCACTAGTTTTTTAACCCCTACCCTCGCAAGCAAAGTAAATACTGACCTTCATTAAATATTTGATACCCAGTGAGCTAACCATCTGAGCTATTCAAGTTCCTCATGTCCCAACAGTGCTTAGAGATGAAAGGAGTCTGCAGTCCTTTTCTTTTAATTTATTGGGTGACAATTGTTAGTAAAATTACATAGATTTCAGGTGTACAATGCTGTATTACATCATCTATAAATCCCATTGTGTGTTCACCACCCAGAATCAGTTCTCCTTCCATTACCATATATTTGATCCCCTTACTCTCATCTCCCACCCCCAACCCCCCTGACACTCTGGTAATGACTAAACTATTGTCTGTGTCTATGAGATTCTGTTTCTCATTTGTTTGTCTTGTTCTTTTGTTGTTTTTGGTTTATATACCACATATCAGTGAAATCACATGGTTCTCTGCTTTTTCTGTCTGACTTATTTCTGTCACCATTACACTCTCAAGATCCATCCATGTTGTCACGAATGTTCCTATATCATCTTTTTTTTTTTTACCGCCAGATAGTATTCCATTGTGAATATATGCCACAACTTCTTTATCCATTCATTTATCAAAGGACATTTTGGTTGATTCCATGTCTTGGCCACGGTAAACAAAGCTGCAATGAACATTGGAGCACACGTGTCTTTATGTATAAATGTTTTCCGATTTTTTGGGTAGATACCTGGGAGAGGGATTACTGGGTCATATGGTAATTCTATTCATAATTTTTTGAGGAACCGCCACACTGCCTTCCATAACGGCTGCAGCAGTCTGCATTCCCACCTACAGTGTATGAGGGTTCCTTTTCTCCACAGCCTCTCCAAAACTTGTTACTATTTGCCTTGTTGATGATAGCCATTCTGACTTGGGTGAGGTGATATTTCATTGTGGTTTTGATTTGCATTTCTCTGATGATTAGTGATGTTCAGCATTTTTTCATATGTCTATTTACCATTTGTATGTCCTCTTTGGAGAAATGTCTCTCCAGCTCCTCTGCCCATTTTTCAATTGGGATGTTTTTTTTTGTTGTTGTTGTTGAGTTTCAAGAGTTCTTGTATATTCTGGATATCAGCCCATTATTGGAGGCACTGTTTGCAAAAATCTTCTCCCACTCAGTTGGTTGCCTCTTCATTTTGTCGATGGTTTCTTTTGCTGTGCAGAAGCTTTTAAGTATGATACAGTCCCATTCGTTTATTTTAGCTTTTACTTCCATTACCTTGGAGTCAAATTCATAAAATGCTCTTTGAATCCAAGGTCCATGAGTTTAGTACTTATGTTTTCTTCTATGCATTTTATTGTGTCATGTCTTATGCTTAAGTCTTTGATCCATTTTGAATTAATTTTCGTACATAGTGACAAATAGCAGTCCAGATTCATTTTTTAGCACATGGTTATCCAGTTCTCCCAGCACCATTTATTTAAGAGGCTGTCTTTCCTCCATCGTATGTTTTTAGCTTCTTTGTCAAAAATTATCTGTCCATATTTATGTGGTGTTATTTCTGGGTTTTCAATATTATTCCATTGTGTCTATGTGTCTGTTTTTCTGCCAATACCATGCTGTTTTGATTATTATAGCCACGAAGTACAAGCCAAAGTCAGGAAGTGTGATTCTTCCATTATTGTTCTTTTTCCTTAATATTGCTTTGGCTATTTGGGGTCTTTTATGGTTCCAAACAAATCTGATGATTTTTTGTTCTATTTTTTTTTTTTTTAAATGCTATTGGGATTTTGATGGGGATTACATTATATCCATATATTGCTTTGGGTAATATGGCCATTTTAACTATGTGGATTCTTCCAATCCATGAGCACTGAATGTCTTTCCATTTCTTTGTGACTTCTTCAATTTCTTTCAAAACTGTCTTACAGTTTTCAGCATATAGGTCTTTCACATCCTTGGTTAAGTTTATTCCTAGGAATTTTATTATTTTTGCTGCAGTTGCACAAGAAATTGTTTTTGTATTTCTTTTTCTCAGATTTCATTGTTAGTATATAGGAAAGCAATGGAATTTGCCCGTTGATTTTGTAGCCAGCAATTTTACTGTATTCGTTGATTGTTTCTAACAGCTTTTGGTGGAGTCTTTAGGGTTTTCTATATATAGCATCATGTCATCTGCAAAGAGTGATAATTTAAATTCTTCATTCCCAATTTGGATGCCTTTTATTTCTTTCTCTTGTCTGATTGCTCTGGCAAGGACTTCTAACACGATGTTGAAAAGCAAAGGTAATAGGGGACAGCCCTTGTGTGTTCCTGAACGTAGAGCAAAGGGCTTCAGTTTTTCAACATTAATTATGAGATTAGCAGAGGGCTAGTCTAATATGGCCTTTATTATGTGAAGGTATTTTCCCTCTATACCTATTTTATTAAGTGTTTGAATCATAAATGGATATTGTACCTTGTCAAATGCTTTTTCCTCATCAATTGATATAATATAATTTTTGTCCTTTATTTTGTTTATGTGATGTATCATATTGATGGATTTGTGGATGTTGAACCATCCTTGTGCCCCGGAATGAACCCCACTTGGTCGTGATGAATAATCTTTTTAGTGCATTGTTGTATTAGATTTGCTAGAATATTATTTAGAATTTTTGCATTGGTATTCATCAGAGATATTGGTCTGTAGTTTTCTTTTTTTGTGTCGTCCTTATCAGGTTTTTGTATCAGGGTGAAGTTGGCCTCATAAAATGAGGTAAGGAGTACTGTCTCTTCTTCAATTTTTTGGAAGAATTGGAGCAGAATTGGTATTAGATCCTCTTTGAAGTTTTGGTAGAATTCACTAGTGAAGCATTCTAGTCTCGAACTTTTGCTTTCGGGAAGGTTTTCGAAAAAGGATTCAATTTCATTACTGGTGATTAGTCTTTTTAGATTTTCCAGTTCTTCTGGTTCAGCCTTGGATGGTTATATGTTTCTAAGAACTTGTCCATTTATTCTACATTATTAAATTTGGTGGCATAGAGTCCTTCATAGTAGTCTTGGATGATCCTTTGTATTTCTGTCGTGTCCGTGATAACTTCCCCTTTTTTATTTCTGATTTTGTTAATTAGTGTCTTCTCTCTTTATCTTAGTGAGTCTAGCCAAGGGTTTGTCAATTTTGTTAATCTATTCAACGAAGAAACTCTTTGTCACGTTAATTTTTTTCTATTGTCTTTTTGTTCTCTATTTCATTTAGTTCTGCTCTCATTTTTGTTATTTCCTTTCTTCCGCTGATCTTGGGTTTCACTTGTTCTTCTTTTTTTAGTTCTTTAAGGTGTAACATGAGGTTATTTATTTGGGATTTTTCTTGTTTCTTGAGATAGGCCTGTAACGATATAAATTTCCCTCTTAAAACTGCTTTCGCTGCATCCCAAAAATTTTGGTAGGATGTATTTTCATTGTCATTTGTGTCTCTGTATCTTTTGATCTCTCCTCTACTTTCTTCTTTGACCTGGTCATTCTTTAAAAGTATGTTGTTAATCTCCAGGAATTTTTTGTTTTTCTTCTGCTTTCTTTTTGCAGTTGATATCTAACTTCAAAGCCTTGTGATCAGAGACTATGCTTGGTATGATTTCAATCTTTTTAAATTTGCTGAGTCTGATTTTATGTCCCAATATATGGTCTGTCCTTGAGAATGTTCCGTGTACACTATAAAAGAATGTATAGTCTGATGTTTTAGGATGAAGTGCTCTCTAAATGTCAATTATGTCCATTTTATCTAATGTGTCATTTAGGGCTGCTATTTTGTAATTTATTTTCTGTTTGGATGATCTATCCATAGCTGTCAATGATGTATTTACGTCCCCTAGTATAATTTTGTTTTGGTCAATTACTCCCTTTAGTTCTGTTAGTAGTTGCTTGGTATTTATTGGTATTCCCTGATTGGGGGCATAAATATTGATGACTGTTACGTCTTCTTGTTGTACAGTCCCCTTCACCATTATCAAATGTCCATCTTTGTCTCTTGTTATATTTTCCACCTTGAAGTCTGTTTCATCTCATATCATTATGGCTGCACCTGATTTTCTCTGGGTACCATTTGCTTGGAGTGTCAATTCCCACCCTTTCACTTTGAGCCTATGCTTGTCCTTGTAGCTGAGATGTGTCTCTTGGAGACAGCATATGGTTGGGTTTAGTTTTTTGATCCAATCTGCTACTCTGTGCCTTTTTATTGCTGAGTTCAGTCCATTTACATTTAGGGTGATTATTGATATATGAGGATATCCTTTCATTCTATCTTTAGTTTTCTGATAAGGCTGTGTCTCCCTTGTTTCTTTGCCTGTTTGTTGTTCTCTATTATTTGTGTGTGGTGGTATTCTATGATGTTTCCCTCTCTTTCTTCTTTTATTACAATATATATTTCAGTGCTGGATTTTTTTTTTTTTTGAGTGGATACCCTTAAGTTTATGTAAAAGAAAGTTTGATATTTAGAGTATTCCATTGTCTTCAGTACGCTTACTTTCTCCATTCACATATTCTGGTTCAGGCCTATACTCTCCCCCTTTTTGAGATTTGGTAATCACAAATTGTCACTGTTGATGGTGGTTGAATATCCTCCTTTAGTATTTCTTGTATTGCAGGTCGTGTATTAGAAAATTCCCTCACCTTCTGTATGTCTGGAAAGGTCTTTATTCCTCCTTCATATATGAAGGATATCTTTGCTGGGTATATTACACTTAGCTAATGATTTCTCTCTTTCAATAGTTTGAATATTTAGTTCCACTCCATCCTGGATTGTAGTGTTTCTGCTGAAAAATGTGATAATAATCTAATGGTCTTTCCTTTGCATGTTACTGTGTTCTTTTCCCTGGCTGCCTTGAGGATTCTTTCTTTGTTGTTGATTTTAGACGTCTTCAATACAATGTGCCTTGGAGAATGCCTGTTGGGAATGACGTAACTAGGTGTTCTATTTGATTCTTGGATTCGAGGGTCCAGTTCTGTCCACAAGTTTGGGAAGTACTCATCAACAATTTGTTTGAATATATTCTCTGTTCCCTTCTCTCTTTCTTCTCCTTCTGGTATGTCCATTATTCTTATATTGCTCTTTCTGATGGACTCAGAAAGTTCTTGTAGACTTCTTTCATTTCTTTGAAGTCTCAAGTCTCTTTCTTCTTTGATCTGTGTAATTTCCATGTTTCTCTCTTCGATGTCACTGATTCTTTTCTCCATCTGGTCAACTCTACTACCTAAGATGGTTATTTCATTCTTAGTTTCTTCTATTGAGTTAGTATTCTCCAGAAATTCTATTTGGTTCTTTTTTTAAAATTTCAATCTCTTTCGTAAAATGCTCGTGGTGTTCTTTGATTGTGTTTCGGAGTTCATTTAACTGCCTATCTGTGTTTTCTTGCATCTCATTGAGTTTTTTCAGAACTGCAATCTTGAATTCTTTGTCATTTATGTCACGTATTTCTGTATCTTTAAGTGCCCTTTCTGGAGATTTTTAACTTTCTTTCTGAGCTATCTCATTGCCTTGGTTATTCATGGAGGTTACTGGTTTACTATTTCTCTTCCTAGACATCTACAGGAGTGGCTTCTGCAACAAGTTGATAGAAAGCAGTCTTTCTTTTGTTTTCCAGTACTTGTTGGTAGAATGTTTATTTCTATTTCCGACTGCAGCTTTTTTTTTTTCTCCCACACGGTAGTGCTATGTTTTCTCAGCACTATTCCAGCTTCTCACTCAATGGGGGGATTCCCGGGGAACAGTCTTCTCCTCTGTCATTAGTTCATCTAGGTCATAGGGCACAGTGTCCCGGTTGGTATGCAGAGAGCTTTTGGTGTTCCAAAGCTCTTCCAGCTCCAGATACAGAGCCCATATATTTCAGCAGTTCTGTTTACTCCTGCAGGGATCCACCCAGATAGTTGGAGCCAGGGGCGAGTTGAGTTGTGAGAGGTGGCCCAGAGCAATGGAGGCACCCAACACCACAGCCGGTCCTGCTTCCACAGCTCCCTCCCTTTTGCCGGAACTAGTTGGGCTGTGAATTTGTGTCTGTGGTCCACAGTTCTCAGAACAGCAAATATTCTGTACTTTTGATCTGACACTACTACTGTTCCGTTTCTAGCACTGGGTACGTGGGGGCAGGGCAAGCTTTGGGAGGCTAGGGTGGGGGCAGCTAGTCTCAGTGACTAAGGCTTCTGTTCTCTGCTCGGCAGTGAGGGCTTAAACCACGGTTTTCAGCGTTCTTCCCTCAGTCTTTTCTCCGAGGTCTCTGCCGTTAGCGTTGGTTTCAGCCATGTTATATGCTGCCCCCTCAGCCTTGTGGGAAGCAGAGCCCTAACAGTCCAAGTTCTTCCCTCTCCCGCAGCTGCAGTAATTTTGGGAAGCAGCAAGCTCCGAGCACTGAGCTAGGTTTGTGTCCTGTGCCCGTGCAGCTCCGTCTCTGCACTTCTCCCTTCCCTCCTGCCCCCGCTCACGCAAATCACCCACCTGTAGGTGATTTCGGTAGTGGGCCTTTCGTCTTGCCTGTCTGCTCTGCAGGGAGACCTGTATGGACTTTTTGTTGTTCTATTTGTTGTAAATTCCAGGAGAGCTTTACAGAGGCTCACCTCATGTCACCATTTTTCCTCCAAGTCGGTGGATATATTCTTAATCTCAACTTGAGTTCTTCCAATGCACTCTATCCAGTGAAAAAGGGATCCATCATCAAGAAGTGGAAGTGCTCCTCCAAAAACATCTGCCCGTTCTGGTTCAGGGTGGAGCAATAGTGGGATGGGAAGATAAGGTAAGGTAAAAACAATCATTTTTTTATTAATGAAATTGAGCTATTGTAAACTGAATGCTTAACTTTAAAATCAACAAGCAAAATGGAGAGTGGAAAGTGCATGGGAATATTCACTGATCACAATGTTATTAATTGAGTCATGGTAAGAAAATAATGTTCAGCTTGTAGTTATGGATGCAGTAGATATTTAACACTACAGTGGGAAAAGCAGTTCCTCTGAGTCCCTGTTTGACACAGGGTCCTTCCTAATTTTTAAAGTTTCTGCTAATAAACTTTGATTAGTACACTTATTTTTCACATGGATCAAGATGAAACTTTTCGTGAAGGTGAGAGAATATTCTGATCAATGGTGTAATTAGGCTATGTGTTTTGACCAACTGGACAAAATGACAAACATAAACTAAGACTTGCCATATTAATCTATTTTCCTTTATTTGTTTGGATCATGATGGCACTTGATGGATTTTTTTTTTTTTTAACATAATGTTGATGGATACATTCTTAATCTCAATATGAGTTCTTGCCAATGATCCTTGCTAATGGTTCCCTGACCTAAACATTATTAAAAAGTTCAGTTAAAAGACCATAACAGTGTTTATGTGCAGGGTATCATTTTTGGTTGTGTGAAAACACTAAGAAATATATACAAATACACATGGGATACATTTTCTGATTCTAAGAATCATTTCATTGAGAGGAAAATAACAAGAAAAAGTAATGATGGCTTAACTGATAGAACTTAAGTATTTTGTCATGTAGCTTGAAGGGAGATCATTGGCACTAAGTGGTATTTTAAAATAAAATTAAGACTTGAAAAGCAAGTCTAAGGATTCAGACATCTTAGGATGGGAGGAAATAAGAGAAGTGCATAAAATTGTGAAATATATGGAGGAAATAAATTAATCTCTGTGACTATTTGGTGCAGAGATGTTTTAAACTCTAACATAATGGTCTAAGATAATAATTTGAAATTGTTTGAAAAAATATTTAAAGCAGCAAATCAGCGGATGAAGTGTAGAATCAAATATAAGAAGAGATAATAAATTTGAAAGGGAGGTGTCCCATCTCAGATTGAACAGAGAAGGAAGCAAGAGGCTTTAGAAACAACTCTTAGTAAGGCTTGACAAACAATTCTTAGTAATCCATATAACAACATGTCTTCTATTTTACTGAAGTTAAAAGACAATTTGAGATCCCTTACCCCTTCAGATTTTCTCTTTGACCCTTGATATGGTAAGAACTTGAAAAATCACTGATTTGGAAGATATATTATACTTCCTTAGTAAGCATTGTTTTTAAAACAACTTCTTAATTTTGCTTCTCAGTTCAATCTGATTTCATTTGTCATGTGGAATCCAAAGAAACAAATAAGTGAGCAAAACAGAAACAGACTCAGATACAGAGAAGAAACGGATAGTTGCCTGATGGCAGAGGGGTTGGGAGGCTTGCTGAAACAGTGAAGGGATTACAAAGTACAAATTCGAAGTTACAACATAATTGTGGGGATACAATTACAGCATAGAGGATATAGTCAATAATACTGTATTAATGTATGTATGGTTCCAGATGGGTATTATACTAATCTGGGGGATCAATTTGTAAGTTACAGAAATGACTATCCACTGTGCTGTACACCTGAAACTGATATAAAACAATATGGAATGTCAACTGAAATTGAAAGTAAATTTAAAAGAAAATTACATTTCATATGCAGAAGATCGCTAAATCTAAATAAGTACAGCATGGCTATCAACTTCAAAATACACAAGACGCCTATACATCCCTGTTAGTGTATGAGCTAATGAACAAACACAAATAAGTGAAAGGATTACCTCTAGGAGCTGGGAGTAAAAATTAACACATGAAGAATATTACTGATCAAAGAAAGTCATATTTTAAATGAGATACAATGCTCTTAAAGTGATCCTTTAAATAGTATTATGGATATGCATTAGAATTCTATGTTGTCATCATTATAGAGTCTCAGCTTGTACATTGAAATTTAGGAGCATTAGAATAGAGTCAACCAGTTGGCGATAAATTGTAAAATATATGTAAAGAATTTGGCATGAAGTAGCACAATAAAAATATTGATAAGCCCAAAAGAGTATTATTGACAGTGTAATAATACATAGAAGTGGAAGATAAGAAGATGGAGTATCCTGAAACCTACAAAGATTAGCATGAAAAGACTAGTGTAACTGGGAAATAAGATCTTGAAACTCATTTGTGATAATTTGTTGTCTGGGTGGGTCGAGTCTCAGAGTAAGGTGCGTGTGCCTCGGGGAGCTGGAAGAAGATGTGTGGACCCGAAGGCAAAGTAGACATTTTATTTAGGCTTAATTAGGGGCACAATCAGCCCCATCGCTGGATACAGCCAGCAGCTCTGGTCATGTCTCAGCTGCTCTCTTAGTGAAACATCCATACATTTTTATACCACACAGAGACAAAGGTGGCATACAGCCAGGGTGCTTACATAAGAGTGCATATGTAAGATGGATGGCGCCAGCATTGTGTATTATCAGGTCACCTGGTCAGGGCTAGTACTGTATAGCATCGTCCTGGACCAGCACGTCGACGGGTCAGGGCCAGTATCTGGTCAGGGAGTGAGCCTGACAAAGGTTATTTTTCCTACACCTGATCCCTTTAAGAGTTTCTCACCTGCCAGCTAGTCGCGTCTGCCTCAGCCTTCTCTGTAGATCTTTGTGTCAAAGGGCAGAGCCGTGTACCCAGAGGATGCAACAGCGATATGAAGAATAGTAGAATGCCACTAGGATACAAGCCCCTCTTTTCAACAGAGCAAAAGCTCATCTCCAAGAGGAGGAGAGTCAGGACCACCATTCTTGTCAGGGGTCTCCTTCTGACACGAGTGCCACTAATTTCTCCTGTCAGGGCAGACAGTGCCTGGTGTACATTTGTCTTATTATCAGCAATGTATAAATAGTAGTCAGCATGTACAATTACACAGGTACCACCCTGGGCAGTAGTTAAAATGGCCAAAGCCATCCGGTTTTGGAGGACTATCTTTTTCATCGGTCAAATTTCTCCATCAGGAAGTGCAGTGCCTGGTGGGTTTGGTTAAGTGCTCGGGCAGTGTGCTCAGCAAGTACAGTAATTTGTGTTTCCAGCACAATAGAACTAGCTTGTGGACTGCGAATAACCAAGGGATAAAACCATGCAGGTGTCCTCTTGACAAAGTGATGTCTGGCTGTAAAGGGCTCCCAATTTTGGGTGTCGAGTTTCTAGTGTGGGTCGCACACTGGCTGGATGGTTTGGCCATCCCCATGTACAATTCCCTATCTACTGGACAGGGACTTAGGGCCAGCCATAAGGGGTCTAAGTTGGTGGGGTCCAACCCCTGTTCCTTTTTGCCCTTTTACCATATATGACCCTCGGAGACTTGGGTTGCGTTCTGACATAGGGTCGCAGGTAACCAACCCATGTCTCTGGTGTCAGTCTGTCATTACCAAAACAGAGGGATGACCTGGGTAAATTCTACATCTTTATTCATGAGACATCTGACCCATCGTACACTGCATGCCCCAACCACGCCATGGTGTGGTTTCTTTGCATCCTGATGTGGGAGAGGACGTGTCACCAATTAAAGTTCCTGCCTATCTGTCGAGGGTTCCATCCTTGCAACCAAGTCCAGTTCTCTGCACTGGCTGCATAGATACACCATGGAAACCCTGTCGGTGCTGGCTGGAAACTCTGTAAATCCAACACTGCAGATGTTGGCCATTCTGGTGTAGGTTTGGGCCCAGCCTACCATCATATTGGCCTACAGGCATCTATGAGCTGAAAGAAACAGTAGACGTAGGAAAGAGCAATGGCTGATCCCTCCCATCTGGGAGTATACATGCTAGCTCTTTGTCCTGAGAGAGGAGAGTTTCTGCTCCCAGCACCTTTCCCATGTTTGGAGCAGTGTTGGGAATCCCTTGTGTGATTTCAACACGTAAACAATAGGGAACCCTGTGACAGGTCACAGTGAGAGCACAGAAGGCCCTGCATGATTGTCCAGGTGTCGGGACCTTCATAGACCACAGTCACCTGTGGTGGCCATTTGGCCACGACCCCTGGAGTCACTTGTCAATCTTGGGTCACACCAGCTCCCCATGGTGCTAGCAGGTCCTACCAATGACAGTGGGGACTTTTGATCTGCCAAGGCCAAGTCTGTTGTAGTCGTTTTTGTGCTTTAAGTATGCGGTTGTTGGTTAAAGGATGTTTTTATTTTTGCCATATCCCAGCTATAGTCGGGTCTCACTGGTAGTGACTTGTAGTTGCATGGGAGTGGCCATCCAATGTAGCAGAATCTCTACTGGTGAGGGCACACCCCTTCTAGACTTCACGTGCAAATTCTCAAAACTTTCCACAGTCACGAGGCCCAGTCAGACATCGTGGGAGGGTGTTACGACACCTGAAGGCCTTGTTTCAATAGGCTTTTATAATGCTCAATTATTCCAGGTATCTGTGGCTTGTATGGGGCATGGAAGAGCCATTGTATTCCATCCTGGCAGCCAATTGCTGCACTATATATCCCATAACGTGAGTACCCCTGTTGCTTTCAATTACCTGTGGGCATCCATAGAGGGCATACAGCAATGTTAATTTATGTCTCTGGTCTGTAAAGAGACATGGCCAAGCAATCAATAACCCTGTAGCAGTGTCTACTGCTGTGAACGTGTAAGTGCCATTCTGGGCTTTGGACAGGGGTCCTAGGTAATCTACTTGTCAGCAAGTGAGGGGCACCCTCCCTCGCGTGAGTTGTTGTGTCAACCTCCCTCACGTTTGCTGTTTGGGACTGTCCTGGGCACTAAAGAAACAGTCATGACAGACACCAGCCATCTCCTTCCATTTCAAGGACAGCCCCCAGATTCTGTTCACCTGCCACATGGTTTTGTTTTTCCGTGCTGCAACTTTCTATGCAGCCAGTGAGCTACATCAGTGGCAGGTGACCGTTCTAACCAACAGACCTGTGCTAAAGCATCTGCGTCATCATTACCTGGGGCGTTAAAGGGGAGTGATCCGTAACGTGCATCTGGGTCACCTCTTTTTCCTGTCCTAAATCCCAGAAGTCTTGCCACATGTATTGAGTTCACCGTGGATGGTGTCCTACCTACATTTTTGGTGCTTCCACATGGGGAGCCACAACATCAGGCGCCGAAAACCCCCGAGCTCTCTGTGCAAATTACCAAGAACCAGGTTCGTGGCTGATGATGATCTAAACAGCCCTTAGCTCAGCCCAGAGACTACTCTTACCCACCCCAGCATCAAACCAAATGGTGTCTATTTTGGACTGTACACCAAAAGCCGTCTAAATGGCAGCAACTCTCTGACGAGCCATCAGTATACGGGGCATCTTCAGGTACTGTGTGGCTGTCCCTGTCTATAAGTTGAGGGTTCTAAATTCCCCCACTATGTAAATCACCAGGCGTGACCTAAGCTACAAGATCCACAGGACATAGGACATACTATAGTTGTGCTCAAAGGGCTTGAACTGAGGGTACTACATTGCTCTAAGTAGGCACACCACTTGGCACGGCTCGTGGTCAGTGTCACCCCGGTTATGGGTCCCTGAGTCCACAATAATGATGTCATTTCTTTTTTTTTTTTTTTTTAAATTTTATTTTATTAAATTTATTGGGGTGACAATTGTTTTTTTTTTTAATTAAATTTATTGGGGTGACAATTGTTAGTAAAATTACATAGATTTCAGGTGTACAATTCTGTATTACATCATCTATAAATCCCATTGTGTGTTCTTCACCCAGAGTCAGTTCTCCTTCCATCACCATATATTCGATCTCCCTTACCCTCATCTCCCACCCCCCACCCCCCACCCCCCTTACCCTCTGGCAACCACTAAACTATTATCTGTGTCTATAAGTTTCTGTTTCTCATTTGTTTGTCTTGTTCTTTTGTTGTTTTTGGTTTATATACCACAACCAAAATGTCCTTCGATAGATGAATGGATAAAGAAGTTGTGGTATATATATACAATGGAATACTATTCAGCGGTAAGAAAAGATGATATAGGAACATTAGTGACAACATGGATGGATCTTGAAAGAGTAATGCTGAGTGAAATAAGTCAGACAGAAAAAGCAGAGAACCATGTGATTTCACTGATACGATGTCATTTCTAAGATGGCTTCTGTAGCCACCAAAGCTGTGTACACAGTGGCCATTTGTTTCCATCAGGGAGTAGCAGACTTCCGCTCCTTTACACAGTTGGGAGCAGAACCACACTGGCAACTGAGATGCTCCTGCTGTTGCCAGAGGCCCCAATCATACCCCTCATGGATTACGTGAACATGGAGTTCAAACGGGCAACCTGGATCTAGTATTTGTAGTACCTGTGTCTGTTGAGCTGCCATTAGTGGCAACACATGTCTGTGGTATACTCTCTGTCTAATCCCATGAGGCACCCTTCTTCACCAGGCACATAAGTGTCTTGCCATCTGTGCTAAATGGGGTAAACCCAACTAATACCCCAACAGACCTAAATACGTTTGTAGTTGGGAAACCTTGGTCGGTCGGGGAAATACCTGTATTTTACAATAACAACTTCTGGTATAACCTTTGCCTTACCCGACCACACAACACCCAAAAACTTGACAGATAAGCCAGAGCCCTGGAACTTTCCTTCGTTCACTGCCCAGCCACATGACTTCAAGTGGCAGAAGAGAGAGAGAGCTGCTTGTTCTAAATCTGAAAGAGAATCAGATGTTAGTAATATATCATCAACATATTGAAGCAGAGCCACAGAGGATGGCTGTTTCCCCTGTGCCAAATATTGGCCTCAAGACTATGGCCAATAGTGGGACTATTTAAATATCACTGTTGGAGGGCTTCAGAGGTCTACTGATGCCCGTCCCATGTGATGGCAAACTGTTCTTGACTCTCAGGTTCAATGTCAATAGAGAAGATCTCCAGATCCACTACATAGCGATATGTTCCCAAGCGTATAGTGAAGCGGTCCATAAAATCAGGAACTGAAGGCAATGCAGCATGTAGAGGTGGTGTCACCTTATTTAATTTCCTGTAGTCTGTTGTCATTCATCAAGCCCCACCCGGTTTCTTCACTGCCATACCAGGGAGTTAAAGAGACTATGCATTGATCTCAACAATGTGTGCTTTATCCAGCTCTAAAATTGTGTGGCCAATCCTCATCCCACATCTGTCAGTGGATTTGTCACTGTAACCACATGATTGAGCCACAGCAATACACATGCGGGGGGGAGTGAGCATGTCCATATCACAGTTTTCATTACATGGATTCAGAGGCGGAACTCTCCGACCAAAGTGTATAACCTGAGGCCATGCAGCTTATCTACCCTTAGAGTATATTCCAGGATGGGGGAGACATACACCGTGTAGGTATAGATGGGAAGACTTCCTATACCCAGTGGTAAGCAAATGACTCTCACCTTCAAAGTCCCCCCCCCCCATAGCCATCAATATAGATTGCAGGTCTGGGAAACAGTTCAGGGTTCCCAAAGATAAGGCTGCAGTTTGCGCCGGTGTCAACGTCATGCCAAACCCTCTGTACATTAGAAGGGGAACAATGTATGGACAGTTCTAGGTGGGGCCTCTGGTCTCCACTCATTCTCTGTGACTGGGTACCTTGCCAACCCTAAACCAGACAAACTGGAAGGAGCTAGCCTCCTGCGGTAGCATGAACTCCCAGAGGGACGTGGATCACCCTTTCCCAGACTTCTCTTTGGGGTTTTGCCAGAATTGCTGTTCTTGACGTAACTGTTCCCACAGTTTGAACAAGACCACATCAGGTTGTCAGGCTACCTTTTCCTTGATCAACTTCCGCTGCTAAGACATCTTTTCACATGTGCATGTGCATCACCCTTTGGGCCTTCTGGTTTGCCCTCCCATACTTCTATTTTGGACTTCTTGTCTTAACCTCTAAGACCTTGCGCCCTAATTTATCCTGCCGCCATCCCTCCACATCTCTCAGGGTGGCCATGGGGGTTGTGACTTTAAGATTCCACCATCCCGTATAGGGGTCAAGGAGAGCAACCAAGGACCCAAAGACATTTTCAGGAGCAGTATGCAAAATCAAATCTCTCATGTTGATCATAAAATGCTCATCACCTGGCCCATGTGTGTTAGAGACAAACAGCATGTCTCATACCCATATTACGGATGCTTTGCACAAGTTTAGTATATGATTACCATTTGTTCACAGTCCAAGGCAACTTGCCTACATTTCCCCCTACTGTGTGCACCACAGCAGTGAGCCACTCCATTAAGGATTGGTTGCCCTGGCCTTGAACTAGCCTGCAGTAATTTGCAGCCATTGCCATAGAGATGGGTGCACCATCAGGGAGGTTAGCTTTTCAATTTTACCTGAGGAACAGAGAATGCTGTCTGCTCCCTCGTCCCACAAGCACAGCCACCAAGCTTCGAGTGGATCATCGGGGCATTGCAACCACGGTTTTATTAACTCTCACAACACCGTGGGAGTATAAGGAGTATAATTTGTGAACTCAGTCACTGCTGTGTTGACAGCATCAATGCCCCCGGGTCCAAAGGCTGTTCATGTTTTACCTCTTGTTGTACAGTGGACCAAATGCAGGGGTGCGGGACATCGTCAGCCTCCCCAGAGTCCTTTGTCAGGAACTTCAGGGTGCTGTCTGCTTCGCACCCCCCTACTGCGGAGTTCCTTCTCGAGCTGATGGAGTCTGGCCTCCAGCAGGTCCTCCAGAGACTGTAGGTCCCATACTCTGGTCACTTCAGCAAGCACTTCCTCTTCAACGCATGTCCTCACAGCACATTGAGGCACATCCAGCTCACACGTCTGGCAGCACCTCTTGCTTCTTCCAGCAGCTGCTCAGTTAAAACCTGCAAGGCTTTATCTGTGCTGGCCTGAGAATCATCCACGTCTTCCCACCCTTCCAAGGAGGCCCAGCTCCTCAGAGTATTGGCCACTGGGTGCCACAAACCGTGCGAAGGCACATGTTCTGTCCAGGGGCGTAGAGATCTCTTACCTGACCTAGATCCTGCTTGCTTCGCTAGGTGTCCTGGTGGGTTGAGTCTCAGGAGTAATGTGTGTACACCTCAGGGAGCTGGAAGAAGATACATGGAGCTGAAGGCAAAGTAGACATACTTTATTCAGACTTAGGGGGAATACTCAGCCCCTTTACTGGATACAGCCAGCACCCTTGTCATGTCTCAGCCACCAACCTTGTGAAACAGCTGGACAACTTTATGCCATACAGAGACAAAGGTGGCTTACAGCAAAGGTGCTTACATAGGAGTATATCTTTCAAATGGATGGTGCCTTCACCTTATTCCTTTATGTCGGACCAGAAGGTCTCCGGGTCAGGGTTAGCACTGCTACTATATCTCAGACCAGCATATCGCTGGGGGAGAGCCAGCCACTGGTCGGGGAGAGAGCCTGACTAAGGCTATTTTACCTTCACTTAGGTTAATATTGTAGTCTCAGGACAAACTGGGAGAGTGGTAATAGTACCAGACTCGGGTATTGAAAAGACTAATTAGTTGTAATGGGACCATTATAATGAGTAAGACATTAAGTAGTAAGGATGAAGGCAAGACAGAGACTTTTAAATAATTGAGGCAAGAGATGGATGAAGTACGACAATGACAAATAGAAAAGGAGAAAAACTTACAGATAAGATTTTAGAAGACATATGTAAGCATTGTATACGTGAAAGTAGCTGTCAAAATTATATTTGTTTCAGATTTTTGAGGTTTTGCTTATTGAAGGTCATGTAAAGATTATACAAAATGTATACTGGGAGGGGAGATGTCTCAGGATAAAACCATTATTCAAGAATAACACTTTAAAGGGCAGACAAAATGAGCATAAATGGAATCTTAGACTAATTATTGTACATCAATTTGGAAAGAGGAAAGAACACGATGTTTTTTATTTTTTTTTCTTTTTCTTTGAAACATTATGCTCAATTCTGAGACACTTAGGCATTTTTAAATTGCAGGACCAGTATTGTGTGGGAGAAAAAAATATGGAGGTCCTCCATGCCGAGAGTCAGTCTCTTCCAGGAGAAAATAGTGTATGACACTGAGGTATAGTGGTTATTCTACTAAACTTAGGTAAAGGACAATAAAATATATGAACTGTTATATCATAGTTGATATATTTTGTTCAGGTGAAATTCATCTACCATAAAATTAAACATTTTCAGAGTGAACGATGCAATAACATTCACAGTGTTTTGCAGTCATGACCTCTGTCTGGTTACAAAATATTTTCATTACCAGCAAGTAAAATGATCTGACATTTAAGCAATCACTCCCAATTTATTCCCCTGCCCCAGGCACTAGCAAGCTCTTATATGTGTTCTGTCTATATCAACATTCCTATTCTGGATGAATCATTCTATTGGAATCAAACAATAGGTGACCTTTTTTATCTGGCTGTTTTTCATTAGCATGAATGTTTTTGAGGATCATCAGTCTTGTAGCATGAATAGTACATCACACCCTCAAGGCTGATTAAATAAATAGTCCATTGTAGGTGTCGTTAATTAACCGAGCTTGTTCATCCATTTGTCTGTTTGGGTTATTTCCATCATACTGCTGTTGTGAATATTCATGTACAAGTATTTGGGTATAGAATACCCAAGTATCCTATTATTTGGGTATGTACTGAGGGAATGGCATTCCTGGTCATATCATAACTCTGTTTACTTTTTTAAGGAACCACCCATCTTTCCCATAGCACCTGCACCATTTGACATCTCTATCACCAGTGTGTGTAGGATTCCATTTTTTGTACATCTTCATCAACACTAGATACTTTTCTTTTTCTGTTTTCTTTGTTTCTTTAATTAAACTTTATAGGCGTGAAAATGGTTAGTAAAATTTCATAGATGTCAAGGGTACAATTCTGCAATACATCACCTACACACCACACTGGGTGTTCACTACCCAGAGTGAGGAGAACTTTCATTTAAAAACAAATTATGTAGCCAACTTACGAGTAAAGTAGTATCTAATATTGGTTTTGATTTGCATATCTCTGATGACTAATTATATTGAGCATGTTTTCATGTGCCCGTTGACTATATGTGTTCTTTGGAGACAAGCGTATTCAGGTCCTTTGTTCTTTTCAAATACTTTTTATTTTCTTTGTCAGAGCTTTTAATATATTCTTCTGTGTATCAGAAGGTGCATTTTAAAATATTTGCTACTTTATTTGTTTAAGTTCTTCAAGTAGAGATAATCACAGTTCCAAAGACTACAAGAATTACTGTAAAAATACAACCTAGAGGCTACCGTGATTATAACCATTCACCTCCTCAGGATGAACATTCCTCTAGGATACATAGGTACTATGAATTTTTCTCCGTCTTAACAAACTGCATTTCTCAATTTGGACAATGGCTCATACTCTGTGTTGACTTTTTGTTTTTTTTTAATTTTGTGATCATCATGACTTTGGTGGGGTCATGATATAGAGTAATCTGAACATACAGGAGAGGCTCTTACAGAGATTCACGTGGGAGTTATGGTAAGAGTCCAGTTTTGACTTGTAAATCATACAGTTAGACTTAGCAGGCCAGTGTTGTTTTATTTTACTTCTAATTCTACGACGGGAAAACACTACTGTGGACTTTTGATTAGGTTGAAGGTCTTGGAATCATTATCTTAATAGCTCTTTCAAACAAATAGAATGCTTTTAAGGGTAAATTGGATGTCTCATCTTATTTCCTAATTAAGTAAAACTTACTTTAACACTTTAACAGGTATTTAAGATTATGAAGCAAAGGAACAGTATTAAAATCAGAATCACAGCCTAATTTCATAAACTGTGAATAGGACATTTATTTTAAAGAAATGACTTAGGCTACAGATATACTCTTACACTATCATTTAAAGGAACATGAGATCCTTTAGTGAAAGGTATTTGCATCTTTGTTGCCTTCTGAGCAGAGGAAAACGAAGGCACATTTTCCAGATATTTAGTTAGCACTTTATAATGTCATGGTGTCATGATACCAGAATATTTTGTAATGTAGTTTATATTTTGTTCTTTGATCTTTGACTTTACAGGAAACTCTCGGGGAGTACCACCAGCACGAGGGCCCCCTCTGACTTATGATGGAAGTGATTGTTACGATGAGTATAACACCCGAAAAGGATATGGTGGATGGCATGAAAAATAATTAAGCAGCCAAAGTGGTACATCTCTAAGTGGCCATGATTTAGGTGGCAGACAGGAACGATGGTTTTCACCCTTTATGGATAGGGTATACTCTATTCCTCATGAATCATATAGTAGCTCAAGTTACAGGGTTTCCAGAGCAGTTTGTGGGGGAACCCGACCTGAAAGATCAGGCTGAAACAGATACTGAAAAATGCTGTTATGTATTAAATTTTCTGTGAGAAGAGAAACTTTAAATGCCATGTTTCTGTTAGTTGAGTACTACAAAAGAAAAAAAAAAGTGTTTGTTTGGGTAGATGTGTGTATTATTTTTCCATCCATGAATTTTTGGATAAGATGATAAAGTGGAATTTCTCAAAGTAATTTCATAATTGTTCATTTTAATTGAGATATGAAACTTTAACAGTTTAAATTTCATGTCTCTTTTGCTATACTTTTCAGAGTCAAATATCCACAAAATACTATTTTATATCTTATTTTACTCCTGACTAAAACAACCATAAAAGCAATGTGGAGGTGAGTTGCTCTGTTTCTGTAAAATTTCCCTTTATGTCTTTGAACATAAAAAGGCATACAAAATTAAGCAGCCTGTTACATTACCATCAGGAAACTGTGCCTGTTTGCCAGCTTGAAGGGCTAAAGAAATCATATATTCCTCTTTGAAAAACTAAATGAATAAAAGAAAAGGTTTGAACATTTTACAACAAGGCTGCAAAACAATTTTTGCCTCATAAGTGTGAAATTGTGTATGTGTTTATATTACTTAAAGAAATGGTATATGTGAAGATAAAAATTGAACATATGGAATGATATACAGGTTTTAAGGATGTAAAATTAAGCATCCATTTGCTTATCCATTCTACAGCAGCAGATGGCCCAAGTGTCAATAATGGTAAGTTAATCCATTTTCTCCACGAAAACAAAATTGATCCAGTTAGTCTGATGACTACCCTTTATATCAGAAATTAATAGTGAATATCAACTATAATGGAAAAATAAAACTGAGCCAGTTAACTTTCCTGAGTATGTATCTTAATGAAATGAAAGTAAGTGTGCTTAAGTGAGTGTGTGTGTTTGTGTGTTTGTGTGTGTATGTATATATTTATGTGTGTATTGAGGGTCCAGAAAATGCATACACATGACTTGTATTCATTTTTTTATTACCAGTATATATTGAGTATTGCAAATTTAACACAGGTTTTCCTTTCTTAAAATGTGTATATAATGTTTGACACTCTCTGTATTGTGTGTGTGCCTATGTAAATATATGTGCATATGTAAATACATACGTACATATATTTACAAATATATGTAAATGGTGGAAACAAAGCATTGTTTTTAAGGAAGCACTCATTAACTTTACCTTGAGATATTGAAAATCAGTGTAAATCCAAAGGTTTAATACTGTATGCTCTTACAAATACAGAAGGATCTGCCAGTCTTAGGATATTTATCAGTAAATGTAGTCAAAGATCATTAATAAGAATACTTTAAAAAAACTCATGCATTCTTGGAAGCTTGAGTTTATAAAGTTTTATTAAGTCTGTCAAATTGAGTTTCCAAATTAGCATGTATCTTTGAGGATTCTTAGAAGTATTCCTTTAAAGGAACAGTGCAAATGAAGTTTAGCTTCTGGAATATTAAGGGGGTAAAAATGTTACAATTTCCATATTAGATTGAAGCATCAAATGGATATCCTATGTTCTTTATCCACTCATCGTTGATGGGCATTTGGGTTGCTTCCATACCTTGATATTTTAAGGGAACACACGAACATACACTGTCGATGGAATCGCAAACTGATGCAGCCAATGTGGAACACAGTTTGGAGTTTTCTTAGAAAACCGAAAAGAGAATTTCCTAATGACTCAGCAATTCCACTTCTAGGTATAAATCTGAAGAAATCGAAATGACTAATTAAACAGATACGTATTCATCACAATACTCTTTGCAATACCCAAGTGGAAGCACAGAAAAGGCCAATAGATAAATGTTAGTTAAAGCTCCCACCATGCATTACACACGCGCAGGACTAGCGTTCATCCTTGGTTACTGGATCATCTGTCACTGCCTGCTCCCTGACAATTGCTAATCTGCACTTCTCTTGTGTGTGCCAGTGCAGGAAAGGCACTGCTTAGGTCTGCGGATGATCTCTCCTGTGTCCACGTTGTCTGAGGAGTGTGTTGGTTCCTAAAAGCTGTATCCACACACAGCCCCTCAAGAAACCTGTGTGCAGAAGGGGCTTCCTGGTTGTGTTTGGAGCTCTGCCAGACTCACAGCTTGAAAAGCCTGTATATGTGTGTGGGGAAGCAGGCTGTGTGGAAACAACAGCCCACCACATCCACTATGACCCGCTGGTCACCACCTCCTGTTCATCAATGGAACCTGAACCATGTCCTCTACAGCTAGCACTGCCTCCTAATGCCACTCCAGGGCCTCCTTCCTGCTCCACCTCCACACCGACGATGGAGGCCTCTGTCACCCTCCCACCTGCTGAGGCAGGCAGGTTCTCCATGAGTCCCACTGGCCGGAAGACCCTTGGCTCCAGCCGCTGCCCCTTCAAGGCACAATCCCAGAGTTACATGATCTGAGGATGACAGATCACTGGACCCGCCTGGAACCAGCCTCACTTGCCATGGGGCCCCGCCCTGAGAAGTGCAGCGGAGAAGATGCAGAAGGCAGTAGCACATGTGTCATGTTGAAGGGACATTTGTCAGCTGCAATCCTCGAACCGTAGAGCTGGACTTCTACGTTTGGCTGCCCGTCTCTGATTGGAAGGGTGCATGCGGAATGTGGCCACCCACCCTTCACTGAATCTGCTGGAAGGATGCCAAAGCCATGCTCAGTCTGCTGACCCCGCCTTCACCAATCAGAAAGAGGACCTGTTGACTACAGACCCTGTCCATTCCTGGCTAAGGACCTCCTATCCACCTTGCCTCATCCCACCAGCTTCTTGGCCAGGTTTCTTCCTCACCACCCTTCCCAATGTGCAGTCCCTCTCTCTACAAGGACCAGTGTGTAGAAAGTCCACTGAAGCTGGCATCTGGTGTTTACCTGGACATGGGCGCCAGCTGCTGGGAACCTGAGCGCTAGGCAGGGTTTCCTACTACGAAATCACAGTCTTGTAGCACTTGTGCAGCTGATCAAAGGGAGTTCTCAGGAAATAGCCCTGGGTATAGGACCTGGCCAGCGCAGTATATCCCTGGAATAGACATATTTGAGAAACAAAATGCAGACACTGTCACGGACACTACACGTGGGGAGCTGTGGCATTAATACTTGCAAAGTTGACCTCCTGTACTTAGGGGATATAAGCCCTTCATTGAACAGTGCATTATGTCGGACTGTTTCTTTCTTTCTCCCTCTCTCCCACCCACCATCCCTCCCTCCCTCCCTGCCTGACTGCCTACCTCCTTCTCTCTTCCACTGTCTTTACTTCTTACTCTCTTTCTATTCTTATGTCCTTCTCCTTTGATCCCCTGACTTTGTGTCTCTCACTCCCCCATGTTTTTAATCTTGGGTTTACTGTGATGTCCAAAAAGGTGGAGCTTTTGCAAATAAAGTGCATACTAGAGTGTTTTGGTCAACCACCATTCAATTTCCCTAAAAGAGCCTGAGTCTTTCTGTGGTTACACCTTTGTAATATCCTCCCATCGTGGGTCATGCTAGAATACCTGCCTTCCTTTCACCAAATGATTCTAGGAACATTGACAAATGTTTCTCCAACGTGGCCTTGTCACTGCATGAGTCTTAGAGACTCAGGAGGGCAGGAGACAGACAGGATCTCCTCCTTTTCTTGGTGAACACAGAGACTGTTGCTTGGCAGAGCACCAGGATGAGCTGTTCTGCTGCCTGGTCAGCAGCTCAGGCAGATGCAAACATTCACTGTGGCGGTGACAGTAGATCGAATTGTCCCAAAACACGATTTCTAGGGCAAGTGGTTCCTGCTGTTGGGCAGCATCGACGACAGAATGCTTCCCATCTGACCCCGTCCTTCCAGCCAGTTTGCCGTGACAGAGAGCAGGGCTGAGGATGGTGTTTTCCATAAGGCTGACCTGCCAATGTTTTGACGGAAGAAAGTAGTGTACTCTCCTGGAGCACAAGTCAGCTACCCTAAGATTACTTCAAGGTGTTTTTCTCATATATTGGTCACCTCAGGGGAAAGATTTCTCATTGGCTTGACAAGAACATAAGGATATGTGATTGATTTGGGGTTTCTTTCTCTCCTGCATATGCTGTTTTGGACCATTTGATCTACTGTGTCTATGGCATTCGTCTGTCAACACAGGTGTTTCTTTCTCTTTGTTCTATCCCAGGGGGTCCAAAGATACTCCTTCAGTGTGTTTGCCTTCAAATGTCAATGCATCAGAGACACTCTTAGTCATATATCTGTTGTCTCAGAGTTCTCAATTTCTTTAAGTTCAGATGCTTTTTTATGAGATTTATAACATTTCAGTGTACGCATACACATACATAGGTGAATACACACACCGAGTTGTCAATATGTACACTTAAATAATATATAAAATGACCATATGTAACCCTGCATCTGAGCATGTGAATAACATATACATATGTATATATGAATATTATATGAAATATATATGTGTACATGTGTATGTGTGGTGTGTGTGTGTGTATGTTATTCACATGATCAGATGCAGGGTTACATATGGACATCTTAAGTATTATTTGGTAAGGCAAAGACAGTGACCGCCCACCACAAGTCCTCCCCTTTAGAGGGATGGAGCCTACTTGCTCATGCATGCTTATGCATGCAGGGATAGCGTGCTACCTGAAAGGTGTAGGAATTCTGCGGTTGGGTCACCATGCCCTGATAATCAAAACAAGATCACCATATTTATCTGTCCTGACATGCAGCCCAGTATCTGTGTGCAATTATTGGGAATTTTCAGTGTGCGTGACTTTTACTTGGAACAACACCTAAGACTTGCACCCCATGAGAAGTTTTTCAACTGCTCTCACAGGGCTCCACCTCTGCACAACTGTGTTCCCAAAGCACAGTGCCAACACCCTCGTTCTCAGGGCTGGATCAAAGACTGATCAAAGGCACACACTTCTACGTATAACAGTCTCAGGCTTCCTTCCCAGCTGGACTCATAAATGAAATTGAGCCCACTCATCATCCAAGGTCAGGCTGAATCTGCACCCAACCCTGGTGTGTATGAGCCATTGTCTATTCAGGAAAGGATAGCAGACACGCCCATCCTACACAAAACCACATCATTAACTCTTTGTGTGTCCTTCCCAGTCGCGGAGAGTAGAGATAAAGGCTGTTAAAGAACTCCTATGGGGCTACTCCTGGAGTCCAGCGTGGCCCGGACTGGTGTGACAATACAAGGCGATCTTAGGGTCACTGGAAAACCTTTCCCTTTTGCCAGAACACAGATTGTAGGGATTCAATATGAGAGGTGCCAGGAGT